>NC_092772.1:22562610-22885640 GCF_047496795.1 Chiloscyllium punctatum
TCTCTGTCGCCCTCTCTCACTGCACCCCTCTCCCTTCCACCCACCTCTCTCTGTCCCCCCTCTCTGTCCCCCCTCTGCCCACCCTGTCTCTCTCTGTCCCTCTCTATCTCCCCCACTCTCTGTGCCCCTCTCTCTGTCCCCCTCTCTCTGACCCCCTCTACCTCCCCCTCTTTTTGTCCTCCCTCTCTGTCCCCCTCTATCTCCCCCACTCTCTATACTACTCTGTCTGTACCATTCGCTCTGAGCCCCTCTATCTCTCCCACTCTCTGTGCCCCTCTCTCTGTCACCCTCCCTTTGACCACCTCTATCTCACCCTCTCTCTGTCCCCCTCTCTCTGCCCCCCCTCTCTCTCCCACCGCCTCTCTCTCTGTCCCTCTCTCTCTGTCCCCTCGCTCTCTGTCCCCCCTCTCTCTCTGTCCACCCTCTCTCTGTCCCCTCTATCTCTCCCGCTCTCTGTGCCGCTGTATCTGCCCACTTCTCTGTGACCCCCTCTACCTACCCCTCTTTCTGCCCCCTCTATCTCCACCACTCAGTAACCCCCTCTCTGTCCCACTCTCTGTGCCCCACTCTCTGTGCCCCTCTCTCTTTGCACCTCTCTCTATCCCCCTCTCTCTGACCCCCCTCTCTGTCCCCCTCTCTCTGTCCCCCTCTCTCTGTCCCAAACTCTCTGTCCCCCTCTCTCTCGTCCCCCACTAATCCCCCTCTCTCTGTCCCCTTCTCCTCTGTCACCCTCTCTCGCTTTCCCCCTCTATCTCCTCCACTCTCTGTCGCCCACTCTCTATCGCTCTCTCTCTGTCCACCCTCTCTCTGTCCCCCCACTCTCTGTTCCCACCTTCTCTCTGTCCCGCCCTCTCTCTGACCCCCCTATCTATGTTCCCCCGTCTCTCTGTCCCCCCTCTCTGTCCCCCCTCTCTGTCCCCTCCCTCTGTCCCCCCGTCCCCCCCTCTGACCCTCCTCTCTCTGTCCTCCTCTATCTCCCCCACTCTCTGTGACCCACTCTCTGTCCCCCTCTCTCTGTCCCAGTCTACCTCCCACTCTCTCTGTCCCCCTCTATCTCCCCCACTCTCTGTACCACTCTCTCTGTACCATTCGCTCTGACCCCCTCTATCTCTCTCACTCTCTGTGCCCCTCTCGCTGTTCGCCTCCCTTTGACCACCTCTCTGTCTCCCTCTCTCGGACCCCCTCTCTCTACCACCTGCCTCTCTCTCTCTCTGTCCCCCTCTCTCTGTTCCTCCCTCTCTGTGACCCCTATCTCTGCCCCCTCTCTCTGTCACCCTCTCTCTGTCCCCTCTATCTCTACCCCGCTCTCTGAAACCCCTCTCTGTCGCCCTCTCTCTGCTCCGTCTCTCTCTGCCCCTCTCTCTGACCCCCCCCTCTCTCTCTCTCTCTCTGTCCACCACACTCTCCATTCCCCCACTCTCTGTCCCCCTCTCTCTGTCCCCCTCTCACTCCCCCACTCTGTACCCCTCTTTCTGTCCCACACTCTCTGTCCCCCTCTATATCCCCCTCTCTCTGTCCCCCTCTCTCTGAGCCCTGCAATCTCCCCCACTCTATGCTCCCCCTTCCACCTGCCTCTCTCTCTGTCCCCCTCTGTCTCTGTTCCCCTCTCTCTCTGTCCCCCTCTGTCTCTGTCCCCCTCTCTCTCTGTCCTCCTCTATCTGTCACCCTCTCTCTGACTCCCTCTCTTTTCCCCACTCTGTAGCCCTCTCTCTGTTCCCCCAGTCTCTTTTTCTCTCTCTGCACCCCCTCTCTCTCAATACCTATCACTCTGTCCCCCTCTGTCTGCCACAATCTCTCTCTGCCCCATCTCTCTCTGCTCTCATCTCTCTCTGCCCCCCTCTCTCTCTCTGCCCCATTCTCTCTGCACCGCTCTCTCTCTGCCCCCCCTGTACCCACCTCTCTCTTCCCCCCACTCTCTGTACGCACCTCTCTCTATTCACGCCCTCTTTGTCCCCCCTCTCTCTGTCTCCCCATCTCTCTGTCCTCCCTTTCTCTGTCCCCTCTCTCTCTGTCCCCCTTTATCTCCCCCACTCTCTGTGCCCCTCTCTCTGTCCCCCTCCCTCTGACCCCATCTACCTCCCCCTCTTATTGTCCCCCTCTTTTTGTCCCCCTTTATCTCCCCCACTCTCAGTACCCCCCTCTCTGCCCCCTCTCTCTGTCCCCCTCTCTCTGTGCCCCTCTCTCTGTGCCCCTCTCTCTCCCACCCGCCTCGCTATCCCCCCTCTTTGTCCTCCTCTCTCTCTGTTCCCCTCTCTCTCAGTCCGTCTCTCTCTGTTCCCCCTCTCTCTGTCTCCCTCTCTCTCAGTCCGTCTCTCTCTGTTCCCCCTCTCTCTGTTCCCCCTCTCTCTGTCCCCCTCTCTCTCCCACCAGCCCCTCTCTGACCCCCTCTCTCTCCCACCCGCCCCTCTCTCTCTCTCCCTTTCTCTCTGTCCCCCCCTCTCTGTCCCCCAATCTCTCAGCCCCGCTCAGTCCCCCCTCTCTCTGTCCCCCCCTCTCTCTGTCCCCCCCTCTTTCTGTCCACCCCTGTTTCTGTCCCTCCCTCTCTCTGTCCCACTCTCTCTGTCCCCCTCTCTCTGCGCCCCGCTATCTCCCCACTCTCAGTGCCCCTCTCTCTGTCGCCCTCTCTCTGAGCCCCGCTATCTCCCCCCACTCTGTGCTCCTCTCTCTGTCGCCCTCTCTCTGCCCTCCTCTCCCTTCCACCCGCCTCTCTCTTTCCCACCCCTCGCTCTGTCCCCCTCTCTCCCTGTCCCCCTCTCCCTCTGTCCCCCCCTCTCTGTTACTCTCTCTCTGTCCCCCCTCTCTCTCTGTCCCCCTCTCTGTCCCCCTCTCTGTCCCCCTCTCTGTGCCCCCCTCTCTGTGCCCCACTCTCTGTGTCCCCCTTTCTGTGCCCCCTCTCTCTGTCCCCCTCTTTCTGTGCCCCTCTCTCTTCCCCCTCTCTCTGTCGCCCTCTCTTTCCCACCCGCCTCTCTCTCCCACCCACCTCTCTCTGTCCCCCTCTCTCTCCCACCGCCTCTCTCTCTGTCCCCCCCTCTCTGTTACTCTCTCCCTGTCCCCCCTCTCTCTCTGTCCCCCTCTCTGTCCCCCTCTCTCTGTCCCCCTCGCTCTCTGCCTCCTCTCTCTGTCGGCCTCTCTCTGTCCCCTCTACCTCTCCCCGCTCTCTGCGCCCTTCTCTTTCGCCCTCTCTCGGCCCCGTCTCTCCCTGCACCCCACTCTGACCCCTCTCTCTCTCTCTCTCTGTCCCACACTCTCTCCATCTCCCCACTGACTGTCTCCCCCTCTCTCTGACCCCCTCTATCTCCCCCACTCTCGGTGCCCCTCTCTCTGTCGGCCTCTCTCTGCCCCTCTCTCCCTTCCACCTGCCTCTCTCTGTCCTCCTCTCTCTCTGTCCTCCTCTCTCTCGGACCTCCTCTCTCTCTGTCCTTCTCTCTCTGTCCACATCTCTCTCTGTCCCCATCTCTCTCTGTCCCACTCTCTCTGTCCCCTCTCTCTCTGTCCCCACTTCTCTCCGCACCCCCCCATCTCCATCCCCCCCACTCTCTGTCCCCCTCTCTCTCTGTCGCCCTCTCTCTGCCCCATCTCTCTGATTCCCTCTCTCTCCCCCACTCTGTACTCCTCTCTCTGTCCCTCACTCTCTGTCCCTCACTCTCTGTCCCCCTCTATATCCCCGTCTCTCTGTCCCCCTCTCTGACCCTCTCTGTCTCTGCCCCCCTCACTCTGTCCCCTTCTGTCTGCCCCATCTCTCTCTGCCCCTCTCTCTCTGCCCCCTTTTCTCTCTGTCACCCTCTCTCTGTACCCCACTCTCTGACCTACTCTATCTCCTCCACTCTCTGTCACCCTCTCTCTATCGCCCTCTCTCTGTCCCCCTCTCTTTCTGTCCCCCTCTCTCTCGGTCCCCCCCTCTCTCTGTCACCCTCTCTCTCTGTCCCCCCCTCTCTCTGTCACACTCTCTCTGTCACCATTTCTCTGCCCCCGTCTCTCACTGTCCCCCTCTGTGTCTGAACCCCTCCCTCGCTGTCCCCCTCTATATCACCCTCTTTCTGTCCCCCTCTCTCAGTCCCCCTCTATCTCCCCCACTCTCTGTGCCCCTCTCTCTGTCGCCCTCTCTCTGTCCCCCCTCTCTGACCCCGCCCTCTGTCCCCCCGTCCCCTCCCTCTGCCACCTCCCCTCTGCCCCCCCTCTCTCTCTCTGTCCCCCTCTATCTCCCCCACTCTCTGTGCACCTCTCTCTGTCCCCCTCTCTCTGATGCCCTCTACCTCCCCCTCTTTTTGTCCCCCTCTATCTCCGCCACTCTCAGTACCCCACTCTCTGCCCCCCTCCCTCTGACCACCTCTACCTCCTCTAAACCCCCCTCTGTCCCACTGTCTGTGCCCCACTCTCTGTGCCCCTCTCTGTGCCCCTCTCTCTGTGCCCCTCTCTCTGTCCCCAACTCTCTGTCCCCTTCCCTCTGCCCCCCCACTATTCCCCCTCTCTCTGTCCCCCTCTCTCTCTGTCACCCTCTCTCTGTCCCCCACTCTCTGACCTATTCTATCTCCTCCCCTCTCTGTCGCCCTCTCTCTATCACCCTCTCTCTGTCCCCCCTCTCTCTGTCCCCCCAGCTCTGTTCCCCCGTCTCTCTGTCCCGCCCTCTCTCTGTCCCCCCTGTCTCTGTTCCCCCCTCACTCTGTAACCCCTCTCTGTCCCCCCCCCTCTCTGTCCCCTCCCTCTGTCCCCCGTCCCCCCCTCTGACTCCCCTCTCTCTGTCCCCCTCTATCTCTCCCACTCTCTGTGCCCCACTCTCTGCCCCCTCTCTCTGACCCACTCTACCTCCCCCTCTCTCTTTCCCCCTCTATCTCCCCCACTCTCTGTACCACTCTATCTGTACCATTCGCGCTGACCCCCTCTATCTCTCTCACTCTCTGTGTTCCTTTCGCTGTTCGCCTCCCTTTGACCACCTCTATCTCCCCCTCTCTCAGTCCCCCTCTCTCTGTCCCCCCCTCTCTGTGCTCCCTATTTCTGCCCCCTCACTCTGTCACCCTATCTCTGTCCCCTCTCTCTCTCCCCCGCTCTCTGAAACCCCTCTCTGTCGCCCTCTCTCTGCTCCGTCTCTCTGCTCCGTTCACTGTCCCCCACTCTCACCATCTCCCCACTCTTTGTCTCCAACTCTCTGTGCCCCTCTCTCTGTCCCCCTCTCTCTGACCCACTCTACCTCCCCCTCTCTCTTTCCCACTCTATCTCCCCCACTCTCTGTACCACTCTCTCTGTACCATTCGCTCTGACCCCCTCTATATCTCTCACTCTCTGTGTCCCTCTCGCTGTTCGCCTCCCTTTGACCACCTCTATCTTCCCCTCTCTCTGTCCCCCTCTCTTTGTCCCCCTCTCTCTCAGTCCGGCTCTATCTGATCCCCCTCTCTCGGACCCCGTCTCTCTCCCACCCGCCTCTCTCTCTCTCTGTCCCCCTCTCTCTGTCCCCCCCTCTCTGTGCTCTCTATCTCTGCCCCTTCTCTCTGTGACCCCTATCTCTGCCCCCTCTCTTTGTCACCCTCTCTCTGTCCCCTCTATCTCTCCCCCGCTCTCTGAAACCCCTCTCTGTCGCCCTCTCTCTGCTCCGTCTCTCTGCCCCCCTCTCTGTCCCCCACTCTCACCATCTCCCCACTCTTTGTCCCCCACTCTCTGTCCCCCTCTCTTTGTCCCCCTCTATATACCCCTGCCTCTGTCCCCCTCTCTCTGATCCCCTCTATCTCCCCCACTCTCTGTGCCTCTCTATCTGTCGCCCTCTCTCTGCCCCCTCTCCCTTCCACCCGCCTCTCTCTTTCACCTCTATCTCTGTCCCCCTCTCTCTCTTTGTCCCCCTCTCTCTGTCCCGCACTCTCTGACCCGCTCTTTTTGACCCCCTCTCTCTGACCCCCTCCAACTCCCCCACTCTCTGTCCACCTCTCTCTCTGTCCCCCTCTCTCTAAGTCACCCTCTCTCTGTCGCCATTTCTCTTCCCCTCTCTTTCACTGTGCCCCTCTTTCTCTGACCCCCTCTCTCGGTGTCCCCCTCTATATCACCCTCTATCTATCCCCCTCTCTCTGACCCCCTCTATCTTCCCCACTCTCTGTGCCCCTCTCTCTGTCGCCCTCTCTCTGTCCCCGCCCTCTGTGCCCCCCGTCTCCTCCCTCTGTCACCCCCCTCTCTGCCCCACCTCTCTCTCTGACCCCCTCTATCTCCCCCACTCTCTGTGCCCCTCTCTTTGTCCCCCTCTCTCTGGCCCCCTCTATCTCCCCCACTCACTGTGCCACACTCTCTGTCCACCTCCCTTTGACCACCTCTATCTCCCCCTCTCTCTGTCCCCCTCTCTCTGTCCCCCTCTCTTTCAGTCCGGCTCTATCTGATCCCCCTCTCTCGGACCCCCTCTCTCTCCCACCCGCTTCTCTCTCTCTCTATGTCCTCCTCTCTCTGTCCCCCCCTCTCTGTGCTCCCTATCTCTGCCCCCTCTCTCTGTCACCCTATCTCTGTCCCCTCTATCTCTCCCCCGCTCTCTGAAACCCCTCTCTGTCGCCCTCTCTCTGCTCCATCTCTCTGCCCCCCTCTCTGTCCCCCACTCTCACCTTCTCCCCACTCTTTGTCCCCCACTCTCTGTTCCCCGCTCTCTGTCCCCCGCTATACCCCCCTGCCTCTGTCCCCCTCTCTCTGTCCCACTGTCTCCCCCCACTGTCTCTCCCCCACTCTTTGTCCCCCACTCTCTGTCCCACCTCTCTCTGTCCCCCTCTATATCCCCCTGCCTCTATCCCCCTGTCTCTGACCCCCTCTATCTCCCCCACTCTGAGTGCCACACTCTCTGTCCACCTCCCTTTGACCACCTCTAACTCCCCCTCTCTCTGTCACTCCCTCTCTCCCTCTCCCCCTCTCTCTCAGTCCGGCTCTCTCTGTCCCCCCTCTCTCTGTCCCACTCTCTCTCCCATCAGCCTCACTCGGAACTCTTCTCTCTCCCACCCGCCTCTCTCTCTCTCTCTGTCCCCCTTTCTCTGTCCCCGCCTCTCTCTGTCCCCACACTCCCTGTCCCCCCCCACTCTCTGTCCCACCTTCTCTATCCCACTCTCTCTGTCCCCTCTTTCTCTTCCCCGCTCTCTGCCACCCACTCTGTCGTCCTGTCTCTGCTCCGTCACTCTCTGCCCCTCTCTCTACCTCCCCCCCTCTCTCTCTCCCCCACTCTCTCCATCCCCCCACTCTCTCAGTCCGGCTCTCTCTGTCCCCCCTCTCTCTGACCTCCTCTCTCTCTTCCACTCTGTACCCATCTCTCTGTCCCCCACTCTATATCGCCCTCTCTCTGTCACCCTGTCTCTGAGCCCCGCTATCTCCCCACACTCTCTGTGCCTCTCTCTCTGTCGCCCTCTCTCTGCCCTCCTCTCCCTTCCACCCACCTCTCTCTCTTCCCCCTCTCTCTTTCCCCCATCTTTGTCCCCCTCCCTGTTACCCTCTCTCTCTGTCCCACTCTCTCTGTCCCACTCTCTCTGTCCACCCTCTCTCTATCCCCCCTCTCTCTGGCCCCCTCTCTCTCTGTGCCCGTCTCTCTCTGTTCCCCCCTCTCTCTGCCCTCTCTCTCTCCCCCGCTCTCTCTGTCCCCCCACCTCTCTGTCCCCCCCTCTGTTCCACCCCTCTGACCCCCTCTCTCTCTGTCCCCCCCTCTGTCTGCCTCCTCTCTCTCTCTGTCCCCTTTCTCTCTTTCCCCTCTCTCTCTGTCACCCTCTCTCTGTCACCATTTCTCAGCCCCCCTCTCTCTCACTGTCCCCTCTGTCTCTGACCCCTTCTCTTGCTGTCCCCCTCTATATCACCCTCTCTCTGTCCGCCTCTCTCTCAGTCCGGCTCTCTCTGTCCCCCCTCTCTCTGTCCCACTCTCTCTCCCACCAGCCTCACTCGGAACTCTTCTCTCTCCCACCCGCCTCTCTCTCTCTCTCTGTCCCCCTTTCTCTGTCCCCGCCTCTCTCTGTCCCCACACTCCCTGTCCCCCCCACTCTCTGTCCCACCTTCTCTATCCCACTCTCTCTGTCCCCTCTTTCTCTTCCCCGCTCTCTGCCACCCACTCTGTCGTCCTGTCTCTGCTCCGTCACTCTCTGCCCCTCTCTCTAACTCCCCCCCTCTCTCTCTCCCCCACTCTCTCCATCCCCCCACTCTCTCAGTCCGGCTCTCTCTGTCCCCCCTCTCTCTGACCTCCTCTCTCTCTTCCACTCTGTACCCATCTCTCTGTCCCCCACTCTATATCGCCCTCTCTCTCTGTCACCCTGTCTCTGAGCCCCGCTATCTCCCCACACTCTCTGTGCCTCTCTCTCTGTCGCCCTCTCTCTGCCCTCCTCTCCCTTCCACCCACCTCTCTCTCTTCCCCCCTCTCTCTTTCCCCCATCTTTGTCCCCCTCCCTGTTACCCTCTCTCTCTGTCCCCCTCTCTCTGTCCCACTCTCTCTCTGTGCCCGTCTCTCTCTGTTCCCCCCTCTCTCTGCCCTCTCTCTCCCCCCCGCTCTCTCTGTCCCCCCACCTCTCTGTCCCCCCCTCTGTTCCACCCCTCTGACCCCCTCTCTCTCTGTCCCCCCCTCTGTCTGCCCCCCTCTCTCTCTCTGTCCCCTTTCTCTCTTTCCCCTCTCTCTCTGTCACCCTCTCTCTGTCACCATTTCTCAGCCCCCCTCTCTCTCACTGTCCCCTCTGTCTCTGACCCCTTCTCTTGCTGTCCCCCTCTATATCACCCTCTCTCTGTCCGCCTCTCTCTTACCCCCTCTATCTCCTCCACTCTCTGTGCCACTCTCTCTGTACCCCCTCTCTCTCTGCCCCCCCGTCTACACCTCTCTCTCTGTCCCCCTCTATCTTCCCCTCTCTCTGACCCCCTCAACCCCCCCTCTTTTTGTCCCACTCTCTGTCCCCCTCGATCTCCCCCACTCGCTGTACCACTATCTCTGTACCTTTCGCTCTGAACCCCTCTATCTACCCCTCTCTCTGTGCCACTCTCTCTGTCCCCCTCCCTTTGTCAACCTCTATCTCCCCTTTCTCTGTCCCACTCTCTCTGTCCCCCTCTCTCTCAGTCCGTCTCTCTCTGTTCCCCCTCTCTCTGTCCCCCTCTCTCTCCCACCAGCCTCTCTCTGACTCCCTCTCTCTCCCACCCACCTCTCTCTCTGTCCCCCCCTCTCTGTCCCCCACTCTCTCTGCCCCCCTCTGTCCCCCCTCTCTCTGTCCCACCTCTCTCTGCCCCCCCCTTTCTGTCCACCCCTGTTTCTGTCCCTCCCTCTCTCTGTCCCCCTCTCTCTGTGCCCCGCTATCTCCCCCCTCTCTGTGCTCCTCTCTCTGTCGCCCTCTCTCTGCCCTCCTCTCCCTTCCACCCGCCTCTCTCTTCCCCCCCCGCTCTGTCCCCCTCTCTCTCTGTCCCCCTCTCTCTCTCTGTCCCCCACTCTCTCTGTTCCTCTCTCTCTCTGTCCCCCTCTCTCTCTCAGTCCCCCTCTCTGTCCCTCTCTCTTTCCCCCTCTCTCTGTCGCCCATCTCTCCCACCGGCCTCTCTCTCCCACCCACCTCTCTCTGTCCCCCTCTCTCTGTCCCCCTCGCTCTCTGCCTCCTCTCTCTGTCGGCCTCTCTCTGTCCCCCTCTCTCTGTCCCCCTCTCTCTGTCCCGTCTATTTCTACCCCGCTCTCTGCGCCCCTCTCTCTGATCCGTCTCTCCCTGCACCCCTCTCTGACCCCTCTCTCTCCCTCTGTCCCACACTCTCTCCATCTCCCCACTGTCTGTCTCCCCCTCTCTCTGACCCCCTTATCTCCCCCACTCTCGGTGCCCGTCTCTCTGTCGCCATCTCTCTGCCCCTCTCTGCCTTCCACCTGCCTCTCTCTGTCCTCCTCTCTCTCTGTCCTCCTCTCTCTCTGACCTCCTCTCACTCTGTCCTTCTCTCTCTTTCCACAGCTCTCTCTGTCCCCATCTCTCTCTGTCCCTCACTCTCTGTCCCACTCTCTCTGTCCCCCTCTCTGCCCCTCTCTCTCTCTGCCCCCCTCTATCCTCCCCTCTCTCTGACCCCCTCAACCCCCACTCTTGTTGTCCCACTCTCTGTCCCCCTCTATCTCCCCCACTCGCTGTACCACTATCTCTGTACCCTTCGCTCTGAACCCCTCTATTTACCCCTCTCTCTGTGCCACTCTTTCTGTCCCCCTCCCTTTGTCAACCTCTATCTCCCCTTTCTCTTTCCCCCTCTCTCTGTCCCCCTCTCTCTCAGTCCGTCTCTCTCTCAGTTCCCCCTCTCTCTCTGTCCCCCTCTCTCTCCCACCAGCCTCTCTCTGACTCCCTCTCTCTCCCACCCGCCTCTCTCTCTCTCTGTCCCTCTCTCTCTGTCCCCCCCCTCTCTGTCCCCCACTCTCTCTGCCCCCCTCTGTCCCCCCCCCCTCTGTCCCCCTCTCTCTGTCCCCCCTCTTTCTGTACACCCCTCTTTCTGTCCCTCCCTCTCTCTGGCCCCCTCTCTCTGTCCTCCTCTCTCTGTGCCACGCTATCTCCACCCTCTCTGTGTTCCTCTCTCTGTCGCCCTCTCTCTGCCCTCCTCTCCCTTCCACCCGCCTCTCTCTTCCCCCCCCGCTCTGTCCCCCACTCTCTCTGTTCCTCCCTCTCTCTCTCTCTGTCCCCCTCTCTCTCTCAGTCCCCCTCTCTGTCCCCCTCTCTGTGCCCCCCTCTCTGTGCCCCACTCTCTGTGTCCCCCTTTCTGTGCCCCCTCTCTCTGTCCCCCTCTCTCTGTGCCCCTCTCTCTTTCCCCCTCTCTCTGTCGCCCTCTCTTTCCCACCCGCCTCTCTCTCCCACCCACCTCTCTCTGTCCCCCTCTCTCTCCCACCGCCTCTCTCTCTGTCCCCCTCTCTCTGTCCCCCTCTCTCTGTCCCCCTCGCTCTCTGCCTCCTCTCTCTGTCGGCCTCTCTCTGTCCCCCTATCTCTGTCCCCCTCTCTCTGTCCCCTCTATCTCTACCCCGCTCTCTGCGCCCCTCTCTTTCGCCCTCTCTCTGCTCCGTCTCTCCCTGCCCCCCTCTCTGACCCCCTCTCTCTCCCTCTGTCCCACACTCTCTCCATCTCCCCACTGTCTGTCTCCCCCTCTCTCTGACCCCCTCTATCTCCCCCACTCTCGGTGCCCCTCTCTCTGTCGCCCTCTCTCTGCCCCTCTCTCCCTTCCACCTGCCTCTCTCTGTCCTCCTCTCTCTCTGTCCTCCTCTCTCTCTGACCTCCTCTCACTCTGTCCTTCTCTCTCTGTCCACAGCTCTCTCTGTCCCCATCTCTCTCTGTCCCACTCTCTCTGTCCCCCTCTCTCTCTGTTCCCCTCTCTCTCTGTCCCCACCTCTCTCCGTCCCCCCCCAACTCTCCGTCCCCCCCTCTCTCTGTCCTCCTCTCTCTCTGTCGCCCTCTCTCTGCCCCCATCTCTCTGATTCCCTCTCTCTCCCCCGCTCTGTACTCCTCTCTCTGTCCCTCACTCTCTGTCCCACTCTCTCTGTCCCCCTCTATATCCCCGTCTCTCTGTCCCCCTCTCTGACCGTCTCTCTCTCTGCCCCCCTCACTTTGTCCCCTTCTGTCTGCCCCATCTCTATCTTCCCCTCTCTCTCTGTCCCCCTCTCTCTCTGCCCCCTTTTCTCTCTGTCCCCCTCTCTCTGTCGCCCTCTCTCTGCCCCCTCTCTCTCTGTCCCCCACTCTCTCTGTCACCCTCTCTCTGTCGCCACTTCTCTTACCTCCTCTCTCACTGTACCCCTCTGTCTCTGACTCCTTCTCTCGTAGTCCCCCTGTATATCACCCTCTCTCTGTCCCCTTTCTCTGACCCCCTCTATCTCCCCCATTCTCTGTGACACTCTCTCTGTCGCCCTCTCTCTGTCCCCCCTCTCTCTGTCCCCATCTCTCTCTGTCCCCCCTCTCTGTCCCCCCCTCTCTGCCCCCTTCTCTCTACCTTCCTGCCCCCCCCACTCTCAGTCCCCCCAACTCTCTGTCCACCCCCTTTCTGTCCCCCGTCCTATGTCCACCTCTATGTCCTCCTCTCTCTGAGCCCCGCTATCTCGCCCACACTCTGTGCTCCTCTCTCTGTCCCACCCTCTCTGTCCACCTCTCTCTCTGTCCCCCTCTCTCTCTGTCCACCTCTCTCTCTGTCCCAATCTCTCTGTCCTCCTGTCTCTGACTCCCTCTCTTTCCCCCACTCTGTACCCCTCTCTCTGTCCCCCACTCTCTTTTCACTATCTCTCTGCCCCCTCTCTCTCTGCCGCCCTCACTCTGCCCCCCTCACTCTGTCTCCCTCTGTCTGCCCCAGCTCTCTCTGACCCTCTATCTCTGCCCCGCTCTCTCTCTGTTCCCACCTCTCTTCCCCCCCCCTCTGTCCCACCCCCTTTCTTTCCCCCCCCCTCTGTCCCACCCCTCTCTGTCCCCCCTCTCTCTGACCTCCTCTATCTCCCCCTCTCTCTTATTCCCTCTCTCTCTTTCCCCTCTCTCTCTCCCCTCTCTCTGTCCCCCTTTCTCTGTCCACCTCTGTCTGATCCACTCTCTGTCCCCCTCTCTCTCCAACCCATCTCCCTCTATCCCCCTCTTTGTCCCCCTCTCTTTCTGTTCCCCTCTCGCTCTGTCCCACGCACTCTCCCACCCTCCTCTCTCTCTGACCCCCTCTCTCTCCCACCCGCCTCTCTCTCTCTGTCCCCCTCTCTGTCCCCCTCTCTGACACCCCCTCTCTCTGACCTCCTCTATCTCCCCCTCTCTCTTATTCCCTCTCTCTCTTTCCCCTCTCTCTCTGCCCCCCTCACTCTGTCCCACTCTCTCTGCCCCTCTCTCTCTCTATACCCTCTTTCTCTGTCCCCCTCTATCTCCCCCACTCTCTGTGCCCCTATCTCTGTCCCCCTCTCTCTGACTCCCTCTACCTCCTGCACTCTCTGTGCCCCTCCCTCTGTCCCCCTCTCTCTGACCCCCTCTATCTGCCCCTGTCTCTGTCCCCCTCTCTCTGAACCCCTCTACCTCCCCCTCTTTCTGTCCCCCTCTCTCTGTTCCCCCCTCTCTCTGGCACACTCTCTCTGTCACCCTCTCTCGGTCGCCCTCTCTCTTCCCCCCCTCTCTCTGTCCCCCTCTCTCTCTGTCCCTCTCACTCTGTCCCCCACTCTCTGTCCCAACTCTCTCTGACACTCTCTCTCTGTCCCCCTCTCTCTGACCCCCTCTCTCTGACCTCCCGCTCTCTCTCTGACCCCCTCCCTCTGTTCCTCTCCCTCTGTCCCCCCTCCCTCTGTCCCCCCTCTCTCTGTCCCCCTCTCTCTGTTCCTCTCCCTCTGTCCCCCCTCCCTCTGTCCCCCCTCTCTCTATCCCCCTCTCTCTGACCCCGTCTCTGTACGCCTCTCACTCTTTTCCCCTCTCTGTCTGTCCCCCTCTCTGTACGCCTCTCACTCTTTCCCCTTCTCTCTCTGACCCCCTCTCTCCCACCCGCTTCTCTCTCACCCCCGCTCTCTGCCCCCCCTCTGTCCTCTCTCTCTGACCCGCTCTCCCTCCCACCCGCCTCCCTCTCTCCCCCCTCTCTCTCCCCGACTCTCTGTCCCCCTCTCTGTCGCCCTCTCTCTGATCCCCACTGTCTGACCCACTGTTTCACCCCCTCTCTCCCACCCATCACCCTCTATCCCCCCTCTTTGTCCCCCATTCTCTCTGTCCCCTCTCTCTGTCCCCCTCTCTCTGTCCCCCCTCTCTCTCTGTCCCCCACTCCCTGTCCCCTCTATCTGCCCCCCCTCTCTCTGACCCCTCTCTATGTCGCCCTCTCTCCGCCCCCTCTCTGTCACTGTCTCTCTGCCCCCCCCTCTGTCCCCCCTCTCTGTGTCCCTCCTCGCCCTGTCCCCCTCTCTCTCCCCCATCTCTGTCATCGTCTCTCTGTTCCCCCTCCCTCTCTCCACCTCCCTCTCTCCCCCTCTCTCTGTTCCCCCTCTCTCTCTCTCCCCCTTTCTCTGTTCCCCCTCTCTCTCTCCCCTATCTCTGTCCCCCTCTCTCTGTCGCCCTCTCTCTGCAACCTGTCTGTCACCATCTCTCAGTCCCCCCTCTCTCTCTTTCCCTCCCTCTAGCTGTTCCCCCTCTCTCTGTCCCCCCCTCTATCCCGCCACTATCTGTCCATCCTCTTTGTCCCAACCCTCTCTGAACCCCCTCCTCCTCTCACTGTCCCCCTCTCTCTCTGTTCCCCTGTCTCTGAACCCCTCTACCTCCCCCACTCTCTGTCCCCCCACTCTCTTTCCCCCCTCTCTCTGTCCCAAACTCTCTCTGTCGCTCTTTATCTGACCACCTCTCTCTCTGTCCCCCTCTCTCTCTGTTCCTCTCTGTCCCCCTCTCTCTGTTCCCTTCTCTCTGTCCCCCTGTCTCTGTCGCCTCTCTCTCTGTCCCCCTCTCTCTCTGTCCCCCTCTCTCTCTGTCCCCCCTTTCTCTGTCCCCCCTCTCTCTGTCCTCCCCACTCTGTCCCCCATTTCTCTGTCGCCCATTTCTCTGTCCCCCTCTCTCTGTCACCCTCTCTCTCTGTTCCCCTCTCTCTGACCCACTCTCTCTGTCGCCCTCTCTCTCTGTCCCCCTCTCCCTCCCATCCGCCTCTCTCTGACCCCCTCTCTCTATCCCCCTCTCTCTGTCCCACTCTCTCCGTCCCCCTCTCTCTGACCCCATCTATCTCACCCACTCTCTGTCCCCCCACTCTCTCCCACCCATCTCCCTCTCCCCCCTCTTTGTCCCCATCTCTCTCTGTCCCCCTCTCTCTTTCCCCCCTCTCTCTGTCCCCCTCTCTGTCGCCCTCTATCTTCCCCCCTCTCTTTCCCTCCCCTCTCTCTGTCCCACACTCTCTGTCCCACACTCTCTGTCCCCCTCTCTCTGTCCCCCTCTCTCCGTCCCCCACTCTCTGTCCCCTACTCTCTGTCCTCTCTCTCTCCCCTCTCTCTGTCCCCCTTTCTCTGTCCACCTCTGTCTGATCCACTCTCTGTCCCCCTCTCTCTCCAACCCATCTCCCTCTATCCCCCTCTTTGTCCCCCTCTCTTTCTGTTCCCCTCTCGCTCTGTCCCACGCACTCTCCCACCCTCCTCTCTCTCTGACCCCCTCTCTCTCCCACCCGCCTCTCTCTCTCTGTCCCCCTCTCTGTCCCCCTCTCTGACACCCCCTCTCTCTGACCACCTCTCTCTCTGTCCCTCTCTCTCTGTCCTCCTCTCTCTCTGTCCCCCCTCTATCTGACCCACTCTCTCTGTCGCCCTCTCTCTGTCGCCCTATCTCTGTCGCCCTCTCTCTCCCACCCACCTCCCTCTATCCCCCCCTTTGTTCCCCCCTCTCTCTGTTCCCCTCTCTCTCTGTCCACACTCCCTCCCACCCGCCTCTCTCTGACCCCTCTCTCTCACACCCACCTCTCTCTCTGTCCCCCTCTCTCTGTCCCCCTCTCTCTCTTTCGCCCTTTCTCTGTCGCCCTCTCTCTGTCGCCCTCTCTCTGTCCCCCCCCTCTCTGTCCCCCCCTCTCTCTGTCCCACTTTCTCTGAACCCCTCTGTCTGACCCACTCTCTCCCCCCTTTCTCTCCCACCCGTCTCCTTGCCCCCTCTCTCTCTCCCATGCTCTCTCCCACCCGCCTCTCTCTGACCCCCTCTCTCTGTTCCGCTCTATCTCCCCGTCTCTCTGTCCCCGTCTCTCTGTCCCCGTCTCTCTGTCCCACTCACTCTGTCCCCCTCTCTCTGTACCCCTCTCTCTGTCCCCTCTCACTCTCCTCCGCTCTCTGTCCCCCATCTCTGTCCCCCTCTCTCTGTTCCCCTCTGTCTGTCCCCCTCTCTCTGCCCCGTCCCTCTCTGTCCCCCATTCACTCTCTGTCCCCCTCTCTGACCCCTCTCTCTCTTTCCCACGCTCTCTGCCCCCCGTCTCTCGCCCTCTCCCTGTCCTACTCTCCCTGCCCCCTCTCTCCCACCCGCCTCTCTCTCTCTCTGTCCCACTCTCTCTGCCCCCCCACTCTCTGTCCCGCGCTCTCTCCCACCCGCCTCTCTCTGTCCCATTCTCTCTGACCCCCTCTGTCTGACCCACTCTCTGCCCCCTCTCTCTCCCACCCTTCTCCCTGTCCCCCCCTCTCTCTCCCATGCTCTCTCCCACACGCCTCTCTCTGTCCCCCTCTTTCTGTCGCCCTCTCTCTGTCCCACTCTCCCTACCACCCGCCTCTCTCTGACCCCCTCTTTCTCTGTTTTTCTCTCTCTGTCCACAGCTCTCTCTGTCCCCATATCTCTCTGTCCCACTCTCTCTGTCCCCCTCTCTCTCTGTTCCCCTCTCTCTCTGTCCCCACCTCTCTCCGTCCCCCCCACTCTCCGTCCCCCCCACTCTCTGTCCCCCTCTCTCTGTCGCCCTATCTCTGCCCCCATCTTTCTGATTCCCTCTCTCACCCCCACTCTGTACTCCTTTCTCTGTCCCCCACTCTCTGTCCCCCTCTATATCCCCGTCTCTCTGTCCCCCTCTCTGACTCTCTCTCTCTCTCTGCCCCCTCACTCTGTCCCCTTCTGTCTGCCCCATCTCTTTCTGCCCCTCTCTCTCTGTACCCCTCTCTCTCTGCCCCTTTTCTCTCTGTCCCCCCTATCTGTACACCATTCTGTCCCCTTCCCTCTGTCCCCCACTAATCCCCCTCTCTCTGTCCCCCACTCTCTGACCTACTCTATCTCCTCCACTCTCTGTCACCCTCTCTCTATCGCCCTCTCTCTGTCCCCCTCTCTTTCTGTCCCCCTCTCTCTCTGTCATCCTCTCTCTCTGTCCCCCTCTCTCTGTCACCCTCTCTCTGTCACTATTTCTCTGCCCCCCTCTCTCACTGTCCACCTCTGTGTCTGAACCCCTCTATCTCCCCCACTCTCTGTGCCCCTCTCTCTGTCACCCTCTCTCTGTCCCCCCTCTCTGTCCCTGCCCTCTGTCCCTCCCGTCCCCTCCCTTTGTCACCCCCCCTCTGCCCCCCTCTCTCTCTCCGTCCCCCTCTATCTCCCCCACACTCTTTCCTCTCTCTCTGACGCCCTCTATCTCCCCCTAATTTTGTCCCCCTCTCTGTCCCCCTCTATCTCTCCCACTGTCTGGACCTCTCTTGCCTTTGGTCTGGCCCCCTCTATCTCCCCTACTGTCTGTGCCCCTCTCTCTGTCTCCCTCTCTCTGACGCACTCTACCTCCCCCTCTTTTTGTCCCCCTCTTTTTGTCCCCCTCTATCTCCCCCACTCTCTGTGCCCCACTCTCTGTGCCCCTCTCTGTGCCGCTCTCTCTGTCCCCCTCTCTCTGTCCACCACTCTCTGTCCCCTTCCCCCTGTCCCCCACTAATCCCCCTCTCTCTGTCCCCCTCTCTCTCTGTCACACTCTCTCTGTACCCCACTCTCTGACCTACTCTATCTCCTCCACTCTCTGTCGCCCTCTCTCTATCGCGCTCTCTCTGTTCCCCGCTCCCTCTGTCCCCCCAACTCTCTGTTCCCACCCTCTCTCTGTCCCCCCCTCTCTCTGTCCCCCCATCACTGTTCCCCCCTCTCTCTGTCCCCCCTCTCTGTCCCCCTCTCTGTCCCCTCCCTCTGTCCCCCCGTCCCCCCCTCGGACCCCCCTCTCTCTGTCCCCCTCTATCTCTCCCACTCTCTGTGCCCCTCTCTCTGTCCCCCTCTCTCTGACCCGCTCTACCTCCCCCTCTCTCTTTTCCCCTCTATCTCCCCCACTCTCTGTACCACGGTCTCTGTACCATTCGCTCTGACCCCCTCTATCTCTCTCACTCTCTGTGTCCCTCTCGCTGTTCGCCTCCCTTTGACCACCTCTATCTCCCCCTCTCTCTGTCCCCCTCTCTCTGTCCCCCTCTCTCTCAGTCCGGCTCTATCTGATTCCCCTCTCTCGGACCCCCTCTCTCTCCCACCCGCCTCTCTCTCTCTCTGTCCCCCTCTCTCTGTCCCCCCTTCTCTGTGCTCCCTATCTCTGCCCCCTCTCTCTGTCCCCCTCTCTCCGTCCCCCACTCTCTGTCCCCAACTCTCTGTCCCCCACACTCTGTCCCCCTTTCTCTGTCCTGCTCTCCCTCTCCCCTCTCTCTGTCCCCCTTTCTCTGTCCACCTCTGTCTGACCCACTCTCTGTCCCCCTCTCTCTCCAACCCATCTCCCTCTATCCCCCTCTTTGTCCCCCTCTCTCTCTGTTCCCCTCTCGCTCTGTACCACGCACTCTCCCACCCGCCTCTCTCTCTGACCCCCTCTCTCTCCCACCCGCCTCTCTCTCTGTCCTTCCCTCTCTGTCCCCCTCTCTGACACCCCCTCTCTCTGACCCCCTCTCTCTCTGTCCCTCTATCTCTGTCCTCCTCTCTCTCTCTGTCCCCCCTCTATCTGACCCACTCTCTCTGTCGCGCTCTCTCTGTCCCCCATTTCTCTGTCGCCCATTTCTCTGTTCCCCCTCTCTCTGGCCCACTCTCTCTGTCGCCCTCTCTCTGTCCCCCTCTCCCTCCCACCCGCCTCTCTCTGACCCCCTCTCTCTCCCACCCGCCTCTCTCTCTGTCCCTTTCCCTCTGTCCCCCTCTCTCTCTCTGTCCCCCGCTCTCTCCCACCCCCCTCTCTCTGACCCCCTCTCTCTATCCCTCTCTCCCTGTCCCACTCACTCTGTCCCCCTCTCTCTGACCCCATCTATCTCACCCACTCTCTGTCCCCCCACTCTCTCCCACCCATCTCCCTCTCCCCCCTCTTTGTCCCCATCTCTCTCTGTCCCCCTCTCTTTTTCCCCCCTCTCTCTGTCCCCCTCTCTGTCGCCCTCCATCTTCCCCACTCTCTGTCCCCCCCTCTCTCTGTTCCACACACTCTGTCCCACAATCTCTGTCCCCCTCTCTCTGTCCCCCTCTCTCCGTCCCCCACTCTCTGTCCCCAACTCTCTGTCCCCCACACTCTGTCCCCCTCTCTCTGTCCTCCTCTCTTTCTCCCCTCTCTCTGTCTCCCTTTCTCTGCCCACCTCTGTCTGACCCACTCTCTGTCCCCCTCTCTCTCCAACCCATCTCCCTCTATCCCCCTCTTTGTCCCCCTCTCTCTCTGTTCCCCTCTCGCTCTGTACCACGCACTCTCCCACCCGCCTCTCTCTCTGACCCCCTCTCTCTCCCACCCGCCTCTCTCTCTGTCCTTCCCTCTCTGTCCCCCTCTCTGACACCCCCTCTCTCTGACCCACTCTCTCTCTGTCCCTCTATCTCTGTCCTCCTCTCTCTCTGTCCCCCCTCTATCTGACCCACTCTCTCTGTCCCGCTCTCTCTGTCGCCCTATCTCTGTCGCCCTCTCTCTGCCCCCTCTCTCTGTCCCCATCTCTGTGACCCCCTATCTCTCCCACCCGCCTCTCTCTCTCCCCGGTCTCTGACCCCACTGTCTGTCGCCCTCTCTCTGTCCCCCTCTCTCTCCCACCCACCTCCCTCTATCCCCCCCTTTGTTCCCCCCTCTCTCTGTTCCCCTCTCTCTCTGTCCACTCTCCCTCCCACCCGCCTCTCCCTCACCCCTCTCTCTCACACCCATCTCTCTCTCTGTCCCCCTCTCTCTGTCCCCTCTCTCTCTTTCGCCCTTTCTCTGTCGCCCTCTCTCTGTCGCCCTCTCTCTGTCCCCCCCCTGTCCCCCCTCTCTCTGTCCCACTCTCTCTGCCCCCTCTTTCTGACCCACTCTCTGCCCCCGTCTCCTTGACCCCTCTCTCTCTCCCATGCTCTCTCCCACCCGCCTCTCTCTGACCCCCTCTCTCTGTCCCGCTCTATCTCCCCGTCTCTCTGTCCCCGTCTCTCTGTCCCCGTCTCTCTGTCCCACTCACTCTGTCCACCTCTCTCTGTCCCCCTCCCTCTGTTCCCCTCTGTCTGTCCCCCTCTCTCTGTCCCCCTCTCTCTGCCCAGTCCCTCTCTGTCCCCCACTCACTCTTTGTCCCCCCTCTCTGTCCCCCTCTCTCTCTTTCCCACGCTCTCTCCCCCCCGTCTGTCGCCATCTCCCTGTCCTACTCTCCCTGCCCCCCTCTCTCCCACACGCCTCTCTCTCTCTCTCTGTCCCCCTCTCTCTGTCCCCCCCCTGTCCCCCCTCTCTCTGTCCCACTCTCTCTGCCCCCTCTTTCTGACCCACTCTCTGCCCCCGTCTCCTTGACCCCTCTATCTCTCCCATGCTCTCTCCCACCCGCCTCTCTCTGACCTCCTCTCTCTGTCCCGCTCTATCTCCCCGTCTCTCTGTCCCCGTCTCTCTGTCCCCGTCTCTCTGTCCCACTCACTCTGTCCACCTCTCTCTGTCCCCCTCCCTCTGTTCCCCTCTGTCTGTCCCCCTCTCTCTGTCCCTCTCTCTCTGCCCAGTCCCTCTCTGTCCCCCACTCACTCTTTGTCCCCCCTCTCTGTCCCCCTCTCTCTCTTTCCCACGCTCTCTCCCCCCCATCTGTCGCCCTCTCCCTGTCCTACTCTCCCTGCCCCCCTCTCTCCCACCCGCCTCTCTCTCTCTCTGTCCCCCTCTCTCTGTCCCCCCCTCTCTCTCTGCCCCGCGCTCTCTCCCACCCGCCTCTCTCTGTCCCACTCTCTCTGACCCCCTCTGTCTGACCCACTCTCTGCCCCATCTCTCTCCCACCCGTCTCCCTGTTCCCCTCTCTCTCTCCCATGCTCTCTCCCACCGCCTCTCTCTGTCCCCCTCTCTCTGTCCCCCTCTCTCTGTCGCCCTCTTTCAGTCCCCCCCTCTCTCTGTCCCACTCTCTCTGTCACCCTCCCTCTGCCCCCTCCCTCTGCCCCCTCTCTCTGTCCCTCTCTCTCTGACCCCCTCTGTCTGACCCACTCTTTGCCCCCCTCTCTCTCTGTCCCCCTCCCTCTATCACCCGTCTCTGTTCCCCTCTCTCTGTCCCCCCTCTCTCTCTCTGCCCCGCGCTCTCTCCCACCCGCCTCTCTCTGTCCCACTCTCTCTGACCCCCTCTGTCTGACCCACTCTCTGCCCCCTCTCTCTCCCACCCGTCTCCCTGTTCCCCTCTCTCTCTCCCATGCTCTCTCCCACCCGCCTCTCTCTGTCCCCCTCTCTCTGTCCCCCTCTCTCTGTCCCCCTCTCTCTGTCGCCCTCTTTCAGTCCCCCTCACTCTCTGTCCCACTCTCTCTGTCACCCTCCCTCTGCCCCCTCCCTCTGCCCCCTCTCTCTGTCCCCCTCTCTCTGACCCCCTCTTTCTGACCCACTCTTTGTCCCCCTCTCTCTCTGTCCCCCTCCCTCTATCACCCGTCTCTGTTCCCCTCTTTCTGTCCCCCCCTCTCTGTCCCCCTCTCTCTCTGTCCCCCTCTGTCTCTGTCCCCCTCTCTCTCTGTCCCCCTCTCTCACCCCCACTCTATACCCCTCTCTCTGTCCTCCAGTCTCTTTCCCCCACACTCTGTCCCCCTCTCTCTGTCCTCCTCACTCTGTCGCCCTCTATCTCCCCCTCTCTCTGACCCCCTCTACCTCCGACTTTTTCTGTCCCCCTCTCTCTATCCCCCTCTCTCTACCCCCCTCTCTCTGTCGCCCCTCTCTCTGTCGCCCCTCTCTCTGTCCCCCACACTCTGTCCCCCTCTCTCTCCCACATGTCTCCCTCTGTCCCCCCTCTTTGTCCCCCTCTCTCTCTGTTCCCCTCTTGCTCTGTCCCACGCCCTCTCCCACCCACCTCTCTCTGACCCCCTCTCTCTCCCACCCGCCTCTCTCTCTCTGTGCCCCTCTCTCTGTCCCCCTCTCTCTCTCTGTCCCGCGCTCTCTCCCACCCGACTCTCTCGGACCCTCTCACTCTGTCCCCCGCTCTCTCTGCTTCCTCACTCTGTCCGCCTCTCTCTGACCACCTCTCTCTGTCCCCCTCTATCTCGCCCTCTCTCTGTCCCCCTCTCTCTGTCTCCCTCTCTCTGCCCCCCTCTCCGCCCCTCTCTCTCTCTGTCCCTCCTTTCTGTCCCCATCTCTCTGTTCCCCACTCTCTCTGTACCCCCTTCTCTGTCCCCCACTCTCTACATCCCACCACCTCTGACCCCCTCTCTCACCCCCACTCTGTACCCCTCTCTCTTTCCCCCACTCTCTGGCCCCAATCTCTGTCCCCCTTTAACTACCCCTCTCTCTGACCCCCTCTACCTCCCCCTCCCTCTGTCCCCCCTCTCTCTGTCCCCCTCTCTCTGTCCCCTCTCTCTCTCTCTCTGTTCCCCCCTCTCTCTCTGAACCCCTCTCTCTGTCCCTCTCTCTCTGTCCATCCTATTTGTCCCCCTCTCTGACACTGCCTCTCTCTGACCCCCTGTCTCTATGTCGCCCTTTCTCTGTCGCCCTCTTTGTGCCCCCTCTATCTTTATCCCCCTCTCTCTGTCCACCTCTCTCTGACCCCATCTATCTGACCCACTCTCTGTCCCACTCTCTGTCGCTCTCTCTCTGACCCCCTCTCTCTGTCCTTCTCTATCCCCCCCTCTCTCTGTTCCCCTCTCTCTGTCCCCCTGTCTCTTTCCCCCTCTCTGTCTGTCCCCCTCCCTGTCTGTCCTCCTCTCTCTCTGTCCCCCTCTCTCTCTGTCCCCCCCCTCTCTCTGTCACCCCTCTCTCTGTCCCCCCTCTCTCTGTCCCCCCGTGTCTCTGTCCCCCATCTCTCTGTCCCCCGTCTCTCTGTCCCCCGTCTCTCTGTCCCCCCTCTCTCTGTTCCCCTCTCTCTCTGTCCACCTCTCTCTCTGTCCCCCCCTCTCTGTCCCCCCTCTCTCTGTCCCCCTCTCTCTCTGTCCCCCCTCTATCTGACCCACTCTCTCTGTCGCCTTCTCTCTGTCCACCTCTCTCTGCCCCCCTCTCTCCGACCCTCATCCCTCTATCCCCCCTCTTTGTTCTCCTCTCTCTCGGTTCCCTCTCTCTCTGTCCCGCTCTCCCTCCCACCCGCCTCTCTATGACTCCTCCGCCTCACACCCACCTCTCTCTCTACCCTCCTCTCTCTGTCTCCTCTCTCTATCCCCCTCTCTCTAACCCCCCTCTCTGTCCCCCGTCTCTCTGACCCCCTCTCTCTCTGTCCACCTCTCTCTCTGTCCCCCCTCTATCTGTCCCACTCTCTCTGAGGCCCTCTCTCTGTCCCACTCACTCAGACACCCTCTGTCTGTCCCCCTCTCTCTGTCCCACCTCACTCTCCCCCGCTCTCTGTCCCCCCTCTCTTCGCCCTCTCTCTGCCCCCTCCCTCTCTGCCCCCCACCCTCTCTGTCCCCTGTATCACTGTGCCCCACTCTCTCCATCCCCCCACTTTCTGACCCCCTCACTCACCCCCACTCTGTAACTATCTCTCTGTCCCACTCTCTCTGTCCCCCTCTCTCTGTCAACCCTCTCTCTGTCCCCCCCTCTCTCTGTCCCCCTCTCTCTGTCCCCCTCTCTCTGTCCCCCTCTCTCTCCCACCCGTCTCCCTCTATCCACCCTCTTTGTCCCCCTCTCTCTCTGTCCCCGTCTCTCTGTCCCCGTCTCTCTGTCCACCTATCTCTGTCCCCGTCTGTCTGTCCCCCTCTCTCTGTCCCCCCTCACTCTCCCCCGCTCTCTGTCCCCCCTCTCTTCGCCCTCTCTCTGCCCCGTCCCTCTCTGTCCCCCACCCTCTCTGTCCCCTGTATCACTGTGCCCCACTCTCTCCATCCCCCCACTCTCTGACCCCCTCTCTCACCACCACTCTGTAACCATCTCTCTGTCCCACTCTCTCTGTCCCCCTCTCTGTCCCCCTCTCTCTGTCCCCCCCTCTCTCTGTCCCCCTCTCTCTGTCCCCCTCTCTCTCCCACCCGTCTCCCTCTATCCCCCCTCTTTGTCCCCCTCTCTCTCTGTCCCCCTCTCTCTCTGACGCCCTCTCTCTGACCCCCTCTATCTCCCCGACTCTCTGTCCCGTCTCTCTGTCCCCGTCTCTCTGTCCCCCTCTCTCTGTCCCCGTCTGTCTGTCCCCCTCTCTCTGTCCCCGCTCACTCTCCCCCGCTCTCTGTCCCCCCTCTCTTCGCCCTCTCTCTGCCCCGTCCCTCTCTGCCCCCCACCCTCTCTGTCCCCTGTATCACTGTGCCCCACACTCTCCATCCCCCCACTCTCTGACCCCCTCTCTCACCACCACTCTGTAACCATCTCTCTGTCCCACTCTCTCTGTCCCCGTCTCTCTGTCCCACTCTCTCTGTCCCCCTCTGTCTCTGTCCCCCTCTCTCTGTCCCTCTCTCTATCCCCCTCTCTCTCTGTCCACCTCTCTCTGCCCCCCTCTCTCTGACCCCCTCTATCAGACCCACTCTCTGTCCCACTCTCCCTCACACCCGCTTCTCTCTGACCCACTCTCTCGCACACGCCTCTCTCTCTGTCCCCCTCTCTCTGCCCCCGCTGTCCCGCGGTCTATCCCACCCGCCTCTCTCTGTCCCCCTCTCTCTGTCCCTCTCTCTCTGTCATCCCCTCTCTGACGCCCTCTATCTGACCCCCTCTCTGTCCCCCTCTCTCTGACCCCCTCTGTCTGACCCACTCTCTGTCCCCCACACGCCTCTCTCTGTCCCCCTCTCTCTGTCCCCTTCTCTCTGTCCCCCTCTGTCTCTGTCCCCCTCTCTCTGTCCCTCTCTCTGTCCCCCTCTCTCTCTGTCATCCTCTCTCTGTCCCCCTCTCTCTGACCCCCTCTATCAGACCCACTCTCTGTCCCACTCTCCCTCCCACCCGCTTCTCTCTGACCCACTTTCTCGCACACGCCTCTCTCTCTGTCCCCCTCTCTCTGCCCCCCCTGTCCCGCGCTCTATCCCACCCGCCTCTCTCTGTCCCCCTCTCTCTGTCCCTCTCTCTCTGTCCCCCCCTCTCTGACCCCCTCTATCTGACCCACTCTCTATCCTCCTCTCTCTGCCCCCCTCTGTCTGACCCTCTCTCTGTCCCCCACACGCCTCTCTCTGTCCCCCTCTCTCTGTCCCTCTCTCTCTGTCCCTCCCTCTCTGACCCCCTCTTCCTGACCCACTCTCTGTCCCACTCTCTCTGTCGCCCTCTCTCTCTGACCCTCCCTCTCCCACCCGCCTCTCTCTCACCCCCGCTTTCTTCTCCCCCCGTCTGTCGCCCTCTCTCGGTCCCACTCTCTCTGCCCCCTCTCTCTCCCACCCGCCTCCCTCTATCGCCCCTCTTTGTCCTCCTCTCTCTCTCCCCCTCTATCTCTGTCCCGCTCTGCCTCCCACCCGCCTCTCTCTGACCCCCTCTCTCTCGCACACGCCTCTCTCTCTGTCCCCCTCTCTCTGTCCCCCCTCTCTGTCCCGCGCTCTATCCAACCCGCCTCTCTCTGACCCCCTCTCTCTCGCACACGCCTCTCTCTCTGACCCCCTCTATCAGACCCACTCTCTGTCCCACTCTCCCTCCCACCCACTTCTCTCTGTCCCCCTCTCTCTGCCCCCCCTGTCCCGCGCTCTATCCCACCCGCCTCTCTCTTTCCCCCTCTCTCTGTCCCTCTCTCTCTGTCCCCCCCCTCTCTGACCCCCTCTATTTGACCCACTCTCTATCCTCCTCTCTCTGCCCCCCTCTGTCTGACCCACTCTCTGTCCCCCACACGCCTCTCTCTGTCCCCCTCTCTCTGTCCCTCTCTCTCTGTCCCCCTCTATCTGACCCACTCTCTGTCCCACTCTCTCTGTCGCCCTCCCTCTCTGCCCCCCTCCCTCTCTGCCCCCCACCCTCTCTGTCCCCTGTATCACTGTGCCCCACTCTCTCCATCCCCCCACTCTCTGACCCCCTCTCTCACCACCACTCTGTAACCATCTCTCTGTCCCCCTCTCTGTCCCCCTCTCTCTGACCCCCCTCTCTCTGTCCCCCTCTCTCTGTCCCCCTCTCTCTCCCACCCGTCTCCCTCTATCCCCCCTCTTTGTCCCCCTCTCTCTCTGTCCCCCTCTCTCTCTGACGCCCTCTCTCTGACCCCCTCTATCTCCCCGACTCTCTGTCCCGTCTCTCTGTCCCCGTCTCTCTGCCCCCCTCTCTCTGTCCCCGTCTGTCTGTCCCCCTCTCTCTGTCCCCGCTCACTCTCCCCCGCTCTCTGTCCCCCCTCTCTTCGCCCTCTCTCTGCCCTGTCCCTCTCTGCCCCCCACCCTCTCTGTATCACTGTATCACTGTGCCCCACACTCTCCATCCCCCCACTCTCTGACCCCCTCTCTCACCACCACTCTGTAACCATCTCTCTGTCCCACTCTCTCTGTCCCCGTCTCTCTGTCCCACTCTCTCTGTCCCCCTCTGTCTCTGTCCCCCTCTCTCTGTCCCTCTCTCTATCCCCCTCTCTCTCTGTCCACCTCTCTCTGCCCCCCTCTCTCTGACCCCCTCTATCAGACCCACTCTCTGTCCCACTCTCCCTCACACCCGCTTCTCTCTGACCCACTCTCTCGCACACGCCTCTCTCTCTGTCCCCCTCTCTCTGCCCCCGCTGTCCCGCGGTCTATCCCACCCGCCTCTCTCTGTCCCCCTCTCTCTGTCCCTCTCTCTCTGTCATCCCCTCTCTGACCCCCTCTATCTGACCCACTCTCTGTCCCCCTCTCTCTGATCCCGTCCATCTCCCCCACTCGATGTCCCCTCTCTCTGTCTGCGTCTCTCTCTCACCCTCTCTCGCTGCCTTCCTCTCTCTGTCTCCCTCTCTCTGTCACCCTCTCACTGCCCCTTCTCTGTCCCCCTCCCTCTGTCCCCCTCTCTCTGTCCCCCCCTCTCTCTCCCTCTCTCACTTCCCCTCTCTAACTCCCCCTCTCTCTCTCCCCATTAACTCTGTCGCACTCTCTCTACGCCCTCTCTGTCACCATATCTCTGTCCCCCCTCCCTCTGTCCCCCTCTCTCTCTGTCACGCTCTCTCTCTGTCACGCTCTCTCTGTCCCCCTCTCTTTATCCCCCTCTCTCCATCCCCCTCTCTCTGTCGCCCCTCTCTCTGTCCCCCCCTTTGTCCCCTCTCTCTCTGTTCCCCTCTCGCTCTGTCCCACCCACTCTCCCACCCGCCTCTCTCTCTGTCCCCCTCTCTCTGTCCCCCCCTCTCTCTCTCTCTGTCCCGCGCTCTCTCCCACCCGCCTCTCTCTGACCCCCTCTCTCTGTCCCCCTCTCTCTGTCCCCCTCTTTCTGCCCCCCTCCCTCTGCCCCTCTCTCTCTCTTTCCCCCTCTCTCTCTGTCCCCTCTCTCTCTGTCCCCCACTCTCTCCATCCCCCCACTCTCTGAACTCCTCTCTCACCCCCACTCTGTCCCCCTCCTCTCTGTCCCCCACTCTCTGCCCCCTCTCTATGACCCCCTCTCTGTGTCCCTCTCTCTCTGTCCCCATCTCTCTCTCTCTCTGTCCCCCTCTATCTCGCCCTCTCTCCGTCCCCCTCTCTCTGTCCCCCCTCTCTCTGTCCCCCACCCTCTCTGTCCCCCTCTCTCTTTCCCCATCTCTATCTGTTCTCCCTCTCTCTGTCCCCCACTCTCTCCATCCCCCCACTCCCTGTCCCCCTCTATCGCCCCTCTCTCTAACCCCCTCTCTCTGTCCCCCCATCTCTGTCACCCTCTCTCTGTTCCCTCTCTCTCTCTGTTCCCCTCTCACTCTCTGTCCCCCTTTCTCTGTCGCCCTCTCTCTGTCGCCCTCTCTCTGTCCCCTCACTCTCTGCAACTCTCTCTACCCCTCTCTCTCTGTCCCCCGTATCTCCCCACTCCCTGTCCCCCTCTCTCTGTTGCCCTCTCTCTGACCCGCTCTCTCTGTCCCCCACTCCCTACCCCCTCTCTCTCTGTCCCTTCTCTCTCTGTCTCCTTTCTCTGTCCCCCTCTCTCTCTGTCCCCTCCTCTCTGTCCCCTCTCTCTGCCCCATCTCTCTGTCCCCTCTCTCTCTGTCCCTCTCTCTCTCTCCCCCTCTGTCTCGCCACCTCTATCTCCACCACTCTCTGTCCTCTCTCTCTCTGTCACCCTCTCTCTGCCCTCCTCTCTCTGTCCCCCCCTCTGTCCTGCCTCTATCTATCCACCCTCTCTGCCCCCTCTCTCTGACACCCCTTCCTCTCTCTGTCCTCCTCTCTCTATCACCCTCTCTCTGTCACCCACTCTCTGTCCCCCTCTCTCTGCCCCCTTTCTCTGTCCCCCCCTCTCTGTCCCCACTCTCTCTGCCCCCCCTCTCGCTGTCCCTCTCTCTCTGTCCCCCTCTCTCTGTCCCACTCTCTCTGCCCCCTCCCTCTGCCCCTCTCTCTCTTTCCCCCTCTCTCTCTGTCCCAATCTCTCTGTCCCTCTCTCTCTGTCCCCCCCTCTCTCTCTCTCCGTCCCCCTCTATCTCGCTATCTCTCTGTCCCCCTCTCTCTGTCCCCCTCTCTCTCTGCATACCTCCCTCTACCCCTCCCTCTCTCTGACCCCTCTCTCTGTCCCCCACCCTCTCTGTCCCCCCTCTCTTTCCCCCTCTCTCTCTGTTCCCCCTCTCTCTGTCCCCCACTCTCTACATCCCCCCACTCTCAGTCCCCCTCTATCACCCCTCTCTCTAACCCCCTCGACCTCCGACTTTTTCTGTCCCCCTCTCTGTGACCCCCTCTACTTCCCCCTCTCTCTACCCCCCCATCTCTGTCACCCTCTCTCTGTTCCCTCTCTCTCTCTGTTCCCCTCTCGCACTCTGTCCCCGTTTCTCTGTCGCCCTCTCTCTGTCCCCTCACTCTCTCGAACTCTCTCTACCCCTCTCTCTCTGTCCCCCGTATCTCCCCACTCCCTGTTCCCCTCTCTCTGTTGCCCTCTCTCTGACCCGCTCTCTCTGTCCCCCTCTCCCTACCCCCTCTCTCTCTGTCCCCTCTCTCTCTGTCTCCTCTCTCTCTGCCCCCCTCTCTCCATCCCCCCACTCTCAGTCCCCCTCTATCACCCCTCTCTCTAACCCCCTCGACCTCCGACTTTTTCTGTCCCCCTCTCTGTGACCCCCTCTACTTCCCCCTCTCTCTACCCCCCCATCTATGTCACCCTCTCTCTGTTCCCTCTCTCTCTCTGTTCCCCTCTCACTCTCTGTCCCCGTTTCTCTGTCGCCCTCTCTCTGTCGCCTCTCTCTGTCCCCTCACTCTCTCGAACTCTCTCTACCCCTCTCTCTCTGTCCCCCGTATCTCCCCACTCCCTGTTCCCCTCTCTCTGTTGCCCTCTCTCTGACCCGCTCTCTCTGTCCCACTCTCCCTACCCCCTCTCTCTCTGTCCCCTCTCTCTCTGTCTCCTCTCTCTCTGTCCCCCCTCTCTCTGTCCCCGCCTCTCTGCCCCCGTCTCTCTGCCCCCTCTCTCTGACCCCCTCTCTCTCTGTCCCTCTCTCTCTGTCCCCCTCTCTCTCGCCACCTCTATCTCCCCCACTCTCTGTCCTCTCTCTCTGTCACCCTCTCTCTGCCCTCCTCTCTCTGTCCACCCCCTCTGTCCTGCCTCTATCTATCCACCCTCTCTGCCCCCTCTCTCTGACACCCCTTCCTCTCTCTGTCCTCCTCTCTCTATCACCCTAACTCTGCCCCCCTTTCTCTGTCCCCTCTCTCTGTCCCCCCCTCTCTCTATCTCCCTCTCTCTGTCCCCCGTCCCATCTCTCTCTGTCCCCCTCTCTCTCTGTAAACCCCTTTTTCTGTCTCCCCCCTCTCCGTCCCCCCTCTCTCTGCCCCGCCATCTCGCTGTACCTCTCTCTCTGTCCCCCTCTCTCTGTCCCCCTCTCTCTGCCCCCCTCCCTCGGCCCCTCTCTCTCATTCCCCCTCTATGTCCCATCTCTCTCTGTCCCCCACTCTCTCCATCCCCCCACTCTCTGAACTGCTCTATCACCCCCACTCTGTACCCCTACTCTCTGTCCCCCACTCTCTGCCCCCTCTCTCTGTCCCCCTCTCTCTGTCCCCCTCTATCTCGCCCTCTCTCTGTCCCCCTCCCTCTGTCCCTCTCTCTCTGCCTCCCTCCCTCTGCCCCTCTCTCTCTGTCCCCCCTCTCTCTGTCCCCCACCCTCTCTCTGTCCCCCACCCTCTCTGTCCCCCTCTCTCTTTCCCCCTCTATCTCTGTTCCCCCCTCTCTGTCCCCCACTCTCTCCATCCCCCCCTCTCTGTCTCCCTCTATCACCCCTCTCTCTAACCCCCTCTACCTCCCCCTCTCTCTGTCCCCCCATCTCTGTCACCCTCTCTCTGTCACGCTCTCTCTGCCCCCCTCTCTCTGTCCCGCGCTCTATCCCACCCGCCTCTCTCTGTCCCCCTCTCTCTGACTCACTCTGTCTGACCCACTCTTTGTTCCCCTCCCGCCTCTCTCTGTCTACTCTCTCTGTCCCCCTCTCTCTGTCGCCCTCCCTCTGCCCCCTCTCTCTGTCCCCCTGTCACTCTGTCCCCCTCCCTCTATCCCACCTGTCTGTCACCTGTCACCTCTTTCTCTGTCCCCAACTCTCTCCATCCCCCCAGTCTCTGACCCCCTTTCTCACCTCCACTTTATACCCCTCTCTCTGTCCCTCACTCTCTGTCCCCCACTCTCTGTGGCCCTCTCTCTGTCCTCCTCACTCTGTCGCCCTCTATCTCCCCCTCTCTCTGACCCCCACAACCTCTGACTTTTTCTGTCCCCCTCTCTCTATCCCCCTCTCTTTATCCCCCTCTCTCTATCCCCCTTCTCTGTCGCAACTCTCTCTGTCCCCCCTTTGTCCCCTCTCTCTCTGTCCCCCTCTCGCTCTGTCCCACGCACTCTCCCACCCGCCTCTCTCTCTGTCCCCCTCTCTCTGTCCCCCCCTCTCTCTCTCTGTCCTGCGCTCTCTCCCACCCGCCTCTCTCTGAACCCCTCTCTCTGTCCCCCTCTATCTCACCCTCTCTCTATCCCCCTCTCTCTGTCCCCCTCTTTCTGCCCCCCTCCCTCTGCCCCTCTCTCTCTCTCCCTCTCTCTCTCTGTCCCCTCTCTCTCTGTCCCCCACTCTCTCCATCCCCCCACTCTCTGAACTCCTCTCTCACCCCCACTCTGTACCCCTCCTCTCTGTCCCCCACGCTCTGCCCCCTCTCTCTGACCCATCTCTCTCTGTCCTCCTCTCTCTGTCCCCATCTCTCTCTCTCTCTGTCCCCCTCTATCTCGCCCTCTCTCTGTCCCCCTCTCTCTGCCTCCCTCCCTCTGCCCCTCTCTCTCTGTCCCCCCTCTCTCTGTCCCCCACCCTCTCTGTCCCCCTCTCTCTTTCCCCATCTCTCTCTGTTCTCCCTCTCTCTGTCCCCCACTCTCTCCATCCCCCCACTCTCTGTCCCCCTCTATCACCCCTCTCTCTAACCGCCTCTACCTCCGACTTTTTCTGTCCCCCTCTCTGTGAACCCCTCTACCTCCCCTCTCTCTGTCCCCCCATCTCTGTCACCCTCTCTCTGTTCCCTCTCTCTCTGTTCCCCTCTCACTCTCTGTCCCCCTTTCTCGGTCGCCCTCTCTCTGTCGCCCTCTCTCTGTCCCCTCACTCTCTCCAACTCTCTCTACCCCTCTCTCTCTGTCCCCCGTATCTCCCCACTCCCTCTCCCCCTCTCTCTGTTGCCCTCTCTCTGACCCGCTCTCTCTGTCCCCCACTCCCTACCCCCTCTCTCTCTGTCCCTTCTCTCTCTGTCTCCTCTCTCTCTCTGTCCCCCTCTCTCTCTGTCCCCTCCTCTCTGTCCCCTCTCTCTCTGCCCCATCTCTCTGTCCCCCTCTCTCTCTGTCCCTCTCTCTCTCTCCCCCTCTCTCTCACCACCTCTATCTCCCCACTCTCTGTCCTCTCTCTCTGTCACCCTCTCTCTGCCCTCCTCTCTCTGTCCCCCCCTCTGTGCTGCCTCTATCTATCCACCCTCTCTGCCCCATCTCTCTGACACCCCTTCCTCTCTCTGTCCTCCTCTCTCTATCACCCTCTCTCTGTCCCCCACTCTCTGTCCCCCTCTCTCTGCCCCCTTTCTCTGTCCCCTCTCTCTGTCCCCCACTCTCTCTATCCCCCTCTCTCTGTCTCCCGTCCCCCTCTCTCTGTCCCCCTCTCTCTCTGTCACCCCCTTTCTCTGTCCCCCCCTCTCTGTCCCCACTCTCTCTGCCCCCCCTCTCGCTGTCCCTCTCTCTCTGTCCCCCTCTCTCTGTCCCACTCTCTCTGCCCCCCTCCCTCTGCCCCTCTCTCTCTTTCCCCCTCTCTCTCTGTCCAAATCTCTCTGTCCCCCTCTCTCTGTCCCCCACTCTCTCTCCGTCCCCCTCTATCTCGCCCTCTCTCTGTCCCCCTCTCTCTGCATACCTCCCTCTGCCGCTCTCTCTCTGTCCCCCTCTCTCTGTTCCTCACCCTCTCTGTCCCCCCTCTCTTTCCCCCTCTCTCTCTGTTCCCCATCTCACTGTCCCCCACTCTCTCCATCCCCCCACTCTCTGTCCCCCTCTATCACCCCTCTCTCTAACCCCCTCGACCTCCGACATTTTCTGTCCCCTTCTCTGTGACCCCCTCTACTTCCCCCTCTCTCTGTCCCCCCATCTCTGTCACCCTCTCTCTGTTCCCTCTCTCTCTCTGTTCCCTCTCACTCTCTGTCCCCGTTTCTCTGTCGCCCTCTCTCTGTCGCCCTCTCTCTGTCCGCTCACTCTCTCGAACTCTCTCTACCCCTCTCTCTCTGTCCCCCGTATCTCCCCACTCCCTGTCCCCCTCTCTCTGTTGCCCTCTCTCTGACCCGCTCTCTCTGTCCCCCTCTCCCTACCCCCTCTCTCTCTGTCCCCTCTCTCTCTGTCTCCTCTCTCTCTGTCCCCCTCTCTTTCTGTCCCCTCCTCTCTGCCCCCTCTCTCTCTGCCCCCCTCTCTCTGTCCCCCTCTCTCTCTCTGTCCCTCTCTCTCTGTCCCCCTCTCTCTCGCCACCTCTATCTCCCCCACTCTCTGTCCTCTCTCTCTCTGTCACCCTCTCTCTGCCCTCCTCTCTCTGTCCACCCCCTCTGTCCTGCCTCTATCTACCCACCCTCTCTGCCCCCTCTCTCTGACACCCCTTCCTCTCTCTGTCCTCCTCTCTCTATCACCCTATCTCTGTCCCTCACTCTCTGTCCCACTCTCTCTGACCCCTTTCTCTGTCCCCTCTCTCTGTCCCCCCCTCTCTCTATCCCCCTCTCTCTGTCCCCGTCCCATCTCTCTCTGTCCCCCCTCTCTCTCTGTCACCCCCTTTCTCTGTCTCCCCCCTCTCTGTCCCCCCTCTCTCTGCGCCCCCCTCTCGCTGTCCCTCTCTCTCTGTCCCCCTCTCCCTGTCCCCCTCTCTCTGGCCCCCTCCCTCTGTCCCTCTCTCTCATTCCCCCCCTCTATGTCCCCTCTCTCTCTGTCCCCTACTCTCTCCATCCCCCCACTCTCTGAACTACTCTATCACCCCCACTCTGTACCCCTACTCTCTGTCACCCACTCTTTGCCCCCTCTCTCTGTCGCCCTCTCTCTGTACCCCCCTCTCTCTCTGTCCCCCTCTATCTCGCCCTCTCTCTGTCCCCCTCTCTCTGTCCCCCTCTCTCTCCCTCCCTCCCTCTGCCCCTCTCTCTCTGTCCCCCCTCTCTCTGTCCCCACCCTCTCTCTGTCCCCCACCCTCTCTGTCCCCCTTCTCTCTTTCCCCCTCTATCTCTGTTCCCCCCTCTCTGTCCCCCACTCTCTCCATCCCCCCACTCTCTGTCTCCCTCTATCACCCCTCTCTCTAACCCCCTCTACCTCGCCGTATCTCTGTCCCCCCATCTCTGTCACCCTCTCTCTGTCCCCTCTCTCTCGTTCTGCTCTCCTCTCACTTTCTATCCACGTTTCTCTGTCGCCCTCTCTCTGTCGCCCTCTCTCTGTCCCCTCACTCTCTCCAACTCTCTCTACCCCTTTCTCTCTGTCCCCCGTATCTCCCCACTCCCTGTCCCCCTCTCTCTTTTGCTCTCTCTCTGACCCGCTCTCTCTGTCCCCCTCTCCCTACCCCCTCTCTGTCTGTCCCCTCTCTCTCTGCCCCCTCTCTCTGTCCCCCTCTATCTCTGTCCCTCTCTCTCTGTCCCCCTCTCTCTCTGTCACCCTCTCTCTCCCCTCCTCTCTCTGTCCCCCCCTCTGTCCTGCCACTATCTATCCACCCTCTCTGCCCCCTCTCTCTGACACCCCTTCCTCTCTCTGTCCCCCACTCTCTGTCCCCCCCTCTCTCTATCCTCCTCTCTCTGTCCCCCGTCCCCGACTCTCTGTCCCCCTCTCTCTCTGTCACCCCCTTTCTCTGTCTCCCCCCCTCTCTGTCCCCCCTCTCTCTGCCCCCCCCGTCTCGCTTTCCCTCTCTCTCTGTCCCCCTCTCTCTCTGTCCACCTCTCTCTGTCCCCTCCCTCTGCCCCTCTCACTTTCCGACTCTCTCTGTCCCCTCTCTCTCTCTGTCCCCCACTCTCTCCATCCCCCACTCTCTGAACTCCTCTCTCACCCCCACTCTGTACCCCTCCTCTCTGTCCCCCACTCTCTGCCCCCTCTCTCTGTTTCCTCTCTCTGTCCCCTCTCTCTCTCCCCCCCTCTCTCTCTCTGTCCCCCTCTATCTCGCCCTCTCTCTGTCCCCCTCTCTCTGTCCCCCCTCTCTCTTTCCCCCCCTCTCTCTGTTCCCCCTCTCTATGTCCCCCACTCTCTCCATCGCCCACTCTCTGTCCCCCTCTATCACCCCTCCCTCTAACCCCCTCTACCTCCGACTTTTTCTGTCCCCCTCTCTGTGAAGCCCTCTACCTCCCCCTCTCTCTGTCCCCCGATCTCTGTCACCCTCTCTCTGTCCCCTCACTCTCTCTCTTCCCCTCTCACTCTCTGTCCTCCTTTCTCTGTCGCCCTCTCTCGGTCGCCCTCTCTCTGTCCCCTCACTCTCTCCAACTCTCTCTACCCCTCTCTCTCTGTCCCCCGTATCTCCCCACTCCCTGTCACCCTCTCTCTGTTGCCCTCTCTCTGACCCGCTCTCTCTGTCCCCCTCTCTCTACCCCCCTCTCTCTGTCCCCTCTCTCTCTGTCCCCCTCTCTCTCTGTCCCTCTCTCTCTGTCCCCCTCTCTCTCGCTACCTCTATCTCCCCCACTCTCTGTCCTCTCTCTCTGTCACCCTCTCTCTGCCCTCCTCTCTCTGCCCCCCCCTGTCCTGCCTCTATCTATCCACCCTCTCTGCCCCCTCTCTCTGACACCCCTTCCTCTCTCTGTCCTCCGCTCTCTATCACCCTCTCTCTGTCTCCCAATCTCTGTCCCTCTCTCTCTGTCCCCGTCTCTCTGTCCCCGTCTCTCTGTCCACCTATCTCTGTCCCCGTCTGTCTGTCCCCCTCTCTCTGTCCCCCCTCACTCTCCCCCGCTCTCTGTCCCCCCTCTCTTCGCCCTCTCTCTGCCCCGTCCCTCTCTGTCCCCCACCCTCTCTGTCCCCTGTATCACTGTGCCCCACTCTCTCCATCCCCCCACTCTCTGACCCCCTCTCTCACCACCACTCTGTAACCATCTCTCTGTCCCACTCTCTCTGTCCCCCTCTCTGTCCCCCTCTCTCTGTCCCCCCCTCTCTCTGTCCCCCTCTCTCTGTCCCCCTCTCTCTCCCACCCGTCTCCCTCTATCCCCCCTCTTTGTCCCCCTCTCTCTCTGTCCCCCTCTCTCTCTGACGCCCTCTCTCTGACCCCCTCTATCTCCCCGACTCTCTGTCCCGTCTCTCTGTCCCCGTCTCTCTGTCCCCCTCTCTCTGTCCCCGTCTGTCTGTCCCCCTCTCTCTGTCCCCGCTCACTCTCCCCCGCTCTCTGTCCCCCCTCTCTTCGCCCTCTCTCTGCCCCGTCCCTCTCTGCCCCCCACCCTCTCTGTCCCCTGTATCACTGTGCCCCACACTCTCCATCCCCCCACTCTCTGACCCCCTCTCTCACCACCACTCTGTAACCATCTCTCTGTCCCACTCTCTCTGTCCCCGTCTCTCTGTCCCACTCTCTCTGTCCCCCTCTGTCTCTGTCCCCCTCTCTCTGTCCCTCTCTCTATCCCCCTCTCTCTCTGTCCACCTCTCTCTGCCCCCCTCTCTCTGACCCCCTCTATCAGACCCACTCTCTGTCCCACTCTCCCTCACACCCGCTTCTCTCTGACCCACTCTCTCGCACACGCCTCTCTCTCTGTCCCCCTCTCTCTGCCCCCGCTGTCCCGCGGTCTATCCCACCCGCCTCTCTCTGTCCCCCTCTCTCTGTCCCTCTCTCTCTGTCATCCCCTCTCTGACGCCCTCTATCTGACCCCCTCTCTGTCCCCCTCTCTCTGACCCCCTCTGTCTGACCCACTCTCTGTCCCCCACACGCCTCTCTCTGTCCCCCTCTCTCTGTCCCCTTCTCTCTGTCCCCCTCTGTCTCTGTCCCCCTCTCTCTGTCCCTCTCTCTGTCCCCCTCTCTCTCTGTCATCCTCTCTCTGTCCCCCTCTCTCTGACCCCCTCTATCAGACCCACTCTCTGTCCCACTCTCCCTCCCACCCGCTTCTCTCTGACCCACTTTCTCGCACACGCCTCTCTCTCTGTCCCCCTCTCTCTGCCCCCCCTGTCCCGCGCTCTATCCCACCCGCCTCTCTCTGTCCCCCTCTCTCTGTCCCTCTCTCTCTGTCCCCCCCTCTCTGACCCCCTCTATCTGACCCACTCTCTATCCTCCTCTCTCTGCCCCCCTCTGTCTGACCCTCTCTCTGTCCCCCACACGCCTCTCTCTGTCCCCCTCTCTCTGTCCCTCTCTCTCTGTCCCTCCCTCTCTGACCCCCTCTTCCTGACCCACTCTCTGTCCCACTCTCTCTGTCGCCCTCTCTCTCTGACCCTCCCTCTCCCACCCGCCTCTCTCTCACCCCCGCTTTCTTCTCCCCCCGTCTGTCGCCCTCTCTCGGTCCCACTCTCTCTGCCCCCTCTCTCTCCCACCCGCCTCCCTCTATCGCCCCTCTTTGTCCTCCTCTCTCTCTCCCCCTCTATCTCTGTCCCGCTCTGCCTCCCACCCGCCTCTCTCTGACCCCCTCTCTCTCGCACACGCCTCTCTCTCTGTCCCCCTCTCTCTGTCCCCCCTCTCTGTCCCGCGCTCTATCCAACCCGCCTCTCTCTGACCCCCTCTCTCTCGCACACGCCTCTCTCTCTGACCCCCTCTATCAGACCCACTCTCTGTCCCACTCTCCCTCCCACCCACTTCTCTCTGTCCCCCTCTCTCTGCCCCCCCTGTCCCGCGCTCTATCCCACCCGCCTCTCTCTTTCCCCCTCTCTCTGTCCCTCTCTCTCTGTCCCCCCCCTCTCTGACCCCCTCTATTTGACCCACTCTCTATCCTCCTCTCTCTGCCCCCCTCTGTCTGACCCACTCTCTGTCCCCCACACGCCTCTCTCTGTCCCCCTCTCTCTGTCCCTCTCTCTCTGTCCCCCTCTATCTGACCCACTCTCTGTCCCACTCTCTCTGTCGCCCTCCCTCTCTGCCCCCCTCCCTCTCTGCCCCCCACCCTCTCTGTCCCCTGTATCACTGTGCCCCACTCTCTCCATCCCCCCACTCTCTGACCCCCTCTCTCACCACCACTCTGTAACCATCTCTCTGTCCCCCTCTCTGTCCCCCTCTCTCTGACCCCCCTCTCTCTGTCCCCCTCTCTCTGTCCCCCTCTCTCTCCCACCCGTCTCCCTCTATCCCCCCTCTTTGTCCCCCTCTCTCTCTGTCCCCCTCTCTCTCTGACGCCCTCTCTCTGACCCCCTCTATCTCCCCGACTCTCTGTCCCGTCTCTCTGTCCCCGTCTCTCTGCCCCCCTCTCTCTGTCCCCGTCTGTCTGTCCCCCTCTCTCTGTCCCCGCTCACTCTCCCCCGCTCTCTGTCCCCCCTCTCTTCGCCCTCTCTCTGCCCTGTCCCTCTCTGCCCCCCACCCTCTCTGTATCACTGTATCACTGTGCCCCACACTCTCCATCCCCCCACTCTCTGACCCCGTTTCTCTGTCGCCCTCTCTCTGTCGCCCTCTCTCTGTCCGCTCACTCTCTCGAACTCTCTCTACCCCTCTCTCTCTGTCCCCCGTATCTCCCCACTCCCTGTCCCCCTCTCTCTGTTGCCCTCTCTCTGACCCGCTCTCTCTGTCCCCCTCTCCCTACCCCCTCTCTCTCTGTCCCCTCTCTCTCTGTCTCCTCTCTCTCTGTCCCCCTCTCTTTCTGTCCCCTCCTCTCTGCCCCCTCTCTCTCTGCCCCCCTCTCTCTGTCCCCCTCTCTCTCTCTGTCCCTCTCTCTCTGTCCCCCTCTCTCTCGCCACCTCTATCTCCCCCACTCTCTGTCCTCTCTCTCTCTGTCACCCTCTCTCTGCCCTCCTCTCTCTGTCCACCCCCTCTGTCCTGCCTCTATCTACCCACCCTCTCTGCCCCCTCTCTCTGACACCCCTTCCTCTCTCTGTCCTCCTCTCTCTATCACCCTATCTCTGTCCCTCACTCTCTGTCCCACTCTCTCTGACCCCTTTCTCTGTCCCCTCTCTCTGTCCCCCCCTCTCTCTATCCCCCTCTCTCTGTCCCCGTCCCATCTCTCTCTGTCCCCCCTCTCTCTCTGTCACCCCCTTTCTCTGTCTCCCCCCTCTCTGTCCCCCCTCTCTCTGCGCCCCCCTCTCGCTGTCCCTCTCTCTCTGTCCCCCTCTCCCTGTCCCCCTCTCTCTGGCCCCCTCCCTCTGTCCCTCTCTCTCATTCCCCCCCTCTATGTCCCCTCTCTCTCTGTCCCCTACTCTCTCCATCCCCCCACTCTCTGAACTACTCTATCACCCCCACTCTGTACCCCTACTCTCTGTCACCCACTCTTTGCCCCCTCTCTCTGTCGCCCTCTCTCTGTACCCCCCTCTCTCTCTGTCCCCCTCTATCTCGCCCTCTCTCTGTCCCCCTCTCTCTGTCCCCCTCTCTCTCCCTCCCTCCCTCTGCCCCTCTCTCTCTGTCCCCCCTCTCTCTGTCCCCACCCTCTCTCTGTCCCCCACCCTCTCTGTCCCCCTTCTCTCTTTCCCCCTCTATCTCTGTTCCCCCCTCTCTGTCCCCCACTCTCTCCATCCCCCCACTCTCTGTCTCCCTCTATCACCCCTCTCTCTAACCCCCTCTACCTCGCCGTATCTCTGTCCCCCCATCTCTGTCACCCTCTCTCTGTCCCCTCTCTCTCGTTCTGCTCTCCTCTCACTTTCTATCCACGTTTCTCTGTCGCCCTCTCTCTGTCGCCCTCTCTCTGTCCCTCACTCTCTCCAACTCTCTCTACCCCTTTCTCTCTGTCCCCCGTATCTCCCCACTCCCTGTCCCCCTCTCTCTTTTGCTCTCTCTCTGACCCGCTCTCTCTGTCCCCCTCTCCCTACCCCCTCTCTGTCTGTCCCCTCTCTCTCTGCCCCCTCTCTCTGTCCCCCTCTATCTCTGTCCCTCTCTCTCTGTCCCCCTCTCTCTCTGTCACCCTCTCTCTCCCCTCCTCTCTCTGTCCCCCCCCTCTGTCCTGCCACTATCTATCCACCCTCTCTGCCCCCTCTCTCTGACACCCCTTCCTCTCTCTGTCCCCCACTCTCTGTCCCCCCCTCTCTCTATCCTCCTCTCTCTGTCCCCCGTCCCCGACTCTCTGTCCCCCTCTCTCTCTGTCACCCCCTTTCTCTGTCTCCCCCCCTCTCTGTCCCCCCTCTCTCTGCCCCCCCCGTCTCGCTTTCCCTCTCTCTCTGTCCCCCTCTCTCTCTGTCCACCTCTCTCTGTCCCCTCCCTCTGCCCCTCTCACTTTCCGACTCTCTCTGTCCCCTCTCTCTCTCTGTCCCCCACTCTCTCCATCCCCCACTCTCTGAACTCCTCTCTCACCCCCACTCTGTACCCCTCCTCTCTGTCCCCCACTCTCTGCCCCCTCTCTCTGTTTCCTCTCTCTGTCCCCTCTCTCTCTCCCCCCCTCTCTCTCTCTGTCCCCCTCTATCTCGCCCTCTCTCTGTCCCCCTCTCTCTGTCCCCCCTCTCTCTTTCCCCCCCTCTCTCTGTTCCCCCTCTCTATGTCCCCCACTCTCTCCATCGCCCACTCTCTGTCCCCCTCTATCACCCCTCCCTCTAACCCCCTCTACCTCCGACTTTTTCTGTCCCCCTCTCTGTGAAGCCCTCTACCTCCCCCTCTCTCTGTCCCCCGATCTCTGTCACCCTCTCTCTGTCCCCTCACTCTCTCTCTTCCCCTCTCACTCTCTGTCCTCCTTTCTCTGTCGCCCTCTCTCGGTCGCCCTCTCTCTGTCCCCTCACTCTCTCCAACTCTCTCTACCCCTCTCTCTCTGTCCCCCGTATCTCCCCACTCCCTGTCACCCTCTCTCTGTTGCCCTCTCTCTGACCCGCTCTCTCTGTCCCCCTCTCTCTACCACCCCCCTCTCTCTGTCCCCTCTCTCTCTGTCCCCCTCTCTCTCTGTCCCTCTCTCTCTGTCCCCCTCTCTCTCGCTACCTCTATCTCCCCCACTCTCTGTCCTCTCTCTCTGTCACCCTCTCTCTGCCCTCCTCTCTCTGCCCCCCCCTGTCCTGCCTCTATCTATCCACCCTCTCTGCCCCCTCTCTCTGACACCCCTTCCTCTCTCTGTCCTCCGCTCTCTATCACCCTCTCTCTGTCTCCCAATCTCTGTCCCTCTCTCTCTGCCCCCTTTCTCTGTGCCCTCTCTCTGACCCCCCTCTCTCTCTGTCACCCCCTTTCTCTTGTCTCCCCCCCTCTCTGTCCCCCTCTCTCTGACCCCCCTCTCGCTGTCCTTCTCTCTCTGTCCCCCTCTCTCTGTCCCCCTCTCTCTGCCCCCCTCTCTCTGTCCCCCACTCTCTGTCCCCCTCTCTCTGCCCCCTTTCTCTGTCCCCTCTCTCTGTCCCCTCCTCTCTCTTTCCCCCTCTCCCTGTCCCCCGTCCCCCTCTCTCTGTCCCCCCTCTCTCTCTGTCACCCCATTTCTCTGTCTCCCCCCTCTCTGTCCCCCCTCTCTCTGCCCCGCTCTCGCTGTCCCACTCTCTCTGTCCACCTCTCTCTGTCCCCCCCTCACTGTCCACCCTCTCTCTTCCCCAACCCTCTCTTGCCCCTCTTTCTCTCTGTCCCCCTCTCTCTCTGTCGCCCTCTCTCTTTGTCCCCTCTCTTTCTATCCCCTCTCTATCTGTCCCCCTCTCTGTCCCCCACTCACTGTCCTTCTCTCTCTGTCCCCTTCTCTCTGTCCAACTCTCTCTGTCCCCTCTCTCTGTCCACCCACTCTCTGTCCTCGTCTCTCTGTCCCCCCCTCTCTTTCCCCCCTCTCTCTGTCCCTCTCTGTCTCCCTCTCTCTCTGTCCCCCATCTCTCTGTCTCCCCCTCTCTCACCCCCACACTGTCCGACTCTCTCAGCCCCCTCTCTCTGCCCTCTCTCTCTGCCCCTCTCTTTCTGTCCAACTCTCTCTCTGTCCCCCCTCTCTCTGTCCCCCCTCACCCCCACTCTGTCCGCCTCTCTCTGCCCACCTCTCTCTGCCCAACTCTCTCTGTCCCTCTCTTTCTGTCCCCCTCTCTCTCTGTCCCCCACCCTCTCTGTCCGCCTCTCTCTGTCCCCCACTTTCTCTGTCCCCTCTCTCTCTCTGACCCCGCTCCATCCCCCACTCTCTGACCCCCTCTCTCACCCCCTCTCTGTCCCCCTCTCTCTGTAATTCACTTTCTCTGTCCCCTCTCTCTCTGCCCCCCCTCCATCCCCCCACTCTCTGAACCCCTCTCTCACCCCCACTCTGTACCCTTTTCTCTGACCCCCATTCTCTGTCCTCCACCCTCTGTCCCCCTCTATCCCCCCTCTCTCTGACCCCCTCTACCTCTGCCTTTTCCGTCCCCCTCTCTCTGACCCCCTCTATCTCCCCTTCTCTCTGCGCCCCTCTCTATGCCCCCCTTTCTCTGTGTGCCTTTCTCTGTGCCGCTCTCTCTATCCCCCTCTCTGTCCCCCCTCTCTTTGTCCCCCCTCTCTCTGTCCCCACTTTCTCTGACCCCCTCTACCTCCCCCTCTTTCTGTCACCCTCTCTTTCACTCCCTCTACTTCCCCCTCTCTCTGTCCCCCCTCTCTCTGTCCCCCCTCTCTCTGTCCCTCTAACTCTGTCGCCCGCTTTCTACGCTCTCTCTGTCACCGTCTCTTTGTCCCCCTCCCTCTGTCCCCCTCTCTCTGTCACACTCTCTCTCTATCACGCTCTCTCTGTCCCCCTCTCTCTGTCCCCCTGTCTCTGATCCTCCCTCTCTGTCCCCCTCTCTTTCCCACCCGCCTCTCTCTGTTCCCCTCCGTCTGTCCCCCTCTGTCCGTCTCCATCTGTCTGTCACCTTCTCTCTGTCCCCCTCTCTCGCCCACCCGCCTCTCTCACCCCGGCTCTCTGCCCCACTCTGTCTGTCGCCCTCTCGCTGCCCCCCCCATCTCCCATCCGCTTCCCTCTATCCCCCCTCTTTGGCCCCCTCTCTCTCTCTGCCCCCCTCTCTCTGTCGCACGCTCTATCCCACCAGCCTGTCTCTGACCACCTCTCTCTCTCCCACCTGCCTCTCTCTCTGTCCCCCTCTTTCTGTCCCCCTCTCTCTCTGCCCTGTCACTCTCTCCCCCTATCTCTCTCCCCCTCTCTGCCCCCCGCTCTGTCGCCCTCACTTTCTGTCCCCCTCTCTCTCTGTCCCCCACTCTCTCTGTTCCCCACTCTCTCTGTCCCCTACTATCTCCATCCCCTCATTCTCTGATCCCCTCTCCCACCCCACTTTGTACCCCTCTCTCTCCCCCACTCTCTGACCCCCTCTCTCACCCCACTCTGTACCCCTCTCTTTCTGTCCCCCACTCTCTCTGTCCCCTACTATCTCCATCCCCCCACTCTCTGAACCCCTCTCCCACCCCACTCTGTACCCCTCTCTCTCCCCCACTCTCTGACCCCCTCTCTCACCCCACTCTGTACCACTCTCTTTCCGTCCCCCACACACTGACCCCCGCTACCTGCCCCTCTTTCTGTTCCCCTCTCCCTCACACCCGCCTCTCTCTTTCTCCCTCTCTCTGTTCCTCCATCTCTCTGCCCCCTCTCTCTGCCCCCCTGTCTCTCTGCTCCCCTCTTTCTGTCCTCTTCTCTCTCTGTCCCCTTCTCTCTCTGACCCCCTCTCTCTCTGACCGCCTCTCTCTGTCCACTCTCTCTACTCCTCTCTCTCTGTCCCCTCTCTGTCCCCTTCTATCTCCCCCACTCTCTGTGCCCCTCTCTCTTCGCCCTTTCCCTGTCCCCCCTCTCCCTCCCACCCGCCTCTATCTTTCCCCACTCTCTGCCCCACTTTCTCTGCCCACCTCTCACTGTCCCTCTCTCTCTGTCCCCCTCTCTCTGTCTCCCCCTCACTGTCCCCCTCTCTCTTCCCCAACCCTCTCTTTCCCCCCCTCTCTCTCTGTATCCCTCTCTCTCTGTCCCCCTCTCTCTCTGTCCCCCTCTCTCTCTACGCCCTCTCTCTTTATCCCCTCTCTCTCTGTGTCCCCTCTCTGTCCCCCTCTCTCTGTCCTTCTCTCTCTGTCCACCTCTCTCTGTCCCCCTCTCTCTGTCCCCTCTCTCTCTGTCCTCCCACTCTCTGTCCCCCTCTCTCTGTCCACCTCTCTCTGTCCCCTCACTCTCTGTCCACCTCTCTCTGTCCCCCCCTCTCTTTCCCCCCTCTCTCTGTCCCTCTCTGTCTCCCTCTCTCTCTGTCCCCTCTCTCTCTGTACCACCTTCTCTCACCCCCACACTGTCCGCCTCTCTCTGCCCCCTCTCTCTGCCCCCTCTCTCTGCCCCTCTCTTTCTGTCCTCCTCTCTCTCTGTCCCCCGTCTCTCTGTCCCCCCTCTCTCACCCCCACTCTGTCCGCCTCTCTCTGCCACACTCTCTCTGTCCCCCTCTCTCTCTGTCCCCCACCCTCTCTGTCCCCCCTCTCTGTCCCCCACTTTCTCTGTCCCCTCTCTCTCTGTCCCCCCTAACCCCCACTCTCTGACCCCCTCTCTCACCCCCACTCTGTACCCCTTTCTCTGACCCCATTCTCTGTCCCCCACTCTCTGTCCCCCTCTGTCCCCCTCTCTCTGACCCCCTCTACCTCCGCCTTTTCCGTCCCCCTCTCTCTGACCCCCTCTATCTCCCCTTCTCTCTGCGCCCCTCTCTCTGCCCCCTTTTCTCTGTGCGCCTTTCTCTGTGCCCCTCTCTCTGTCCTCCCTCTCTGATCCCCTCTACCACCCGCACTCTCTGTGCCCCTCTCAATGTCCCCCTCTCTCTGACCTCCTCTACCTCCCCTCTTTCTGTCCCCCCTCTCTGATCCCCTCTACCTCCCGCACTCTCTGTGCCCCTCCCAATGTCCCCCTCTCTCTGACCTCCTCTACCTCCCCCTCTTTCTGTCCCCCTCTCTTTCACCCCCTCTACTTCACCCTCTCTCTGTCCCCCTCTCTCTGTCCCCCTCTCTCTCTGTCCCCCTCTCTCTCTGTTCCCCTCTCTCTCTGTCCCCCTCTGTCTGACCCCCTCTCTCTGTCCCACTCGCTCTGCCCCTCTCTCTCTGTCCCCTCTCTGTCCCCTTCTATCTCCCCCACTCTCTGTGCCCCTCTCTCTGTCGCCCTCTCCCTGTCCTCCCACTCCCTCCCACCCTCCTCTATCTTTCCCCCTCTCTCTGTCCCCTTCTCTCTCTGACCCCCTCTCTCTCTGACCCCCTCTCTCTGTCCACTCTCTCTGCCCCTTCTCTCTCTGTCCCCTCTCTGTCCCCTTCTATCTCCCCCACTCTCTGTGCCCCTCTCTCTGTCGCCCTCTCCCTGTCCCCCCTCTCCCTCCCACCCGCCTCTATCTTTCCCCACTCTCTGCCCACCTTTCTCTGCCCACCTCTCACTGTCCCTCTCTCTCTGTCCCCCTCTCTCTGTCTCCCCCTCACTGTCCCCCCTCTCTCTTCCCCCAACCCTCTCTTTCCCCCTCTCTCTCTCTGTATCCCTCTCTCTCTGTCCCCCTCTCTCTCTGTCCCCCTCTCTCTCTACGCCCTCTCTCTTTATCCCCTCTCTCTCTGTGTCCCCTCTCTGTCCCCCTCTCTCTGTCCTTCTCTCTCTGTCCACCTCTCTCTGTCCCCCCACTCTCTGTCCACCTCTCTCTGTCCCCCCCTCTTTCCCCCCTCTCTCTGTCCCTCTCTGTCTCCCTCTCTCTCTGTCCCCTCTCTCTCTGTACCACCCTCTCTCACCCCCACACTGTCCGCCTCTCTCTGCCCCCTCTCTCTGCTCCCTCTCTCTGCCCCTCTCTTTCTGTCCCCCTCTCTCTCTGAACCCCGTCTCTCTGTCCCCCCTCTCTCACCCCCACTCTGTCCGCCTCTCTCTGCCACACTCTCTCTACTCCCCCTCTCTCTGTCCCTCTCTCTCTGTCCCCCTCTCTCTCTGTCCCCCACCCTCTCTGTCCCCCCTCTCTGTCCCCCACTTTCTCTGTCCCCTTTCTCTCTGTCCCCCCTAACCCCCACTCTCTGACCCCCTCTCTCACCCCCACTCTGTACCCCTTTCTCTGACCCCCATTCTCTGTCCCCCACTCTCTATCCCCCTCTGTCCCCCTCTCTCTGACCCCCTCTACCTCCGCCTTTTCCGTCCCTCTCTCTCTGACCCCCTCTATCTCCCCTTCTCTCTGTCCCCCTCTCTCTGCCCCCTTTTCTCTGTGCGCCTTTCTCTGTGCCCCTCTCTCTGTCCCCCCTCTCTGATCCCATCTACCACCCGCACTCTCTGTGCCCCTCCCAATGTCCCCCTCTCTCTGACCTCCTCTACCTCCCCCTCTTTCTGTCCCCCCTCTCTGATCCCCTCTACCTCCCGCACTCTATGTGCCCCTCCCAATGTCCCCCTCTCTCTGACCTCCTCTACCTCCCCCTCTTTCTGTCCCCCTCTCTTTCACCCCCTCTACTTCCCCCTCTCTCTGTCCCCCCTCTCTCTGTCCCCCTCTCTCTGTCCCCCTCTCTCTGTTCCCCTCTCTCTCTGTCCCCCTCTGTCTGACCCCCTCTCTCTGTCCCACTCTCTCTGCCCCTCTCTCTCTGTCCCCTCTCTGTCCCCTTCTATCTCCCCCACTCTCTGTGCCCCTCTCTCTGTCGCCCTCTCCCTGTCCTCCCACTCCCTCCCAACTGCCTCTATCTTTTCCCCTCTCTCTGTTCCCCTCACTCTCTGCCCCCTCTCTGTCCTCCTCTCTCTCTGACCGCCACTCACTCTGTCCCACTCTATCTTACTCACTCTCTCTCTGTCCCCCTCTATCTCCCCCACTCTCTGTGTCCCTCTTTCTGTCACCCTCTCTCTGACCCCCCTCTCTCTGCCTCATTCTCTCTTTGTCCCCTTCTCTCCCTCTCCACCCCTTCTCTCTGTCCCCCCTCTCTCTGTCCCCCCTCTCTCTGTCCCCCCTCTCTCTGTCCATCCTCTCTCCCACTGTCCCCCCCGTCGCCTTCTCTCTGACCCCTCTCTCTCTGTCCCATCTCTCTCTGTCCTGCCCTCTCTCTGTCCACTTCTCTCTCTGTCGCCCTCTCTCTGTCCCCCCTCTCTATCCCCCCGCCCCGTACCCCCCTCATTCGACCCCCGCTGCCCCCCTCTCTATCCCCTCCACTGTCCCCCCTCTCTCTGCCTTCCCCTCTCTGTCCACCCCTCTCTCTGTCCCCTCTCTCTTTGTCTGCCTCTCTCCCTCTCTCTCTGTCCCCCTCTCTCTCTGTCCCCGTCTCTCTGTCCCCCGCCTCTCTCTGTCCCCCCCGTCCTCCTCTCTCTCTGTCCCCCTCTCTCTCTGTCCTCCCTCTCTCTGTCCCCCGCCTCTCTCTGTCCCCCCCCCCCGTCCCCCTCTCTCTCTGCCCCCTCTATCTGTCCCCCTCTCTCTCTATCCTTCCCTCACTCTGACCCCCTCTCTGGGTATCCCTCTCTCTCTGTCCCCACATTCTCTGTCCCCCCTCTCTTCCTTTCCCCCCGTCTCTCTGTCCCCCCTCTCTCTGTCTCCCCCTCTCTCTGTCCCCCCCACTATCTGCCCCACTCTGTCTGTGTTCCCCTCTCTCTGTGTTCCCCTCTCTCTCTATCTCCCCCTCTCTCTCTCCCCTCTCCCTCTCGCGCTCTCACTGCCCCCCTCGCTCTGTGACCTCTCTCTCTCTGCCCCCTCTCTCTCTGCCCCCCTCTCTCTCTGTCCCCCACTCTCTCTGTCCCTCTCTCTCTGCCCCCCTCTCTCTGCCCCCGCTCTCTCTGCCCCCTCTCTCTGTCCCCCTCTCTCTGTCCCCTCTCTCTCTGTCCCCTCTCTCTCTGTTCGCCTCTCTCTCTGTCCCCTTCTCTCTCTGTCCCCCTCTCTCTCTGTCCCCTCTCTCTCTGTCCCTCCTCTCTCTGACTCCCACTCTCTCTGCCCCCTCTCTCTCTGCCCCCCTCTCTCTTTGCCCCCTCTCTCTCTGTCCCCCTCTCTCTGTCCCCTCTCTCTGTCCCCTTCTCTCTGTCTCTCTCTCTCTGCCCCCCTCTCTCTCTGCCCCCCTCTCTCTCCCCCTCTCTCTCTCTCCCTCCTCTCTCTCTGTCCCCCCTCTCTCTGTCCCCCTCTCTGCCCCCCCGTCCACTCTCTCTCTGCTCCCCTCTCTCTCTGCCCCCGCTGTCTCTGCCCCCCTCTCTCTCCGTTCCCCTCTCTCTCTCTCTGTCCCCTCTCTCTCTGTCCCCTCTCTCTCTGTCCCCCTCTCTCTCTGTCCCCTCTCTCTGTCCCCTTCTCTCTGTCTCTCTCTCTCTGCCCCCCTCTCTCTCTGCCCCCCTCTCTCTGTCCCCCCTCTCTCTCTGTTCCCCTTTCTCTCTGTCCCCTTCTCTCTCTGTCCCCCTCTCTCTCTGTCCCCCGCTCTCTCTGTCCCCCTCTCTCTCTGTCCCTCCTCTCTCTGTCCCCCACTCTCTCTGTTCCCCTCTCTCTCTGTTCCCCCTCTCTTTTTGTCTCCCTCTCTCTCTGTCTCCCTCTCTCTCTGTCCTCCACATTCTCTGTTACCCTCTCTCTCCCCCTCTCTCTCTGTCCCTCTCTCCCCCTGTCCCCCTCTCTCTCTGTCCCCCCTCTCTCTGTTCCCCTCTCTCTCTGTTCCCCTCTCTCTGTGTCTCCCTCTCTCTCTGTCCCCCTCTCTCTCTGCCCCCCTCTCACTCTCGCTCTCTCTCTGCCCCCCTCTCTCTCTGTCCCCTCTCTCTCTGCCCCCCTCTCTCTCTGACCCCCTCTCTCTCTGCCCCCCTCTCTCTCTTCCCCCTCTCTCTCTGTTCCCCTCTCTCTCTGTTCCCCCTCTCTTTTTGTCTCCCTCTCTCTCTGTCTCCCTCTCTCTCTGTCCTCCACATTCTCTGTTACCCTCTCTCTCCCCCCTCTCTCTCTGTCCCTCTCTCCCCCTGTCCCCCTCTCTCTCTGTCCCCTCTCTCTCTGTTCCCCTCTCTCTCTGTCTCCCTCTCTCTCTGTCCCCCTCTCTCTCTGCCCCCCTCTCACTCTCGCTCTCTCTCTGCCCCCCTCTCTCTCTGTCCCCTCTCTCTCTGACCCCTCTCTCATTATGTCCTCCCCTATTTCTCTCTCTCTCCCTCGCTCCCTCACCTTATCTCTCCCTTCCCTCTCTCTCTCTCTCAGTCTTTCCCTGCTCCTTCGCTCTCTCTCCATCTTCTCTCACTCTCGATCCCCCTATCTTGGTCTCTCTCTCTCCCCATCAAAAGCCATTTCTCTCTAACTGAATTTCTCTCCCTTCTGTCCCGCCCTTAATCTCTCTCTCTGACACACTCAGTCTCCCTGGTCCTTCCCTCTCCCTCTGACCCAGAGACTGCAGGTTGGTGGTGAGTCTGCTTGTGGCGGGGGGGAGGGGGGGGCGTGTGGGTGTGAGATGATCGAGAGATGTGGGAAGTGGGAGGTGGGGAAAATGGGGTAGAGCCAGAATTGTGAGAAGGAGATAGAGACGGCAGGAGAGAGAGAGAGAGAGTGAGGGTGAGGGGGAGAGAGAAGAATGGAGGCAGGTGGATAAGCTCATGTTGTGGGTGTGAGAGAGAGAGGGGAGAGTGAGGCAGAAAGAATAGTGGAGGCAGGTGGAGAAACCGGGGTTGGGGGCTGTCTGAGTGGGGACCAGAGAGAGTGAAAGGGAGAGGTGGTGAGAAAGAGAGATTGTGCAGGAAGGGAGAGAGGGAGAGAATTGAGGAGGAAAAGTGGGGGTGAGGAATTGGGGAGGCCAGGTTGGAATGGGGGGGGGGTGTCAGAGGGAGTTAAACCCAGCTCCTGAGCTCAGGGCGCGGTGCCCTCCCCTTCCCTGAGGACCAGGACTTGGGGCTGAGTGTGTCTCTCTCCAGCTCAGCTTCTCCAACACAAAGACACACATCATCGGTCACTCTGCTGCTCGGCATGCTTTAATCAACATTTTTATTGGTTACAAATGGAAGTGTTGGTACAGTCAGTGGGATGGTGCCTTTTCTCACTGGCCCCTGAGTTGTGAGAAACATTGAAATGTTTCCCTGTTACCCCCCTGTGGGATAAGGATGGACAAACCAGTGCTACCCTCAGTCTGTTACCAGAGCGACAGGCTGCTCCATCGCTGAAACACTGAACTGAAATGAGAAAATCCCGGATGGATTGATTAATGAGGGAATTTGATTGATGGATGGATTTGGGTGAAGGGATATTTCAGCACATTCTTCAGCTGCTGCCTGAACTTAGTCTGGGTCACGGCATAAATCGCGGTGTTTGTGCAGCAACTGAGGAGCTGCAGCATGAAGCCCAATTCCCGTACAAAGTAATCGAGATACACAGACTCATACCCAATATACCACATCCGGTACCATATAGAATACAGCATTAACATTGACCATAACAGGATGAAATTGGCCGAGATCACAAACAGTAAAATGATGGATTTTTTTCGGTTTCTCATTTCTGTGTCAGACTGAGCGTCCCCATTGGTGTGAGCGCGGAGTCTCCTGCGGGCTCTGCTGGTCACTGAAATGTGTCTGATGGTGAGAACATTGAGCAGCAGAATCAGGAGAAATGGGACACACGGGGTTAGAATGTGGTGGAGGAACTCGAATGTGATCCAGACACTGGAGGATAGAACAGCGTCTGTTATATCACAAAACCAGGGGAAGTTCACCAGCAAATACCGAGCCTCGAGCATAAAATACCAGGAAATGTTCTTTAAACAGCTCAGCACAGTCACTGCTCCCAGAACCACAGCCGCCGTTTTCTCACTGCAATATTTACTTTTCAGCTTCTGGCAACAAATGGCCACAAACCGATCAAAGGTGAAAGTGACGGTGAACCAGACGGAGCAGTCAGTGGCTGCATAAAGCAGGACCCCGTGGATATTACACACGGGGACGGAGTACTCCAGGAAATAAAATTGTTCCCGAAAAACAATGGGAATGTGTCTCAGGATCAGGTCGAGGATAATGACCAGGAGATCCGCCGCTGCCATGGCCCCCAGGTAACGTCTGACACATGGAGACAATCCACAATCTTTATAAAGCAGGACGTAGATGGTCACTACGTTAACTGTGAGGAAGGAAGACAAACCCATTATCCATCAGCCTGGAGGCAAAGGGACCCGTTTGATCAGGGACCCAGTGAGATTTTCAAATGTGTCCCTGTATTCAGGGATTTATGAAAATAATTGGAGCTGGAATAACAAATGGGAAGGTCGGAATTCCCGAGGAAAATGTGACATAAACCACAAGAAACCCTCCCTCCCCAACACATCCATAAGGACAGATGGTTTCTAGAACATTCCCACACACTCGATCACTCGAGAGCAGACACAGGTCACTCCTTCCCAGTTCCGAATACAGAGGGTGGGAACGTTGCTGTCCTGAAGGATTCTCTCCCAGTTTCCTGAAGACAAACGGAGTTTGGGAATTCCTGTATTTTAGTCTAAATTGTGGTCGATCCTGAGTCGGGAAGAAATGTAAACGCAGGGAAAATGTATTCACCCCTTTAACTGCCTGAGGGGCCTTCGGAACAGTGTCTCCTTCTCCCTGGAACGGGATCTCTTCCCTCGGGATCTTATCATGTGTTCAATTCACTGACGTCTGGCCGTTCACTCACAATGTCAGGGACAGAAAGTTCCGGGGAATGTCAGTTATAGAATGTCAGGGACAGAACGTTCCGGGGAATGTCAGTTATAGAATGTCGGGGACAGAACGCTCTGGGAAATGTCAGTTATAGAATGTCGGGGACAGAACGTTCTGGGAAATGTCAGTTATAGAATGTCGGGGACAGAAGGTTCCGGGGAATGTCAGTTATAGAATGTCGGGGACAGACTGTTCCGGGAAAGGTCAGTTATAGAATGTCGGGGACAGAAGGTTCCGGGGAATGTCAGTTATAGAATGTCGGGGACAGAAGGTTCCGGGGAATGTCAGTTATAGAATGTCGGGGACAGAAGGTTCCGGGGAATGTCAGTTATTGAATGTCAATGACAAAACGTTCCAGGGGACTTCTTGACTTGTCCATCACCTTTCCACATACACACCCCACCAACACAATGTACTGTGCACAGGCCACATATCTATCCAGCACGGGGAGCTGCACTGACCACATCATTGCATTATCTTGAAACCTGAACCAGACAGTCTGACCAGCACAGCGATCTGTGAAGTGATCACGTGTGAATTAATCTGTAACCCAGGACCAGTTACCCACCCAGCACGTAGGACGGTGTACCCCACCCCAGTGCATTGATCGGTAACCCAGGAGCAGATACCCTCCCAGCATGTAGGACTGTGTACACCACCCCAGTACATTGATCTGTAAACCCGGAGCCGTTACCCTCCCAGCATGTAGGACTGTGTACACCACCCCAGTGCATTGATCAGTAACCCAGGAGCAGTTACCCTCCCAACATGTAGGACTGTGTACCCCACCCCAGTGCATTGATCAGTAACCCAGAGCAGTTACCCTCCCAGCATGTAGGACTGCGTACACCACCACAGTGCATTGATCAGTAACCCAGGAGCAGTTACCCTCCCAGCATGTAGGACTGTGTACACCACCCCAGTGCATTGATCTGTAACCCAGGAGCAGTTACCCTCCCAGCATGTAGGACTCTGTACCCCACCCCAGTGCATTGATCTGTAAACCAGGAACAGATACCCTACCAGCATTTAGGACTGTGTACACCATCCCAGTACATTGATCTGTAACCCAGGAGCAGTTCCCCTCCCAGCATGTAGGACTGTGTGTACACCACCCCAGTGCATTGATCTGTAACCCAGGAGCAGTTAACCTCCCAGCATGTAGGACTGTGTACACCACCCCAGTACATTGATCTGTAGACCAGGAGCAGTTACCCTCCCAGCATGTAGGACTGTGTACACCACCCCAGTGCATTGATCTGTAAACCAGGAGCAGTTACCCTCCCAGCATGTAGGACTGCGTACACCTCCCCAGTGCATTGATCTTTAACCCAGGAGCAGTTACCCTCCCAGCATGTAGGACTGTGTACAGCACCCCAGTACATTGATCTGTAAACCCGGAGCAGTTACCCTCCCAGCATGTAGGATTGTGTACCCCATCCCAGTGCATTGATCTGTAAACCAGGAACAGTTACCGTTCCAGCATGTAGGACTGTGTACCCCACCCCAGTACATTGATCTGTAACCCAGGAGCAGTTATCCTCCCAGTATGTAGGACTGTGTACACCACCCCAGTGTAAAGCTCACTTACACTGTATTAGATCCCTGCCCAGTGTGGGGAAACTCGCAGCCCATACTGGAAGTGACAGGATGTGCAGCTCCCATCCATCTACAGGTCCATATCTCCATTGTTGCCCTGACAAGGGGGTGATGTGAGTGTGAACATCACTGCCAGGGAGGGAAATCAGTTTAAATATCAGTTTAAATGGGAGGGGTTTCGAGTATAGACAGAGAGGGGGAGACGGAGAGACAGTGTCATGGAAGGATGTGTTCCCAGGTTTCAGAATACTGAAATGTAGACACTTCGATATCATCCTGGATCATGAGCCAGTCTTCCCAGGAAAGATGGGAAAAAGTGATATTGGTGTGAGGTCAGATGATGGAGAGTATTGGATGAGCACTTGTTCTCCAGCTTTGTAAATGCAGTCCTTCACGGCTGGAGGTACACACCATCACCCAGATGCCCCTGGATATTCCGTGATCCCTGACACTGGTGCCATCTTTAAAAGCCAAATGGGTACATGGTTGAGCTTTCTCAGTAAGGAGCTGCCCTGCATAGTTTACCCCGAGCATGGCAGGTAAGGGTCAATTACATCACAGTTTGTCGACAGGGGCACAGTGGTCCTGGTGGATGGGCTAGTACAGAGGGGGACCATTCTCTTCCCAAAGGGGGCCACACCACCAGACCCACCGAGCATGGTCTGAGCTCACCACCAGTTCAGTGCAGTATCTGGGGTCTGAAGAAATGTCCAGCAATACAAGACAAGCATCAATAACCTTCCCCACTCTGTCAGGATAAGGGTCACTGTCTTCTCTTTGCTCCCTCACACTCACTGTACATCTGTTATAGCACCGACCCCGAACAAGACTCATGGTCCACCACTCTCACTGCCTCATGCTGCTCCTTCTCTCTCTGTCTCTGTCTCTCTGTCTTTCTCTATCTCCCTCTCACTTACCCCCCCCCCTCCACTTTACCACCCCCCCCCCCACACACACTAATAAAACTGCATGGATTCCACACTGTGGACTGACTCCCTCCTGACACCTCACCATGACCCCCTCCCCACCTACACTAACACTAACAGCAGGACCACCCACTCCCACCCACTCCCTCCCTCCCCTTCTCCCATTCCAGGAGAAACAGCCTGGAATCAGACAGAAAGGGCCAAGGCGGGTATTGGAATGCCCGATATCCGTTTCCTCAACCCCTCCCCCACGTCATGTGGGGAGGGTCGTGGTACAAGCCAGAGAGGACGGGGACACCTTGTGTGGAGTTTCTGAAACATCCAAGTCCCACCGACCGAGTCAGGAGCAATGTTCAGTGAAGGGCAATTCTCACTTTAAACCCACTGGCAGCTCCATTTCCCACCGGCACAACATAGAAGCCGTGGCCCTGATGCCATCTCCCTTTTGTGTCGAGCTGGTACAAATGGAATCCCCACGGTCTCGGTGGGCAGGAGGGTGGGCTCACATCACATCGGCACCACCACCTCCCAGGAAGGGAGCACGGAGACTCCCTCCTACACCTCCTCCTGTAAACAGCTCAGATACTGAACCTAATCTGTGATAGTTACTGGTCTCCCCACTTGTCCTGTCATCTTCTACAATCTGTGCTCATATACACCCAGGGCCCTCTGTTTCTTCACCCCCTTTATAATGGCACAGCCTGTTTTAAACTGTCTTTCATTGTCTTTCCTACCAAAGTGAATCACCTTCAACTGCTCTGCACTGATCCCCATCTGCCATACACCTGAACACTACATCAACGTATCACTGTCCTGTTACAGTTCCACACTCTCCTCCATAGACTTCAGAGTTCTTCCAGGTTCGGTGCCATCTACAAATATTGAGATTGTTATAGTGTCACAGTCCCCATGAAACAACTGAAATCCTGCCCCACATACACAAGTGTGAGCAAGTGAAATACTGCTATATTCCTATGGACAAAGTCGAATAATGACATGCTGTCAATGGAGCAACAAAAGTCCTGACACACACCAGATGGAGCGAATGAAATATTGACAAACCACAGATCAAGAGGAATCTGGATAGGTCCCACTTATCGATATTCATCAGGGTATAATGTGATAAAGTTGGAAGTGTGCACTATACCTTCAAGAGAGAGGGAATGCTGTCCTGAACTGAGAATTTACAAGCACAGGTGATACGAGAGGATAGAAAACCCAGAAACAATATATTGCTATAGAGCTGGAGTCAGGGAATAAGCAGTTAAGAGAAAGGGGGTCCCAGAGTTGTGCACAGTTGATGTAAAATGTTCACTTTCAGAGTGAAAAAAATAAATTGATGTTTTTATTTAAACAGTGGAATTTGGGAGTTCTCTGTCACTCATATTTTAACAGTTTACGAGGCGAATTGAGCATGTTTTTATGTTTCATTTAAGTTGCCAGATGAGCATCACGCAGTGCCCTAACCATCCCCGTGTGTGTATCTGTGTGTCTCTGCGTGGGGCAGGTCTGGCAGTCTCTGTGGTGATTAAAGTGATGCAATGCCACCCTCTGCTGGCCTCCACGCGCCACTAAACAGGCATTGGCAGAGGATGAAAACCAACAGGGATTCATTCAGAGATGGGGAGGGAGAGGGCAGCTGCTCACAGCACCATCCAAACTGATGTCTTATCCATGGACTGATCTAAATGTCCTTTAAACGTTGTAACTGTCCCTGCTTTCACCACTTCCTCTGCACGTTCATTCCACACACAAGCCAGCTTCTGTCTAACATAATTACTTCTCATGATTTTCGTAAATCTTTTTCCTCGCACCTTAAAAATCCCTCAGTTTTGAACATTCTACTCTAGAGAAAAGACACCAGCCCTTCAGCTTCTCTGTACCCACCATTATTTTATACATCTCTGTAAAGTTACTGCTTAATCTCATATCCTTCAGTGAAATAAGTCCCAGCCTATCCAGCCTCTCCTCATAGTTCACTCCCTCCTATCCCAGCAAAATCCAGGTTAAAATCTTCTCAATCTTCTCCATCTTAATAATATTCACGTCAGCAATATCAAAGTGAATAATCAAGTATTTTCTAAGGGTACGGGGAGTCCAAAACTAGAGGACATAGGCTTAAGGTGAGAGGGGAAACATTTAAAAGTGACTTAAGGGGCAGCTTTTTCACCCAGAGGGTGGTGTGCCTATGGAATGAGCGGGCAGGATGACCAGACTGGACACAGTATTCCAGAAGAGGTCTCACCAATGTCCTGTACAACCACAACATGACATCTCAATTCTGATACTCAAAGGTCTGTCCTATGAAGACATGTGTGTTAAACACCTTCTTAACCACACTCTCTATTGAGATGCAAATTGTAAAGAATTAAACCTGACGGCCCTAGGTTTCTGTCCTACAGCCCTGCCAAAGGCCCAGATTTTAATTGTATAGGTCCTGCTGTTGTTTGATTTACCAAATCCAGTACCTCGCATTAATCCAAACTAAACTCCATCAGCCACACCTCAGCCCAGTGAGTGATATTACTGCCACCTCACCCTCCCCCTTCAATTTTAAAACGCCCATCGCTCTCCAGGTGGCCTACACACTCCGGCCTTGATTTTCACAAAGACTCTGAGCTTGGTTTGTCTTGTGTGGTTAGGGGGAGGAGGGACAGATTGCAGACACTGTCAGTGGGGAGGAGAGGCTGGACAGTTATCAGCGGCCTGGTGTCATTTCATGATGTTTGGAAAGGGGAGTCGCATGTGAAAGTTGGGTAAAAGTGATCGGTGTTTTGGTGTCAGAAATTAAGCTCTTCCTTCATCTCTGGTGTTCAGTAATAAATATCTATTTGAGACCCTTCATTGGGCAGAGTGTGTCTGCAGGATTTCTTTCCTTAATATTGCAGACTACAGATAATAGCAATTAAAGATATTTATAGTTAATTTCGATGGCACAGCACGTACACTCAATATCCTACAGTTGAGACAAATATCTTGCATTTATTTAAAATACAAAGTGTTTTGTGTCGTTCAGTAATGGGAACCTGATTATAATAAATCCACACCGAGCTGAAAGTGGGCACTAAAATATGACCCAAGTCTGGGTATGGTAGTGTAGTGGGTAGTGTCCCTGTCTCTGAGCCAGAGCTCTGGATTTGATTCCAGTTCCTGATCTTGTGTGGTAGTGTTCCTAGCTCTGGGATAGAAGGCCTGGATTCAAGTCCTGCCTGTTGCAGAGGTATGTCACAGCATGTCAGAACAGGCTGATGAGCAAACACACAGGAGAAGACTATGACAGCTTAATGGGTATTGCTGAGTGATGCTAGTCCCCACCTCCGGGCACAAAAGTCCAGGCGTAAAGCCCACAGAAGTGTCTCATGATACATCTGAACAAACTGATTAAAATAGATTTAGAATTGTGACTTGATGGAGAAGGAAGAGGTGTCAGTATTGCATTTCAGAATTTAGGCCCAGGATGACGGAACGTACAGCCATTCGTGTTGATTGGAGTCACATTTTGCAGCAGTAAAGGTTTATAAAATCAAAATGGCCATAGATAGGGTGAGTAGTCAGGGGTTTTTCCTCAGGTTAGGGGCGTCCAAAACTAGAGGGCTTTGGTGGAAAGTGAGAGGGGAAAGGTTTTGAGGAGGCCTAAAGGGCACCATTTCACACAGAGGTTGATGTGCACATGGAATGAGCTGCCAGAGGAAGTGGTGGATGCTGGTACAACTACAGCATCTGGGTACTGAGAGACCTGGAGAGCTTTTCCAGCAATCTCTGTATTTCTTTAAAAAATGCATTCAGTTTAACACAGGTATTCTGAATAAATTAAACATTTTTATTTTTTAATGACACAGGGACATGTAAACATATCTTCAAATTGACCAAGACAATTTTCTGCGAAGTGTATGGCACTGTGTATGACAGCAGAAATTTTGCACTTACATGGAACAGGGAATGTGATGGAGACATAGTTTGGACAATGTACAAGGAGACCTCACATGGTCCAGTTTGGGAGAGGATGACATCACTGTGTGATTCAACTCAGAGAGGGAGAAAATGTAATCTGCCTGAGAAGGAACGGCCTATTGCACTCTTTCTCCTTCATTGTTCCTCATCACAGCAATGTGTGTGAGCTAAAAAAAAACTCTATAGTCATCGTTACCATTCTTATTTTTATGGAATCCCTGCAGTGTTGAAACAGGCCCTTCGACCCAACAAGTCCATACCAACCTTCCCAACCAATTTCCCTATATTTACCCCTGAATATTGCACATAACCTAGAAATCCCTGAACACTACAGAAAATTAGCGTGACCAATCCACCGAACCTACGCAGTTTGTGGTAGGAAACTGGATCACCCATTAGAAGCTCACACAGACAAGGGGAGAATGTGCAAACTCCACACAGACAGTCACCCAAGGCTGGAATCGAACCCAAGTCTCTGGTGCTGTGAGGCCGCAGTGCTAACCACCGTGCTACCCTTTGGTTAAATACTAATGGCAAACCAGCAACCAGGTTTTGAAATTCATCTTCAGTCAGACCCTGGCCCAGAGAGCAGACGTGTTGACATTGAGAGCCAGAATCACACCATACAAGTTACCTATGGTGATGAAACCTGACCTGCCTCCCAGACGCCATACTTCTGCACCCTGGACAGACACGGGTGAAGACGTTAACAAGTTGACAATCTATTGCAGTGGGGTAAAAACAATGACTGCAGATGCTGGAAACTAGATTCTGGATTAGTGGTGCTGCATCTCTACACGCTTCAAGTTCACTACCTTTATTCCTGATGAAGGGCTTTTGCCCGAAACGTCGATTTCGAAGCTACTTGGATGCTACCTGAACTGCTGTGCTCTTCCAGCACCACTAATCCAGAATCTATTGCAGTGCCTTTTGTCTCACAAAGAAACCTCTAAAGCCATATTCAATACATGTCACCTTCACATTCTCCAGTATCAAAGTAAAATTGTACATCTCTATGAATGGTCAGAGATTACTACATGGATCACACAGTAGAATGTATGTGAAGTAAACAGCAGCAAACGGCAATCCACAAATCACATTAATAACTGAACTTGGCGGATTCTGTCTGGTCTAAGTAACCACACATATTATACTGGCTTTCAGTGACTGTGACAATGCACACCAAAACTGGAGGTGTTGGCCTTACACCTCTCCAAAGCTTCGTGATCTCACACACATCACTCCCTCACACATTCAACAATTGATGAAAATCCACAAGCTGGGTGAAACTGGAAACATAGAACAGTGCAGCACTGTACAGGCCCTTCGGCCTTTGACGTTCTGTCGACCTTTTATCCTACTCTAACATCAGACTAAACTACATACCTTTCATTATACTATCATTCATGTCCCTATCCATTTAAATATCCATAATATAGCTGATTTTACTACAACTATTGGCTGTTCATTGTACATACACCCCACTGTCTGTGTAAAGAACTTACCTCTGACATCTCCCCTAAACCTTCCTCCAATTACCTTAAAATCATACCCCCTCGAGATAGCCATTTCCACCCTGGGAGAAAGTCTCTGGCTATACACTCTATCTATGCCTCTCATCATCTTGTACACCACTGTCAAGTCACGTTCCATTCTTCTTCGTTCCAATGAGGAAAACACCCAAGCTCCCTCAAATTTTCTTTGCAAGACATGTCCTTCAGTTCAGGCAGCATCTTGATAAATTTCCTCAGCATTCTCATCAAAGCTTCCACATCTTTTCCATAACGAGGCAACCAGAACTGATCACAATATTCTAAGTCTGGTCTCACCAGAGCTCCATATAGTTGGAGCATAAACTTCCAGCTCTTAAACTCAATCCCTCGGCTAATGAACACATCAAACACCTTCTTAACAACCGTATTAACCTGGGTAGAAACTTTGTGGGAGCTGTGCTATGGCCCATATTCCTCCACAATATAAGAATCCTGCCTCTAACCCTGTATTCTGCATTCAACTTCGACCTTCCAAAATGAATCGTATCCCGCTTTTCCATCTTGAACGCCATCTGCCACTTAGCAGCGGAGTCCTGCATCTTGTCAATGTCCTGTTGCAAACTACAACAGCGCTCCACACTATCCACAATTCCACAAACCGCGGTTACATCATCAAACTTACTAACCTACCCTTCCACTTCGTCATCCAAGTCATTTATCAAAATCACAAAAGGCAGAGGTCCCAGAACCGATCCTTACAGAACACCACTGGTCACCTAGTTCCACACGGAATATTTCCCATTTACCACCACCCTCTGTCTTCTATGGGCTAGCCAATTCTGAATCCAGACAAATAGGTCTCTCTGTATAACATGCCTCCTTACTTTCTGAATGAAACTACCACGGGGAAGCTTATCAAACACCTTGTTAAAATCCATGCACTTCGCATTCACTGCTCTACCTTCTTCAGTGCGTTTAATCCCATCCTCAATGAACCCAATGAGAGTTGTGAGGTATGACCTGCCCCTCACAAAGCCATGCTGACTATTTTTAATCAAACTATGATTTTTCAGAATCGTCTCCAGTATTTTGCCCAATACTGATGTAAAACTGACTGGTCTGTCATTTTCAGGACCATCCCTGTTCCCTTGCCTGAACAAGGGAGTAACATTTGCCACCCTCCAATCAACCGACGCTACTCAAATGGAGAGTGAAGACGCAAAGACCATTGCCAAAAGCACAGAAATCTCTTCCCTCTCTTCCTGTAGTAACTTAGGGTACTTCCCGTCTGGCTGAGGGATTTATCTATACTTATGTTTGGACTTCAATAAGTCTGTGTTTCACCTCCACTTGTTTACTCCCTGTCTAACCAACTGATTGACTGCTTTCCATTTCAGGGCTCTGTACAGTGCTGCCTTCCTGAGCAAGTATGGTTCCCAATATCCTGTGTATTATGGAATGGAAAACATGGGAATGCCTTTCTCATGAAGGACAAATGCCAAAACTTTGACTCTGCTGCTCCTCAGATGCTGGCCGAATGGCTGTGCTTTGCCAGCGCCACACTTTTCGACTCTGATCACCAGGATCTGCAGTCCTCACCTTCTCCATTACTGAGGGCTGTCCCCTTTGCACACTGAGCAGGCGATTAATCAGCGGAAAACCGTTATATTTAGAACTGACTGTTCAGTTCTGGAAAGATGCATTTGACGAACACTATTACTAAAAACGAAATTACAATTCAACAAATTTTCATTCAGTCCCAGAGTTACAGTTTTGGTTCATGAATTGGACAGCTTGATAACGAGCAGTGAATGACTGAACAACTCCAAGGTACAGAGTATTCCAGGCGATATATTCCATGTTTGATGTGCTTTACCTTAATGCTGCTAATATTATCAGACAGACGAATATGACAAGGAAACGAGGTGGCATGTGGAAGTGTGACACTTTTGCCATGACAGCGATGTGTTTGAGGGAGGTCATGGCTAACAACTCAATATTCTGTGGTACCAGAACTTTTGTCGCGACAGGAGAGAGGGTAAAAGAGGAGGTGGTGTTGCCTTATTAATTATGGAGTTAGTTACTGGCGTAAGAAGGGACGATATCTTGAAAGGATCTTCTAATGAGACTTGGTGGTTAAAGCTCAGTCTCAAAACCATGACAGAAACACTGCTTGGGATATATTGGAGACCCCCAGATAAAGGAAAGTACGGGAGCAGGTATATAACCAAGTTACTGAGATGTGTAAAAACAACAATACGATCCTTATATTCAGGCATTTCGATTCCAAACATTAATTCGGTCAGTGATAACTTCTTAAACGGGGGCAGGTGCTTTGAAATTTATTCCAAAGAGCTTCTTATATCAACATAGAGCAGATACAACAATGGGCCGTGCAGTGCTGGGCCTCGCTGTGGGGAACGAAGCCACTCAGGTGTTTCAGGCAGAAGTGGGAGAGCATTATAGGACCAGTGACCGTGATATCACACATTTTGACTTTGCTAAGCAAAAGACCCCAAAACTGTTTGAAACATAAAAGCTTTTTGGATTGGGTAGACAGATTTTATGAAAAAAAATGGCAGAATCTGGCCAAAGTGCAGTTGCTTCTGGGTGAAATCGTAGCAGAACAAGGTGGGGCGCGGGTTGAGGGATCATTTGATTAAAACCAAATTGATGACAGTGTCGGCCCAGCATGTTACACCGAAGATAAGATTTAGGAAAACAAGCCCTGAGAACTTCAGATGTTGACACAAATTCCGAACAGGATGAAAAAAGAAAGAGAAGCTTAAAGCAGATACGAAGTGAGCGGGCCAATGACGGTCCTAAAAGAATATAGGAAGTGGAGGGCTAAACTTAAAAAGTCAGGTGGAAGAGCAGAAGAAGGGATGATAAAACTTTAGCATGTAAGATTAGCAAGAATCCAAAATCTTTTTTTTGGTTTATTAAGGGGAAGACGATAACGTGGGAAAGAATGAGAGTGTTAGGGTCTAAGGGGACAGCCTGTTCACAGAGCAAGAGAATATGTTAAATACATTCTACGAATCGGTCTTCAGTTTGGAGAAACAGTTTCTGGATTCAGGGAGAGTGACTGCTTGACACTTGTGCAAATTGACACAGGAGCTGAGGAAGAATTGGAAGTTTATGCAAGATAGAGTGGGCAAATAACCAGATTAAAGACCACCAAGTCTCACATCAGTGAGAGGGAAACAATTGTAGAAAATTCGGAGGGCTGTTGAGGCTGGATCATTAAATATCTTCAAGGCTGAGACTGACAGATTTTTATACAAGTGTTACGGGAAATCATAGGAAAGTGGAATGGGGGATTAACAAAATAAATATAACCTAATCGAAGGAAAAGCAGACTCAGTGAGAGGATAGATATATTGTTTCCCCTTTGTCTAATGGAGTTCTTTTCCAATAGCCCTGTATTCAGAAGAACATCAACCTCTCTCACTATGGAGTCAGACACAGTTTGGAATGCAATCGTGGGATTCAAGGAATTCATAAACGCGATACTAATAGACAGAAAGTACGAGAGGTCTGCAATAACACAGAATGCCTGTTGGGGTGAGGATTTGCATCGACGCAGTCACCACGACCAGAAGGAAGACCTCAGCAAGACACCCTCCAAGGTCAAGATGAGATCTGCACTGGAGAACTGGTAGTCAGGGGCTAGGTGTCAAGGAGTGCTGAAGGCCTAAAGACTATGAAACTATCGTGTCTCCTTCCTTCCTTCCCTGCCAAAAACTATGTGTGGAGGGGTAGAGAGACATGCCGTTGTAGCAGAGTTAGCAGTAGGGCTTTGACACGAAGGGCTTCGGATAGCTCCAGCTCAGCAAAATGTACAGGGAAACTGAAATAAAGTCCTTTTAACTTTATTGCTACAGCAGTCGAGATGGCAGTTAGGGCAGTCTCACGTTCCTCGTGTGGGATGTGGGAGCTCACGGAGATTTCCACCGTCCCTGATGGCTACACGTGTGTCTGTGCACCCAGCTTCAGCTCCTGAGAGACCGTGTTAGGGAGCTGGAGCTGGATGGCACGGTAGCTCAGTGGTTAGCACTGCTGCCTCACAGCACTAGGGACCAGGGTTCAAATCCTGGCTCGAGCAACTGTCTGCGTGGAGTTTGCACGTTCTGCCCTTGTCTGCATGGGTTTCCTCTGGGTGCTCCGGCTTCCTCCCATAGTTCAAAGCTGTGCAGGTTAGGTGCATTGGTCATGCTAAATTGCCCGTAGTGTTAGGTGTAGGGGAGTGGGTCTGGGTGGGCTGCTCTTCGGTGGGTCGGTGTGGATTTGTTGGGCTGAAGGGCCTGTTTACATGCTGTAGGTAATCTAACTTAGGATGCACTCAGAGTCATCTGAGATACTGAGAACTTCATAGATAAGTGCTTTAGTGTGGTGGCCACACCCAAGACACGCCCCTAGTTATGTTCCTTTAATGACTGTAATATTCCAGTCCAATGTTCATCGCCCTCAGTTCATGAGCATTACCTGTCAGTCCTATTGTATTTAAGTAAACACACCTTGCTTCCTGTCATATTCCAGGTAGAGAGTGGCTGTGCGACAACCAGGAATGGCAAAGGGAGTAGGCAGAGAGTAAAGAAATCCCCTGTGGCCATTCCTCTTGATAACAAGTATACCATTTTGGATTGTTGGGGGCGATGCCCGCACAGGGGAAAGCAGCAATACCCAGGTTGGTGGTTTTACCACTGGCTCTGGGGCACAGCGGGAAAGGGTAAAGGTAAACAGGACGTTAAAGATAGGAGGGTCGATTGTTAGAGGGACAGATCGGAGATTCTGTGGTCACAAACGGGAATCCAGGATGGTGGGCTACCTCCCAGGTGCTAGGGTCCAGGATGTCTCCAAGTGGCTGCAGAACATTCTCAAGGGGTTGGGTGAGCATCCAGATATCATTATGTACGTTGGCACAAATGATACCCGTAGCAACAGGGAGGAGTTCCTGCAGCGTGATTGCAGAGAGCTAGGAGAAACATTTTTTAATAAAAACCTTGACGGTGGTTATCTCATGAGAGGGAGATTACCGTCAGAGACTTGCAATAGAGGGGGCATCAATATCTTGGCGGCCAGTTTTGCTAATGTTACAAGGGTGGGTTTAAACTAGATTGGCAGGGGGTGGTATCCTCAAGGGCAGGGAGGCAAGTGCGAGGCTGGAAGGAGATATAGTAATGAGAAATAGTAAGATTAGGCTGGAAAATGACAGAGAAATGCCTTTTGGATTAAATTGCATCTATTCCAATGCAAGAAGGCCTACAGGTAAGGCCGATGAACTCAGGGCGTGGATAGGTAGGTGGGACTGGGATATTCTAGCCATTACACAAACATGGCTAAGTGATAGATAGGACTGACAGCTTAATGTACCAGGGTACAGGTGCTTTAAGTGAGACAGAGATAGTAGAAGGAGGGGAGGGGAGTTGCATTTCTGATTAAGGGGAGTACCACAGCAGTAATCAGAGATAAAATAACTGATGGATCACCCAGTGAGGCTTTGTGGGTGGAGTTAAGAAATAGGAAGGGGTTGGTGAGGTGATTTGGGATGTATTATAGGCCCCGAAATAGTCAACAGGAATAAGAGTAACAAATATGCAGGAAGAGAGGGGAGACCTGCAGGAGCAATATGATTATCATAATAGGGGATTTTAACTTTTAAGGACAGACTGGAATGGACAGAGTTCAGGGATTTGATGAGATAGAATCTGATAAAAGCGTCAGGAAAGTTTCCTCAACCAGTATACAGAGTGTCCTACTCGGGAAGGGGCAAAACTCAAAATTTTCTTCGGAAATATGGCACGACAGGTGACTGAGTTAACAGTGGGGGAGCACTGTGGGACCAGTAACCACAGTTCTCTTAATTTTCAAATAGTTATGGAGAGGGACAAAACTGGTCCACAGGTTCATGTTTGAACTTGGGGTGTGGCTCAGGTCCAGGCAGCTGGAATCAAGGGAATCTCTGGAGGTATATAAGAGATACAGGAGTTTACTGAAGAAGGAAATCAGTAGCTTGAAAAGGGGGCAAGAAAAAGCCTTGGCTGAGAAGATTAGGATGAATCCAAAAAGCTACTTTAAAAGAAAAATCAATAACTGGATAGAAAATAGGACCCATCGAAGACCAATGTGGACAAGGATGATTTGAACTATAAGAGATGGGTGAAGTCCTCAACAAATATTTCTACTCTATGTTTACCGTGGAGAAAGACATGTTCACTTGAGAACTTGAGGAAGTTAGTGGTGATATCTTAGGGACAATCCATGTCATAATGGAGGAGATTTTGGACGTACTGGAATGTTGGAAAGTGGATAAATCTCACGGTCCTTACCCGATATATCCAAGAACACCTCACGGGACTCCAGAAGAATTTGCGGGGTCCCTGGCCTATAATGTTGATCATCATTGACCACAGTGACGTCCCGGAAGACTGGAGGGTAGCAAATGTTGTGCCTTTATTCAAGAAGAACTGAACACAAAAAGCCTTGGAACTAAAGACCAGTAAGGTTCTGAGGGATAAGATTTACTTGCATTTAGAAAGACAGGCTTTGATTAGGAATAGAATGTGTGGCTTTGTGCGAGGAAGTTTTGCCTGACAATTCTCTTAAAGTAATTGGATGATATGACTAGGAAAATTGACTTAAGTGGGGCAGTATACTTCAAAACATGTGGTGTTGGAAAAGCACAGCAGGTCAGGCAGTATTCATTAGGAACGTGCAAAACATCGATTCTCCTGTTCCTCTGATGCTGCCTGACCTGCCCTGATTTTCCAGTGCCACACCTTTCGACACTGATCTCCAGCATCTGCCGTGCTTACTTTCTCCAAGGGCAGTAGATTTAGTCAATATGGATTTCAGTTACAGCAGAACAGAATGAGGTTTGTCAGCCCCTGGAGCCTGATATACAATTACAGGAGGAGGCCAATAAGCCCCTAGGGCCTATAAAACTGTAACCAGATCATGCAGCACCAGTATCCAGTTGCACAGCAACAGGATCAATCTATTCAGCTACTTGAATCAGTAACACAGGAAATGGAAGTGGCCACAAAGTGACTGGACTATGGGGTATACTGGAATAAAACCAGGCCACATAGCCTGTCAGACCTGCCCTTCCATTCAGTAAGTCAGGGCTGATTTGCACTCGGCCGCAATTTCTCTTTAATGCCCAAATCTTTGTAGCCCTCGACTCTCTGTCGGGTCAAAACCCATTGACACCCACTCGCACCCCCGAAACATTTCAGTGATGTCGCCTCCACTAACTGTCTGGTCCCAACCATCACGACTCCCTGAGAGAAGAAAACACTCCCCACACATATACCTTGGCCTATTGATATGGATAGAAGATATGAACACAGCGTAAAGTGACTGGCCCTGATATCACGGTAGTATTTGATTGAGCAAGATGTTAAGGAGTCTGAACAAAATTGAACTTGATGGGAATCAGTTGTAAACTCCCCGCTGGTTAAACCATTCAGAGCACAATGGGGCTGGTGGACATAAATCCTCAGTCCCTGGATATCTCTGTGGGCAATCCTCAGGGTAGCTTCTTCGGCACAAACATCTTCAGCTGCTTCATCAATGTCTTTCGCTCTGTCACACAATTAGAGTTGGGGATGTTCTTTGAAGATTATACCATGTTCAGAACAATAAGTAACCTCCTAAGATACTAAAGTATCAAATCTGGGCAACATTCAAGCTTGTGCTGTTAATGTAAAGGTAACATGAATCAAAAGCACTACTGTACACTAAACATTTCCACGGTTAAAAGAAAGAGGAACCCCTTCAGCAACTCTAGCTGGTTTCCCACTAATATAAGAAAGCCATTCAGCCCATCAGATCTATTAAATAACAAGAGGCGCAATGGGTTCACTCACTCCTGCCTATTATACAAGAAGACAATTTAAAATAAAAGCAGGTGTTGGAATCCAAAATACACACGCAGGAAGCTGGAAGAACAGAATAAGCAAGGCAGCATCAAGACTTTGAGAAGTGAACGCCTTGGATATAACCCTTCGTCAGGCCTGTGGATGGGAGTAAGGGGGTCTATAGATAAAGTGGTGGGTGAGGGAGGAGGAGGCAGAGTGGCGAGGTGATGGAGAAGTGAACACAGACAAAGGGTATCAGCGAGTTGTTGATGCGAGGACTGAATCTAGTTGGTAGCTCGACAAAAGGTTGCTCAGAGCAATGGAAGGCAGGGGAGGGCTTGGGTAGGGAGTCGGGGGATTGGAAGGGAGGTTATTTGAAATTGAAGAATTCAGTGTTGTGTCCACGGGGTGCAGGCTGCACAGGTAACAGGTGAGATCTTGTTCCACCAGATTATGGTTTGGTTCATTGTGGCAACGGAGGAGGTCAAGGATGGTCATGTCGGAAAGGCATTGAGAAAGAGAATTGAAATAGGAAGTGACTGGAATGTCTTCCATTCCACCTAACGACCCTACCTTTCAGCTCCCAACCAGATTCATTACCCCTCCCCCCCATCGCTCAACCAGGTTGTACCCACCACTTGTGTCCACATAGCCGTAACTCACCATCCCCCTGATCTCCCCACCCCAACCACTACCTTCCCTCTTAATCTGCAGCTCCCCCTACCCCCCAACCCAGTTCTGAAGGACACTTATACCTGAAATGTTGACTTTCGCAGCTCATGATGCTGCCTGGCTTGCTGTGTTCTTCCAGGCTCCTGTTTGTCTCCTATAACTCAGGAAGATAGAGTCTAGTCAGCACAATGTGCTGGTAGGCAGAAACCATGGGTTGCCCACTGAAGTCCTTGAACCTCTGCCTTCGGGCCAGGAGGAAGACATTCAGTTCCTCGAGACACTGACACATGAACAGAAGAGGCCATTCAGCCCCTCCAAACTGTTACACTGAAATAGGAGGATGTCATTGTTGCGTAATCACGACAAACCAATGAGGCACAGACTGCAAAGACAGACTGCTCCATGCTTTTCCTCCTGGCCCCATTGCTAATGGTACACACGTGCTATGTTAACGTGGTTTGCTGATCATGAGGAGGGAAAGTGAATGGTTTCTGCAACGTCCCAAGGAGGCATCTTCCATCTCCGATGTCTTTAAGTTTTTCCACAAATGTCAATGTGTTGTGATCAGTTGATACGATTGTCTCAGATGCATTGCTGGTAATATAAACACAGTTATGGTGTAATGCCAACAACAAATTTAAAGTCTTTTTCTCCACGGTTGAACATTTCTGTTGATGAACGTCCGACTTCCCAGAAAAATACCCGATGGGTCTTTCTATTCCCTCATCATCCTCCTGCAGGAACACCGGACCGACACCCACATCACTGGCAACGATAGCCACCTTGAAAGGCTTCATGTAATACAGTGTAGCTAATACTGGGGGCAGTGGCTAACACAGGTTTTAGGATGTAAAATACCTTTTGACAGTCCTCTGTCCACTGAGAGTTCTTGCCCTGGATAATTCGGTGAGTGGAGCAGCCACACAGCTTAAAGTTTGGCACAAATTTTCAGTAAAATCCAGTCAATCCGAGGAACCGGAGTATTGCATATTTCTTCTTGTCGAAGGTGTGGCACATTCCCCAACTACTTTACTTTTTGTATCTCATTGGGCCATTGGTCCATGTCCAATAACATGACCCAGGAACGTGACTTGGGCTTTCTCAAATTCACTTTTAGCTCGGTTTACCAACAAGCCTGCCTTCTGAAGTCAATCAAACATGTCCGAAAAATGCTGTAAATGTTCCTTTCATGAGTGACTAAAAATCACCAGGTCATCAATGTACACCACGTAGTTGGGTAATCCGGCAAAGTCTCTGAAATGTGGCTGGATCGTTTTACAAACCAAATGCCACAACCTTGAACTGAGATCGTCCATTTGGCGTTATGAAAGCCGAAATTGCCTTTGCTCTCTCTGTCAGAGGTCCTTACCAGGACCCTCTGAGCAAGTCCAACGTAGAAATGTAAGTAGCTTCTCCCACTTTTTCGACACAGTTCTCCAAACATGGAATTGGGGATATGCATCAGTCTTTGTAACGAAGTTGACTTTGTGAAAGTCCACACATGACCGCTGGGTAACATCTGGCTTTGGCACCATGACTATACATGAGCTCCAATCACTGTAACTCACTTCGATTATGCCATCTTGGAGCATGTGCTCCATCTCCGTCTGAACCTGTGCCAACTTTAAAGGGTAATGCCTTTAAGGATGTTGCTTAATCAGAAAAACATCTCCGGTGTCTACACCATGCACAATTATGCTCGTACTTCCCAGTTTATTTTAGCATATCTCTCCACGATATCGGAATACCTCTTTCAGGTTACTATGCTTTTCTTGAGGAAGGTAACCCAATAATTTATCCCAATTTTTAACAATTTTCTCATTGCTCAATTTGTTCATTGTTCAATCCTCTGAACTTGGTTCTTCCTTCTGTGCTGTAATCATTAACACCTTCTCCTCTTGCTTTCCTTCCCAATCAAAATACCTGTTGCGCATATTCACATGACACACTCTGTGAGATTTCTGCCTGTCTTGGGTCCGTACCAAATAGTTCACCTCATTCAATTTCTTCCAAAGTTTGATAAGGTACACTACAACATGCTTCTACAGGCTCAACTGTTACTGGAAGTAACACCAATACCGTATTCCCAATTGCAAAATTGCAAATTTGTGATTTCTGATCCACTTCCTGTTTCATTGTATGCTGCGATACTTTTAAATGCTGTCTACCCAACTCTCCAGCTCTATTTCAGCTGCATTTCGGAATGGCATGCAGTGACCAGTGGGGTACTGCAGGGATCCGTGTTGGGACCGCAGCTTTGTACAATATATGTTAATGATTTAGAAGATGGTATCAGCAATAACATTAGCAAATTTGCTGATGATACAAAGCTGGGTGGCAGGGTGAAATGTGATGAGGATGATAGGAGATTACAGGGTGACCTGGACAAGTAAGGTGAGTGGGCAGATGCATGGCAGATGCAGTTTAATGTGAATAAATGTATGGTTATCCACTTTGGTGGCAAGAACAGGAAGGCAGATTACTACCTCATTGGAATCAATTTAGGTAAAGGGGCAATTCAGAGGGATCTGGGTGTTCTTGTACACCAGTCAATGAAGGTAAGCATGCAGGCACAGCAGGTAGTGAAGAAGGCTAATAGCATGCTGGCCTTCAGAACAAGAGGAATTGAATATAGAAGCAAAGAGGTGCTTCTGCAGCTGTACAGGGCCCTGGTGAGACCACACCTGGAGTATTGTGTGCAGTTCTGGTCTCCAAATTTGGGAAAGACATTCTGACTATTGAGGGAGTGCAGCGTAGGTTCACGAGGTCAATTCCTGGAAAGCGGGATTACCTTACACTGAAAGACTGGAGCGACTGGACTTGTATACCCTTGAGTTTAGAAGACTGAGAGGGGATCTGATTGAGACATATAAGATTATGAAAGGATTGGACACTCTGGCAGCAGGAAACATGTTTCCGCTGATGGGTGAGTGCCGAACCAGCGACACAGCTTAAAAATACGGGGTAGACCATTTAGGACAGAGATGAGGAGAAACTTCTTCACCCAGAGAGTGGTGGCTGTGTGGAATGCTCTGCCCCAGAGGGCAGTGGAGGCCCAGTCTCTGGATTCATTTAAGAAAGAGTTGAATAGAGCTCTCAAGGATTGTGGAATCAAGGGTTATGGAGATAAGCCAGGAAGAGGATACTGATTAGGAATGATCAGCCATGATCATATTGAATGGTTGTGCAGGCTCGAGGGCAGAATGGCCTACTCCTGCACCTATTGTCTATTGACTATTGTCTATTTAATCGTTCCCTAAAAGTTGACACATCGTCCAATTGGGTGGTCTCTGAATTCTGATTTATTAATTTCTCCTTAACCAATGGTAATGGTCCTTATTCTTCATGCCCACAAATTAATTCAAATAGTCTGAATTTGGTCGATTCATTTCGTGCGTCTCTGATCACAAATATTTCAAAAGGAATTTCCTTCTCGCAATCATCTGGATTATCCTGACCATAAACCCTCAACATGGTCTTCACGGTTTGATGCCATCTCGCTCATGCTCACTGGGATTCCCAATAATACGTAGTAGATTTGAATTGCTTTATTCCCACGTTATCCATCACCTGCTTGAATAGTTCGGATGTGAGGCTTGATCTGTCTGGATCTCTATTGGTAGTCCGTACCTCGTTAAAAAAATAAGTTTTTTTTTCTACAACTCTTTTAGCTGTGATGCTGCATAATGGGTCTGCCTCTGGAAATCTAGTCGACACATCCATGATTGTTAATAAATACTATTCCCACTTTTTGTTTGAGATAGGGGACCTACACAATCTGTCAAGATTCTTGTGTAAGGTTCCTCAAGTTCTGGAATAGGTATTCAAGTTGCAGGTTTTATTACTGCCTGTGTGATATGTTTGAGACGTCTGGCAATATTCAACTAAATCTTTGTGTAGACCAGGGCAGTGAAAATATCTTTGTATTTCAGCCTGTAATGCCCTCACCCCGAAATGATCTCCAAGTGGTAGCTCATGCGCCACTCGCAGCACCTCCTTTCTATACACAACAGGCAAAACAATTTGAGGATTTTCTGTCCACGTCTGATCTGCTTTAATGTATGCTGATCTCCATATCCGCTTTAAGACATCATTTGTTAAGTAATAACACACAGGAATGCATTCATTCTCTTTCTTGCTAAATATCTTTTGATATAAATTTTGTAGCTCCTCGTCTTTCAGCTGTAACTCAATCAGCTTAGCAGAGCTAAAAATACGTTCATGTTTTCCTACTTGCTCCTTCTCTGTTCCACTTATCTGATCACAAAGAAACTTTCGGATAACTCTACGTCAGCTTCCTTATCTGTGCCTTTATCCTGCTTAAACCTGTGCATCTGTGATCTTCTGGTCACGTAATCAGGGGAAATTCCTGGATAAACCTTCTCCAGGTCTTCAGTTGCCTGCATCTCCCCTGGATTTTCAACTAGAGTAGGCAGCACGCCTACCAGTGAATCAGCTATATTATTTGCAAGGACAAATTTGATTCCTGGAGCTGAGAGTTAGGGGTCCACTACTCCTACCACACATTCTCCACTCTTCTCTGGACTCTCTAGCCTCACTGTACATAACTGAGCACTTTTTGCCTCACTATGAATTCCTGTTACCAGCACATTTTCTGAAAATAGTCTCTCAAGAGTGCATAAAGCCTCACCCCTCAGCATTAGAGACTGAAATGATCCTGTGTCAATTAATATCGGAACCTCCTTACCAATTATTCCTGGCCTATGTGAATAAACTTTTCCCTTTCATGAAAGTTTTTATGCAGTTTTGACACATCCACTGATAATCTTGTACACACTGAGGCAGTTGCCTAACTCCCACTATGCTTTATGTTCCGAGTCCAACAAAACTTCCAGGCTTGTCTGTTATCCTACAGCTGGTTTTCTCCCAAACCATCAACACTGTGATTTTGTGTGGCCCACTTTATTACAATGAAATCACCATAGTATTTTAACTTCTTTGTCCCCTTCAAGGTTTTCTTTATTACTGTGGTAATTTATCCTTATGATCTACACTGTGATCTACCTTTCCCTTTGCATGTGAGGATATCTCTTTGCTCCAATTTCTGTCCCTCAGAGACCAGAACTGGTTCTGGAAGCCAAACCAAGTTTATGTAACAGTTCATAATCATCAGCCATTTCAGCAGCTAACCTTGCTGTTTACACTCTCTGCTCTTCAACCTGAGTTTGCACTACTTCAGGTAGTGAATTTTTGAATTCCTCCAAGTATTAACCTCTCTAAGGGCATGATAGCTTCGCTTGAATTTAAAAGCTCATATCCAACTATCGAAATTAGTCTGTGTGATCCTTAAAAACTCAGTGGTTTGACCAGGATCCCTCATTAGATTCCTGAAAGGTCGCCTATACAGACAAAATGTTTTCTGTAACCTGCTCATACTCCCCAGATACCTCCTCTGATAGGGATGTGAATACCTCACCAGTCCTACCTACAAGTTTCGTTTGGATCAACAAAACCCACATTGCCTCTGGCCACTGCATTTGTTTCGGCAACTTTTCAGATGAGATGAAAAGGGCATCACATTCTTCTCATCAAATTGAGGCAACGCTTGAACATACTCAAACAAATTCTCACTAGGCTTCTAACTACTAGGGGCTTGCTCATCCTCACTCTCTTCCTTACTAAGCGCACCCTCAGCCGTTATTTCCAGCCCGCTGACTTTCCTTTTTAAGAGTCAGTTTTTGCTATTCAAAAGCTCTCTCTTTCTCTCTCCCTTGTTGCTCTCTCTTTTGCCATTCTTTCTTTTTACTCTCTGTTCTGCTGCTCTCTCTTTTCCCCCCTCTTCTGCATTTTATCAAAAGTCAAATGTTTCATTTTGGCTGCCCTTTCCCTCCCTCTCGATGTTAACTCACGATGTGTCATTTGCAACTGAATTCTTGCCATCTCTGATTCTGATGGTTTCTCCAGCAAGTTTAATTGACGAGCTACTGCTGTAATTATCTCTCCTTTCCTCACAGAAGCAGTCAGTTCCAATTCCAGCTTCTCTGCTAATTCTTGCAACTTGGTATTAGTCACTTTTCGTAAAAATTCCAAAGTTACTGCATGAACACCCAGGAAACTTTTGACAACTGAAATAGCCATTACTATTCTTAGCTTTGTCAACCCAATCAAACTAATACCCGAAATAAAGACACGAGCATCTCCCACTCGCTGTTAAACATCCAGCAATGAGCACCCAGTCTGTTATGGACGAGGCCAGACCACTCAAAACATTCTTCAACAAGCAGCCCAGAGAATAACTTTGCAGTTTGTTTTGGTAATTATCCAATGAAAATTACCCAGAGTAATTTAGCTAGGGTGACTACTAGATTTTAAATCAGACAAAAACGTTATTCACAAAGTTACACAATGAAACACAAAGAACAGAATAAAGAACCCCGACAGAATTCAAACTGTCCAGCAAGACTTAATTGTGCTATTCCAAATACACACAATAGTCCTAATAATCAAACTCCCTTGGAAAAAACGTTATAATGGAATGCATGCTTCCAGGTTGAAGCTGAAGGGCAGAAAAGAGAGAGAGTTTCCACACAGCTCCCAGTTGAACTACCCAGTACAAGACTCACCTGAAAACTGCTTAGCTCCGCTCAACTCAGCAAGCTCATCTAAAAGAGCTGACGACTCCCCGTTCATTATCCAGGTCACTTCTAAAGCATGACAACTTTGCCATGTAGTTTAATCTGTTTACGTATAAATAAAAGGCCTCTGAAAGTCCGTTTCGCGTCTGTATCTCACCAGACTGATCGTAGCCTGGCCCCGTTTTATTGACCCTCTGAAAAACATCAAGGACAAGAGTCTACTTGAGGCAATGAACAGCTTTTAGCAAGAAAGAAGGATTTGTTTGTGACAGAGAATACAGGCTAGTTTTCTGTATGGACGTCAGAAGCTGGCGGGAATGGCTAATACTATCAGAATGTGGCTGATGACAGATTTGTGAACAACATGACGTTCAATGCAGGGTCACACACCAACTGTACATCCAGACGGTGAGAGTTGATTCAGAACCTGGAGCTCTCTCTCAAATAACATGGGGGCTTCATAGAGCTTTGTAAACGATCATAGCGTTAAAGAATCCTATAGCACAGAGACTGGCCCATTAGCACAAACTGGTTCATGCTGATCAAAATGTCCATCCATGCTAACCCCATTTCCCTGCGCTTGGTCCATATCCTTCTAAATCTTTCCTATCTATATACTGTCCAAATGTGAAGACACGTATCATGGAAAACATTTTGTATCTAATGCTATCCGTGTTTTGTTTTGGAAATAATGAGTGTTGATTCATAACACTCCAGTGTTAATGCAATCACTTTTTTTTCTCTTTGGAGCGTTACAGATTAAACACTCATTTCCTTCGCACTCTCCTCATGGTACCATCACCGCAGGGATTAGTCTGCTGAAACTCCATTACACCATCTCTCTGTACCAAGGAGATCATTGATTATAAATGAAAGAAAATACTGTCTCAAGTACACTTCACAACTGCAGGACGGTGTCTTCACTCTTATACTTTAATCAATTTGTAATGAACGCTCCTACTCATTCATTGTGCTGATTACTTGCTGAGTCATAGAGTTATAGAGATGCACATCATGGAATCAGATACTTCGGTCCGACCCGTCCGTGCCGACCAGATATCTCAACCCAATCTAGTCCCACCTGCCAGTATCCGACTGCTCTGTAGGAATTCTGTTAGTGCCTCATGATCAAGGACATCCAGCTCCTTTTCCCCAAGAGCACTTCCCATCATCTCGCCTTCTCATAAATACCAAATGAGAAGGATGGCATTTTTTGCCAATCATTTATTATGCCTTATGAAGCAAAGTCACACCAACAACAACATCACTATTGCCATTGGAATTGATTGGAGATACTGAGGAGGCGATGATCTAGCTGTATTATCTCCGACTATTAATCCAGGGGATCAGGTAATGACCCAGACACCGGATCCGAATCCCACAACAGCAAATGTTGAAAATTGAATTAAATGCAATATCAGGAATTATGAATCAATGAAACCATTGTTGATTGTACTACCTGCCACCCTCATGACCTTCAGGAAAGGAAATCTACTATCATCAGCTAGTCGGGCTTACATGTAACTCCAGACCCACAGCAATATGGTAAACTCTCAGTTGCAGTTTGAAATAGCCAAGCCAGCCACTCAGTTATATCAGTCACTTCAAAGCCTCAAAGAAATGAAACCACATGGACCTCAGCACTGACTACTTACAGCCCACAGACTGCAGTGGTTCAGGAAGGCAGCTCACCAACACCTTCTCAAGGACGATGAGGAAAGGCAATTAAATGTTGGCCCAGCATCCCATTAATGAATAAAGAAAGATGATCCCACTCAGGAAAGAGAGAAAAACGGACATAAATAGCTTTAAACAGGGACTTTGACATATACCTTACATGGTCATGATTATCAGTAATATGGGAACAGGAGAAACATAAGCAAGGTTTAAATTTATTTTTTTATTTCCATCACAGCTGATTATCAAAAATCCCTTTGTTTGCTTCTTTCTCTCTATCTCTCTCTTTGTCCATCTATTCAACTCAGTCCTTCTCCCCTTCATAAAAATGTCGGTGTCACCAACATCAATCACACTATTTCCCAACTGTGTTCAGTTCAGATGTATGGTTATTAGAATCGAATTGCCAATTCTATTTTTCTGTCGACGAGAGGGGGCTGCCAAATCTGCTCAGTTTGTCTGGCACTTTCTCGTTCTTTATTGGTTCTGATCTGTTGCATCATTCTTTGCTTTATTAACCTTTAATTTTGTTATTACTTGGAATGTCTGCATCACTGACAGGGGCAGCAATTGTTGACCTAACCAAATGTCATTTACTGCGAGGTCATCCTTTCAGGCAGTACAGAACCAAGCACATTGTTGTGGGTCTCACATCAATCTTAAGCCAGACCAGAGAGTAACGCAAGATCCAATTACCAAAGGACATCAGTGAAATAGATAAACGTATAGACCAAATGCTGGAAATGTTATGGTTGTTATTTCCAATTCCTGTCTTGTGTATTTACTTTCTGACATCGTCTGTGGTACGACGTGGAACAGTCTCTTTCTGTATAATAACCTGTGCATCTGAATTACATTTCTTCCGACATTACTGCTCTGAGAGAATGTTCCTGTCATTAAGTTATTTTAGAGATAAGAACAAAGTTGTGATCGAAATATTTGCAACTGAAAGAGTGCTTAGAGGAGGGGTGGAGCCATAACGTCTGAATTTTACCAAAGCATAGATAATGGTCAATTAAGCGTCAGCAATGAAGTCAAGATGGTGACTGGGCATATAATCGAGCTGGTAGTGGATATGTTTTTGATGGACAGAATACCGAGACATGAATGAATTTTATTTATTTAAATTCGGTTTCGTGAACAGTCTCGTTCTCAGATGTTTGTGAGGGCGGAGGTGTGGGCGGTTCTGAAATATGTGGGTAAACAATGGAATTTGCATTTGAAACTGAAGACAATAGTTTCCATCTTTGTCAAATATAGATAACAGAAATATCAAAGAAGTTCACCATTGTCGAAGAGATTAATAAATGGATAGAGATGAAGAAACTTACCAGGAACACCAACAATAGCGCGGATAGGATAGTAACCCGCCTGGATAATCATCAGTGCACCCCATATCCGACCTGGTAATGATGACCAAGACCAGAAAAAATAGAAAAGACTCCAGGATAAACTCCTGTCCATTGTTGCAGCATTCCAGTCTAATGTTCTCAGATTCTGATCCATTAATGGATCATTCCAGACTATGTTTAAGTCTCCTTTTTCTGTCTCTGCAGCTGCTGATCCCTTTGAGCGTTGGAGTTGATGCATCTGCTGCTACAATGGCATAAACCATTGCAAGAGGCCCCTTACTAATAGGAGACGGAAAACATCCAGTGATACAACTAGGATCCATGGAGACTGGCATCAATCACAGTCACTGAGCAAACAGCTCCATTTAACCCTTTTCAGTATGGTTCCTTCAGTTCACAAAAACTACTGGATTGGATTGAATGTTGGCAACGTCGGATATTGACCACATCTCCCATCAGCCATTGCTCTCGTGAAGTTAGTAGTGAAGGAGAATGATGCATGTTTTCTTATGGCAGGTTAGATGATTCTGCTGCGTTGTCCGTTTGTGATACTGTAACCGGCTGTACCGCCCACCACCACCACCCTCAAAAACCACAATCTCCATGCTGTTACCGGGCAGATCTCTCCTCAACTAGAACAGGAACGAGCCAATACATTTGCAGTGGATATATTTGCACTTCAATACATAGGAAATATGAATTTGCCTGGGCATTCCTTTAATTGATCTAATAAGGCAATTTTGTATCTTCAACACTCAGTGTGCTCAGCACTTTTTAAAAAATATATATTCACAAACACCTTAACACACTTTATTAAGCATACGTTTCTTCACTTTCTCCTCATGGTAACATCATGCCAGGGTTTAGTCTAGTGAAACCCCATTGGACTGAATCGCTGACAAGATCATTATTTATAAAGCTGAGTCAACCTGTACACAATACACCAAACAGTCTTTCAACTTAACTCTATCATTGTGAAAGATACATTTACTCTGGTACTTTAATCATTATGCATGATGAGCCACATATCTTTTACTTACTGCTGCGTAAAAATTCTGTTTGTGACTTATATATGACCAAGCACATCCAGGTCTGTTTCAACAACAGCACTTTCCAATCTCTTACTATTTAATGAACATAAATGTGAATGATGATATTTGTTGTTCATATCTGAAACATTTTATATCTTGTGAAGAGCTATAGCCCAAACTCTGATTCATCTGATACCCCAAAGCCTTCACTCCAGATAATTATATTACTCTCTTCATTCTCTCGATTATCCAACTTTTAATACATTCGGTGTATTCCACCCCTACCTACCCATGGACTCTAACATTCTCCACTCACCTGTATTCAACCATGTCAAATGTCTACTGAAAATACAAATACTTCATTCCCACTGGTTCTCAATTGTCGACATCACAACGGACAACCTCCACCAAATCCAGCAGGTTTATCAAAGATCAAGTTCCTTTCCCCTTCTTGAATCTAGATTGACTCTACCGAATCATGTCATTATTTTCCAAGGGTCTAGTTGTCACATTCCTCACAAAAGGTTACAATGTTTTTCTCACAGCTTACATCAAGCTAACCACTGCTTAGTTTGCTGTTTGCTCTCTCACTCCTGTTTTAAATATTTAGGTTTACAATTGCTGCTTTCCAGTCTGGAGGATCCTTTCCAGAATGTAACCAGCTTTGAAGAATAATCAGTAATTCTTTCACTAGCACTGTTTTCATCTCCTCAATACTCTGGGATGTAGCTCATCAGATGCAGCAACATACCAACCTTAAATTCAATGAGATTTTGAAAGACGTACCTTTTATTAATTCTAATTTCCTGCTGTTCCCCATTTTCACCAGTCACTCTGTTTCCTTGTATTTCTGGAAGTTTCTTTCTGTACCTTCCTCGGGGAGATGGACACAATATATTGCTCTCAGCGGACAGATGGGTTCTGTTAGCCAGTAAATATATCGGAGTACTGCACTCCGGTGATGGTGGATATGTTACTCACTCCTGCCTGGAAAGTTCCAGCGTTAATCCAGTTTAATTCATGGTGAGCATCAGCACAGTCCTGTCACTGGTGTGTGAGGCTACACAGTACACTGAAGGAGGGGGCACAGCTCAGTAACAACCTCAATTTTGAAACAAACTGGTTTCATACCTGACACCTGGTCCAGCTGAGACAAATGTCCCGGGAAATCCCAGGAAAGATAATGTACTGTCCTGCACCTCCCTATTTATAGAGCTTTCCTTCCGTTGAGCGTCATCTCCATTTGTTTACCATGGACCCAGACACACTGTAAATGCAGTGTATAGAGTGGGGTCACCAGACCCAGCAGCTGACAATACAAACCCGAGATAAGCACCCACAGAAACTCGACTGATTTTCCAATGACAGGAACAAGTCAATTCCCCACACGGAACGTGAATGCGCTCAGTGTTGAAAACTATTTCCGCTCCTGAGTTTCTCTTCCTCGCTGAGAAAGCTGTTGCATCTCTGCACACTCCCACAGTAACTGTTTCTCTCTCCAAAGAAGCAGTTGACAATGTAACATTACCTCTCTCTATATCTCAGCAACTATAAGGCAGCACCAGCATTGCTCATGGATTTCATCATCACACTCACAGAAGAGAGATAAAGGGAACCTAATTCACTTTGATCAAGGACAAATCTAAATGGACGCAATATTCAGGAATATGGGAAAATGGGGAAATGTGAGAATCACTTGCCATTTTGTTTTCCTTTCAGTTCATCATCAGCAATCCCTTTGCTCACTTTTCATTTCTTTTCCTCTCTTTTTCGGCAATTTCTCCATCCATTCAATTTAAACTTGGCCCCCACCTCTCTCTCCACCCCAACCATCCATGATACCAGGATAAATAATATTATTTCCCAGATTGCTTTCAGTTGTAAAGCAGGTCACTGGACTCAGACCGTTATTTGCATTTCTCCTAACAGAGGCTGCCATACCTGCAAGATTCTCCAACACTTACAGACGCTGGAGAATTTTATTTTTGATCTCTAGCACCCACCCTTCCTTGGTTTATTTCATCTTTAATGCTGTTGTTTCACGGGATGCCAGCATCACTGGCAAGGGCAGCATTTGTTGTCTATCACTAATTGTCCTTGACAACATGGCCATTTGTCAAGACAAAATGGAGCCAACAATGTTGTTTTGGGTCTGAAGTCACACTGAGCTCAGACTGGGTAATAACGTTAAGTTTCTTTAGCAAAGACTATCAGTGAAATAAAAATAAATCTTAACGCTTTCTGGTTTCCATGAGTGAAATTAAGTTTCATTCCAATTTTTGTCATTCGAACTTAAGCCCTGTCATCGGCTGTGGTAGGGTTTTAAACACTGCCTTGGAGTCACAACCCGTGCCTTTGAATTATGCTTCTAGTTACATGATCACTCTGATACAGAGTCCTCATTGCCTAGTCCGTATTCCCTAGTTCCTGCCAGGGAGAGATGATGGGGAAATCAGTTTAACTACCAACAATCAAAAGGATTTTGGGGAAAAAAGCGAAAGGGAGATTGAGAGACAATTTCATGTAAGATCACAGGTTTCAGAATGCTGAAATGAAGGCACTTCGACAGCATTCTACAACATGAGTCAGTATTCCCAGGATGATAGTTGAAGGGGATATTGGCGAGAATAAAGATGAGGGAGAGTTTTAGATGAACATTTGTTCTGCAACTTTGTAACTGGGTGTGGGGTCAGCAAAGTCTTCGACTCATTGGGCTGAATCTAACAATAGTTTGTCTCAGTAACATTTTCATTGAGTGTGAGAGAGGGATTATCTGTACGACACTGAACTCCTTTCATGGTGCTATCTTATCGAACTCACCACATTAACTACCCACTCAATCTCATAGTGTTACTCGCATTCAATGCCACCCCAATTCTCCAACCCAACATGGCTGGAGGGACTCACCATCGCACTGATGCCCCTGGCTATTCTATGATCACTGACACTGGTGCCATCTTTCAAAGGCCAATGGGCACACTGTTGTACTTCCTCAGTTTGAAGCCATTCTGCACAATTGACCCCGAGCATGGCAGGTAAAGGGAACTAACACCACGGTTTTCATCAGAGGCACAGAGGTCCTAGTGGATGGGCTAGTACAGGGGGTCTATTCTCTTCCCAGAGGAGGCCTCACCACTAGCCCCACCGAGCATGGTCTGAGCTCACCACCCAGCTCAGTGCAGTATCTGCAGTCTCTCTCTCTCTCTCACACACACACACACACACACACACTTTGAATATGGAAAATTCCAGATAGTGTTCCAAAGAATTCCCATTTTCAGGTATAGGAACTTTCAGTCATTCAACCCCATGGGTTCCTGCAAAAATATGGACTTACTTTATATCCAATCACAGTTAGTAATTCTGGCTATTTCACTTTGTCTCACTTTATTGTATTCAGCCAAACACGGCTTGTCAACACTTGTCGCGTTATGAAATACAATTTTGAGCAGAGAACATTTTATCCTCAGCTCTAATCTTGACCGTTATCTGAATTGTACCATTTTCTTTGTTATGAAAGTTTCTCTTGCCCTTTGCCTGTGACTGTTTCTGTCTGTAACAGTTAAACTGTCTCGCACTCAGTTGGCTGGACGGCTGGTTTGTGATGCAGAGGGAGGCCAGCAGCGCAGGTTAAGATCCCCCACACTGACAGAGGTTACCATGAAGGGGACGCTCTCTTAACAATGGGCAATCGAGCATGGCAAATCCACTCTAAGCTGCACATCTTTGTACTCTGTAGCATTGGGAGGGAACCCACGCAGATATTTGGGGAATGTTCAAACTCACCTGACGTTGGAATTGAACCCAGCTCCTTGGTGATGTGTGGCCGCAGTGCTAAGCACATATCCATCAAACTCCTCAGTTAGTTCTGTTAATTACTTGTAGGTGACTGAAGAAATCCAACTGGCTTGTTCTGATAACTGACCCTGACCCAGTATTAGACCCTTATCATCGGCCATATCGCCAACCTGGTTACATTTAAAATTTGTTGTGAGCAGTGGAGGAGCGGGACTAGAAATGGAAACAGTGACACCCTCCAACCTCAGTCAGAACCGGAGTGAGGAGAAATTCACAAAGTGGGAATTCATTCAAGTGGGAATTCTCTCGCCCAGAAGATTGGGAGGGCTGAATCTTCATATTATATCGAGGCTGACAGTCTGATTTTCCATAGACAGACGAATCAGGGATTATTGTGAAATCAGAGAAAAGTGCAGCTGGGAACACAATGAGATGAACCATGACCTTATTGACTGGTGGAATACTGTCAAAGTTCCGAATGGCCCAGTCGTGTCCGTTCCATTCAGCCCTTCGGTCCTGCTGTGAAGGAGCAGATTGAGGCCACTCCGATGGTTTGGTGTTGTTTGGCAAATGTATAGGAAAATCCAGGCTGGGTCAGTCATTGACCCCCCTCCCCCAACCCCTCTTTTCAGGCTTCTCCTCTCTGTAACTTCTGCTCCTGATGTAGGTCATGTTACAGGCCCAGATTCGCATTGAATACAGCCCTCATGCCCCACACAAGGTCAACTCAGACAAATCCTCCGCTGTCTCTGAATGCAACATTTTACATCATGACTTCCAGGAAAATAATCAAGTATTTTCCAAAAACATAAATAAGAATGGAAGAAATAGGAACCTGCACTGTCATTCAATAAGAACATGGCTGATCTACTCCACGGCTCAACTCCACTTTCCTGTTAACCCCTTGCATCCCTCAACTCGCTGAAATGTCACAAACCAATCCACCCTCTGTAAATACAATCAGTGACCCTACCTCCACAACTCTCGGGGTTAGGAAATTCTAGCCATTCACTACCTTCTGAAAGAAGACATTTCTTTACATCTCAGTTTGAAATCGATATTCCTTACTCTGTATCTACATATCTGACTTCGAGACTCTGCTCTGGTGTGGAACCACATTCTCAACACCGACCTTGTCCAGCCCCCTCTGTATCTTATCCGTTTCATTAATGACACTCTCATTCATTTAAACCACAATGAATAATCACCTCAGCCTTTTTTATGTATTCAATAATTCAGTCCTTTCATCCAGGAACCAGTCTAATGAACCAACATTTCTGCATCAACATGCTGACGTTATGTTTCATACAGAAACACGCCAATCCGTTGTACTGTTCCTTTTTTGGGAGTCCTCTCCATTTAATAACAACCTGCCTTTTGGTTGTCAGTGTCATCCTCAAATTCGAATGTATATTGCACTCAGCTCCCGCCGTCAGGAGCTGAGTGCAGCTCTTGTAAGCAGCTCTTGCCATCGGACTGATATTTGTGGTACTCCAGTAGATACATTTTTTTTCATAAAGATCGATGAATCCTGACTCTCCGATTTGTAAGTGTTTACCAAGTGCCATCCCATGCTAATGCATTACCCAGCAGACTATGAACTTCTGTCTTGTGTGAGAACCTTTACTTTGTGATACCTTGTGGAAAATCTCTAGAAAGCCTCATGTCTACCAGTCCCCCTTTATCAAGGCCACTTGTTACATTCTCATGGATTTCCAGAAACACTTTGCATGATTTTACAGGGAAAATGTAGTTCGCCTTTAACAAGACCATGCTGACTCTGTGTGAAGCTTTTCTCAATGCTCTGCAGTCCCGTCCTTAATAACAGACTCTCACAGATTCCCAGCAATAATGGTTAGGCTAAGTGTTTCATGCTTTCAGTCTCGTTCGTTTCTTGAAGACAGGCGCCACATTGGAGGGTCTCCAGTTTCACTGGATCACTCCTTTAATCCAGAGAGCTATGGAATATTTCAAGCAGTGCCACCAGCCACTCTGTGACCACTTCTTTTAAAACCAGCTCTGAATTGTTGATGACCTGTTTACCCTTGGTCTAATCTGTTTGAGAAATGCCTCATTCCTTTTTTTAGAGACAGCTCAAGATTTTCCCTGCTGTTACCATTTTGCTTATACCATTGAAATATTTACAGCACCTTCATCTGTGAAGAACGATGTTAAATACAGGTGTAAATTATCTGTCTGTTCCCTCTATCCAGTTCCCCAGTCACGCCCTCCAAATATCCTCAATATACTTTCCTGATTTCCTTTTTATCAAAGATCACACACACACACCTCTTTAACTCTTCTTACATACATGGAAAAGCTCGTGCTTCTTGTTTTTATATTTCTTGCCAATTTACTTATATCACATCTTTTCTTCCCTTTTCTACGCTTTCTATATTCATACAGTCATAGCGCATACAAGCTCAATCTTTGGTCCAACCTGCCCATGCCGGCCAGGTTTTCCAAACTAAACTATTCCCATCTTCTTGCATTTGGCCCATATGCCTCTAAACGGTCCCCATTCACATGTTCTTCCAAATGTCTTTTAAATGTTGGAGCTGTACTTGCATCTGCCAGTCTTCCTCTGGCAGCTCATTCCATAAACACGTCACCCTCTGTGTAAAAAACATTTCCTTCTTCCTCCCTTTTAAATCTTCCCTCTTCCACCATAAACCTATGGCTCATGATTTAATTTTCCTATCCTGTGGCAAAGACCTTGGCTTTTCACACTGCCCAAGTCTCCCCTGATTTTGTAAATTACTATAATGTCACACCTCAACCTCTTATACTCCATCTGATACTAACTTCAAGAACAAGCATTTAAAGATCAGCACTGTGAATTTGAACCAATGTTAAAAGTGACAGGTAAACAACGGTCAGCCAAAACTTCATGCTGTTATTTGTTTTCTTCTTTATGTTATAATACTAAGGGAGCATGAAAATCTTACTAGTGCCAATAAGCCGTCAAGCACCTGAATTTCTTTGCCTGACGGCAGTGATCTCTACAGTGAAAATGTATCTCTGGACAGATCTATATAATACCACATGTTCAACATTCTCCCTCATGGCCTCCGTATGACCTTATGTGATTGTGTCTTCTTTATCTTGCACTCAATAGAGAGAACCCCTTTCCCCATTCACATCTTAATTTAATCTCATTTTATACCATCTTCTCTTTTCACCACTGCTAAAAGCCTGTTTATCTGTTGTCACACCCTCTTTTCCCTGTCACCTACCCCCCACCTCTGGCAAGGAACTAAAATGCCCAGTTTCCAATCCTTTTCAGTTCTGAAGAAGGACCACACTGGACTTGAAACGCTAACTCTGTTTCTCTGTCTCTGCAGATGCTGCCAGACCTGCTAAGTTTCTCCAGAAATGAATAGGCACAGCACAAATTTTCAATTAAACAAATAACTATGAATACTAGAAATAAAAATGCACAAATTGCTGTAGGAAGTGGGAGCTTTGTCGAAGGGTCGCTGGATACGAAAGATGAACTCAGCTTTCGCCTCACATGATGCAGCCAGACCTCTTTAGTTTCTACAGCAGTTTCTGTTTTTGAACATTTTCCAAAGACATGTGTTGAATCTGCTCCAACACCCTGTCCAGCAGAGAGCGCTGTACATTGGGAAGTTAACAAAACGCAAAGTGCACAAGTTCATTTTCTCTGAAACGACATAAGGCTGGCATCACTGACACGACAGAGGTCTTAATCATGATCAGGGAGAAAACCAGAGGGAAAAACATTCACTTCAAACATAGAAGATGTTATGATGGGAAAGAAAATGATTCCGATTAATATGTTAATGTAACATAACAAATTGGAGGCATGACATCAGGGAGAGACCCTCAACAGAATGATAATATGAAACTGGATGTGTTTGCACATCAGAAACCTGGTTAGGTTACTGAGTACAGGGCTGATGGACGAATGGGTATGGGTGTGAACTGGGGGAAAGTCAGTAAAATTGATTTGTTGTGCAAATATCACTGGATTACAGATCCAGACCAGGATAATTCTCTGGCAGCTGGTGGAAGTTGAAAACAATAAACAAAATATCGAGGCATAAAATCTGGTGCCAGTAATATTGACCTTGAATCTAATGCCCATTGTTAGCATCTGTCCCTTCCCCAATGTACTTTCAGGAAGTGAATCTCCCATGCTTCCTGGTCTGGTCTACAAGTGTCTCCAGACACACAGACATGTGCGAAACTCCATTCTGGTCTCTGAAACGGCCAAGCAACACACTCAATTGTATCAAATTGCTCTAAGTTCTTAAAGGATAAAACCAGACAGAACACCGGCAACGATCTTTGGAAAAGGGAACAGGAAACACAGTCCTTTCAACCAGACAGATGCTAACCTCCTAATGTTGAAGAGCTTGTGAAAACAATGAGAGCATTCCCACAGACTGCACGAAAACATCAGGAAGGGAGCAGGGCATTAGACACGTCCAGCTTCCCTGTTCTAGCACATGGAGACAAGTTTACTTTTATAACCCTGGTTAATACATTCTTCAGAAACTCATCAATTCCTGTCTTATGCTGCTCAATGATTGACCGTCCAACCCATACAATTACAGTAGCACTGGCCATATACTGTCAGAAATACAGCACGATCTATATTAGTCCCACTTTCCCATACGAGGCCCATAGCCATGTATGTTATGGCACTTCAAGGGCACGACCATGTATTTATTAATGGTTGTGAGGTTATCTGTGCCAACTGCCCTCTCAGGAAATGCATTCCTGACCCCAACAGCCTCTGGATGAAAACCAATCCTCAAATCCTCACTAAGGATCAGGCCCTTCACTTTAAAATGATACTCCCTTCTTCTTCGCCCTTTGACTGAAAGGAGCAGCTGCTGTCTATCCATCCTGTCCATGGTCCTGGTAATCTTATCCTTCTGAAGCACGTCCCTGTCAGCCTTCTCTGCTTCAAGGTAAACAACCCGAGCTGATCTACTCCATCCAAGGGAATATCCTGGTGAATTTCCACTGCACCCTCTCCAGTGCAATCACATACTTCCTGTAATGTGACTCCCAGAACTGTACATAGTATTCCATTTGGCCTAACCAAAGTTACACACAGCTTTAATAATCTGTGCATCCATGAATACAGTCTATGTTTATGGTCGCTATGATTTGTCAACTTGTGCATTAAGCTGTTTAATCACATTCACGGGTATTAGATTATATTACTTACAGTGTGGAAACAGGCACTTCGGCCCAACAAGTCCACACCGATCCACCGAAGTGCAACCCACCCATTCCTCTACATTCATCCCTTTACCTAACACGACGGGCAATTTAGCATGGACAATTCACATGGTCTGCACATCTTTGGACAGTGGGATGAAACTAGCGCACCCGGAGAAAATCTCCTCAGACACGGGGGGAATGTGCAAGCTCCACACAATCAGTCGACTGAGTCGTGAATTGAACCCGGGTCTCTGACACTGTGAGGTAGCAGTGCTAACCACTGTGCCACCGTGCCACCCATTATGTGGAGTAGCACCCTCTGAGCTTCCTAGTGTGCTGCTATTCTTTGAGTCCGCCCCTGTCTGGTTTCTTCTTCCAAAATACATCACCTCATATTTATCAGGGTTACATTCCATCGGCCATTGATCCACCCATTTCATCATTCCATCTGTATCTTCCTGTAATATAAGGCCTTCCTCCTCACTGCCAACCAACCAGCAAAGCTTTGTGTCAAACGCAAACTGATTTATCACATTCACCCCAATCCCTTCCATTTTCATAGCTGCATCATTTATGAATATTATAAATAATAAGGTTAAAAATCATAAAATATCAGTTTATAATCCAACAGTTTTATTCGGAAGCACGAGCTTTCGCAGCGCTGCTTCTTCATCACGTGATTATGCTCTTCGAAATGTCATGCCTCCAAATAAACTGTTGGAATATCATCTAGTGTTTGTAACTTTTCTAACTTTGCCCAAGCAAGTCCAACACTGGCATCTCCGAATCACAAATAATTTGGGACACAGCACTGATCCCTGTGGTACACGATTAGATACTGGTCTCCAGTCAATCAAACAGACTTCTATCAGCAGACCTTCTGTCTCCTGCCACTAAGTTGATTTGGATGAAACTTGGCAAGTCACTAATGAGTCCTACCTGTTCCCTGGTTATTCTGTTCCACTTGACGTCCCAGTCGAATATCTGGGGATTCTCCCTAATCTTGCCCTGCCAGCAGGTTTCCATGTCCCTGTGCTGGTCAGTCCCCTTCAAATGAAGAATTGCCTTCTTATTGCAGTCTGAAATGGTCCATCCTTACCTGGCATTATTTGCCTTAAATGTAGAGTAGACAACCAGAGAAAAATCCTGTTTATTTGCACCTTGTCATATGTTTAGTAACTTTTCTAAATTTCACTATGATCACCTCTCATTCTTTGAAACTCTAAAGAACACAGGCCGAGTTCCCACATCAGGCAATCTCATCATCTGAGGGATTATTCTGGAGACTGTCCATTGCACATCCTCCGTGGTCAATATATTCTTTCTCAGAGTGGGTCACCAACACTGGACTCAATACTTTATATACAGTTTCATTCGCAAGCTGTGAAACTGCTTCAACATGACCTTCCAACTATGTTCTGATTCATGTCAATGAAGTCGAACCTGACTTTAACTTTCCACTTCCATATATTTCTCCAATTACCATTTACATTACTTTATTTATGAATTCACTGCATGAGTTCTGATAACAAAAGCCTTCTGAAAATCGAAAGATGCCATTTCTGTGTTGCAATCAAAAAGTTCAAATTGTTCTGAAGTTTGTCAAATATGAACACTCTGTCAGACTCTGTCAGTGCATTCTGATTCTCTCCAATGTTGCTGTTAATTTAGAAATATCCAATATCAGACCCTATATAATAAATTCCATCAGTTTCCCTACAGATGTCAAGTTAATCGGTCTGCAATTCTCCACACTATCTCTTCTTCCCTTTGCAGATGCTTGAATCCCTTCCATTCTTCTACAATGCTTGGAACACATTTACTAACTTCCAGCCTCTGCAGAATGTACAGGAAAAAAAAGCAGTCATCGACAGCACAATTAATGCGTCTATTGCTGATTTATTTCAAATATTTTGAAAAGAAGTACAACTGGCTCATCAGACTTAGCAATGTTCAATCCAGCTACAATACTACTATGCTAGCCTTCAACTACTACCTTGTTACTGATATGAATTGAGTTTATGTCTTTAGTTCCACAAGTTCCATGTGATCACTTAGTATTTCTCAGCGATTTTCCTCCGTGATGACAGATGCAAAGTAACTGGCTGCTTTCTTCGTCATTTCCCTGTTCACCACAATAACCTCTCCTCTTCCGATTACAAAATTCCACATTTGACCTTGCTTTTATTTTGTTTTCTTTGCAATACACATTGTAGATTTATGTAGTCTTCGTGTTCTTCTTTCACAGAATCATTAAAAGCCCACAGTGTGGAAAAGGACCTTGGGCCCAACAAGTCCATCCTGCCCCTCCGAAGAGTAACCACCCAGACCCATTCCCATCCGATTCTACCTTTTTCGACTGATGCAGCAAATGTACACATCGCTGAACACTTTGGGCAAATACGCATGGCCAATTCACCTAACGTGTAAATCTTTGAAATGTGGGAGGAAACCGGAGCACCCGGAGGAAACCCACACAGACAGGGGGAGAATATGTAAACTCCAAACAAACAAATTTCTGAGAATTCTCCGGTTTCCACCATGTCTAAAATTCTTCTGAAATCACTTCCTACGATTAATATAATCTTTAATTTATCATGTTAGCATTCATTAAGTCACTTGCCCTTTACTTGGTGATTTTATCTTAAAGAAATAGAAATTTTATTTCACACATTGTAGTATTTCTGCAGAGCTTTTGGTCTTGACCAGGTGTATCCAAGAACAGAGCAAAAGACGAGAGAAGATAATGCAAGGGTCCTGGCTGATCTTTTTGCATCATCGCTGGCCACGGTGGAGGTCCTGGAAGACTAGAGGGTAGAGAACGCTGTGCCCTTGTTCAAGGAGGGCTGCGAAGAAGAACCTGTGAAACGTAGACCAGTTAGCTTAACAACCTTAACAACTTGAGAAGGATCTGAGAGATAACATATACATGCATTTGAAAAGACACGGATTCATAAGGAGCAATCAGCACTGCTTTGTGCATAGGATATCATGGCTCACAATTCTTTAGCGTTCTTTTGAGGAAGTGATCTGGAATGTTGATGAGGTTAGGGTGGTAGACATAGTCTATCTAGATTTCAGAAAGGCCTTTGATAAGGTTCTACATGATAGGCTGCTCTGAATGGTTCAATAGCATGGAATCCAGGGGACTCTGGCAAATTGGATACTCAATTGGCTTGATGGTAGAAAGCAGTGGCTAATACTGGAAGGATCCTTGTTGGACTTGAGGCCTGTGACTAGTGGAGTGTCTCAGGGGTTGGTGCTGGGCCTATTACTGTTTGTTATCTATATCAATGATTTGGATGAGAATCTGCAAAGCATGATTAGTAATTAGGCTGATGACAATGAAATAGGCAGGACTGTGAACAGTGAGGTTATCAGAAATTGCAGCAGGATCTTTATCAGCTGGGGAAGTGGGCCGAGAAATGGCAAATGGAGATTAACATATGGGGATGTTGCTTTTTGAAAAGTCAAATCCAGGTTGGAATTTCGTGGTGAATATTAGACCCTCAAGAATTGTAGTGGAACAGGGGGACCTTGGTGCTCAGATCCGTGGTTCTCTGAAAGTAGTTGCACGTAGACAGGACAGTGAAAAAGGCTTTTGGCCTTCATTAGTCAGGGCATTGAGTATACACATTCGAGAGTTATGTTGCAGTTAGACAGGACGCTGGTGAGACATGCACTTGGAGTACTGTGTTCGGTTTTGTTCACTTGCCATAGGAAGGATGTGATTAAATTGGAAAGAGGACAGAAGACATTTACAAGGATTTTGCCAGTACTCAATGGTCTGAGTTGTAGGGAGAGTTTGGAGAGGCATTTTCCTTTAAGTGGAAGAAACTGAGGGGAAATCGTATAGAAATGTATAAGATTATGAGATGCGTCAATAAGGTGAATGCACTCATTCTTTTTCCCAGTTTTGAGAATCAAAGACTAGAGGACATCAGGTTAGAGGTGAAAGAATAAAAATGATCCTGAGCACCAAGTTTTTTACGCAGAGGTTGGTAGACATATGGAATTAGCAGACAGCAGTTTGATTGAGGCACGTACATTAACAACATTCAAAAGGCTTTTAGACAAATACGCAGATAGGAAAGATTTAGAAGAATAAGGGACAATGGCAGGGAAATGGAATTAGCATGGATCGACATTTTGGTAGGCACGGACCACTTTGGTCCAAAGGGCCTGTATCCAAGCTGCAGGACTCCATGATTCTAATATTCTAACAACCATTTAGTGTCTACCACTCCGTGTTCAAACATTCGAGATTGTATGCAGGCGCCGTGTAAAATGCAGTATATTAACCTCTCTAGTCCTCAGAGCAAGGTTATTAATGAGTCCTTCTGACCACACAACACCAAATCCAAAATAACCTGCTCTCTTGTTTGAGTCACAACATACTCTTCAATCAACCTGTTATACGCTTATGGAATTTACTTTTCACAACATTGGCAGTCACTTAGTTAACGCAGTTTAGATGAATTTTAAGATCATGCAATAATACAATATTTGCATCTCTAATTTACAGAGCATATAATGCACAGAATTTGCCCGAGAGCAAATAATACACTAATACACTAATGCTTGTTTCTCCTTCCTATTTGTAAGATCTACTCAAACTGATTCTGTGGAATCTGAGGGACAGGGTCTGTGGCTTTATTAGTGATAGACGTGAACAAGCCATTCTGGGAGGGTCACCTCGACGCTGAAGAAATGACCAGCATCACAGGACAAGCATCAATATCCTCCCCACTCTGCCAGCTTAACTTTCACCGTACTCTCTCTGCACCCTCACACTCACTACCTGTTATAGCACCTACCCCCTAACAAGGCTCATATTTTATCTCTACATAAGGCTCAGGCACTACCACTCTCACAATTGAATTCAGCACCTACCACCCCACCCCCACCCCCACCCCGCGCACTCTCTCCCTCCACTATACTCCCAACACGAATAACACTGTTCAATTTTTGGGAGGAGATTTGTAGCTCGGGTGCTCGTTGTTGTGGTTCTGTTCGCCGAGCTGGGAATTTGTCTTGCAAACGTTTTGTCCCCTGTCTAGGTTACATCCTCAGTGCTTGGGAGCCTCCTGTGAAGCGCTTCTGTGCTGTTTTCTCCGGCATTTATAGAGGCCTGTCTCTGCCGCTTCCGGTTGTCAGTTCCAGCTGTCCGCTGTAGTGGCCGGTATATTGGGTCCAGGTCGATGTGTTTGTTGATGGAGTCTGTGGATGAGTGACATGTCTCTAGGAATTCCCTGGCTGTTCCCTGGCTGTGAACACCAACTAGCCACGAAACGACACGACCAGCTATCCTTAGTAGCCACACACACAGATGACAAGCAACATGAATTCGACTGGGACAACACTCCTATTATAGGACAAGCCAAACAGAGAACAGCCAGGGAATTCCTAGAGGCATGGCACTCATCCACAGACTCTATCAACAAACACATCGACCTGGACCCAATATACCGGCCACTACAGTGGACAGCTCAAACAGACAACCGGAAGCGGCAGAGACAGGCCACTATAAATACCGGAGAAAACAGCACAGAAGCGCTTCACAGGAGGCTCCCAAGCACTGAGGATGTCACCTAGACAGGGGACGAAACGTTTGCAAGACAAATTCCCAGCTCGGCGAACAGAACCACAACAACTAATAACACTGCATGGATACAACACTGTGGGCTGACTCCCTCCGAACACCGCACTATTCCCCCTCCCCCTCCACCTACACCAGCATTAACAGCAGGGACACACACTCCCACCACCACTCCCTCCTCCCCCCCACCCCCCTTTTCTCCCATTCCCACAGAAACGGACTGTAATAGGAGAGAAAGGGCCAAGCCAGATGGTGGAGCACCCGATATCTGATCCGCCTCCAACCACCCCCCCCCCAACCATGTGGGGAGGACACTGGTATCAGCCAGAGAGGACCGGGACGTGTCGTACGGAGATTCCTCGACACCCATGTCCCTCCAACCGAGTAAAAAAACAATATTCAGTGATGGGCAATTCGCACTTTAACCATTCTGTCTGTTCTCACAATTTTCTCCCTCCCAAAACAACAAACAACTCATTGCAGAGCGATACAGACACAAAAATATTTAGAGGCATATGTAAATACGCTAATATACTGACACTCCCAGTACATACACGGAGATAGAACTGCACACGTGTAGTAGCATACAGAGACATAGATAATCGCACACAAATAGACACAAGCACAAGTTTTACGCACAGGCTAATATACAGATGAACCAATGTCAGCACATAAATACACAAACACACAGACACAGGAACAAACACACACAAGTGCACATACGGACTCACAGAGACACAGACACTAGTGCTTATAGGACAGAGATAGATAGGTTTTTGATGAATAAGCATGTCAAGAGTTACAGAGAGTAGTCAGGAGAATGATGTTGAGAAATCTCTAATCTCTCTGGCATTCAGAGTCAATGGGCTGAATGTCCTAATTCTGCATTTTTAATGCTCGTGTGGTGTCATGCCATCATTTATTCTCTTCCTGAGACGGGAGCAGGGAATGAGTTTAATACATATTTGATTGAAAAGGGTCAGTGGTCCTATTGGACAGGCTTAGAGGGCTGAATAGTTTATATCTATGCCTAATTATTCTGTCGTTGTGTTTCAAAAAAGGTGGCGATTTCATGTTAGGTTAACACAGTTTAAAATAACAGGTTCCACACTGAAATAAGGTCGCCCCTTTCACTTTAGTGTTGTACTACCTGTAGGGTCCTCATCCTCAGGGAGCAGTGAAGACTCAGTTATTGAAGATATTCAAGGCGGAGCTCGAGTGATCTTTGCTGGACAGGAGAGTCAATATTTATTGGGAACAGACAGGAGACGGATGGTCAATCACAATCGGATCAGTCATGAGCATCTGACTGGTGGCGCCGAATGGACAACTGCTGTCCCTACGCTATGTGTTGTTCCCTCAATCCACCCTCGAGGCTGTTACAGTGACATGCTGCTCTCCCTACGTCATGTGTTGTTCCCTCAATCCACCATCGATGCTGTTGCAGATACATACTGCTGCCTCTACCCAATGTGTTGTTCCCTCAATCCACCCTCGATGCTGTTACAGGGAAATACTGCTGCCACTACCCTATGTATTGTGCCCTCCATCCACCCCTCGAAGCTGTGACAAAGATAGGGGGCCATCTCATTTCGCCAGTCATTACCGTTACCATGAAACTGGAGGAGTATATTCTGCCTATTTAACAAGTTACAGAGGAAAATAGAACGAATCATTTTAGCTCATTGAGTACATTTTACTGCACAGGACGCCATGTAAACATCTGAACTGTTACACAGGAAGCTGTTGCTAACAGGAAATAGAGAGTAGCGATAAATGCTTATTTTCACATTACAAAGCTGTAACTGGTGGAGTGCCTCAGAGATCACTATGGGATCATCAAAAATCAGTACCTGAACCAAAGATCTGGATGAAGGGTCTGAATATATCAAAGCCCAATTAGCTTAAAATCCAAGCTGGTCATCCAGTATGTCATCAACTAGAGGTCGTGTGTGATCAATGTGATATAGGCAAAGGGAGATTAGTGAGCAAACCTTTACCAGATTTCGCATAATGTGAGTTGTCTATTTTGGATGGAAGGATAAAACAATGGTAAACAATTTAAGTGTAGAGAGATTGCAGATCTCTGAGATACAGACGGTATGCATGATCCTGCTACACGAATCAGATGTAGTTAGTCTGCACTTGGTGTAAGTGATTTGGAAGCTAAGTGGAATGATTGTGTTTCTAGAAAAGGGTACCAGGTTTAATCAGGAACGTTTTACTGCATCTGTACCGGTACAAGTGAGGAGTGCAGATGCTGGAGATCAGAGTCGAACAGTATGAGGCTGGAAAAGCACAGCCAATCAGGCAGCATCCGAGGAGCAGGAAAATTGGCGTCAGGGGTATAAGTCTTTTATCAGGAATATGCCCGAAATATCGAGTCTCCTGTTCGTTGGGAGTGCCTGACCTGTTGTGGTTTTCCAGCATCACATTTTTCGCGTCTCCATCTGTTCAGGGCGTTGCTAAGACCACATCTGGCACTTTATGTGCAGTTTTGATCCCTTAACCTAAAAAAAGTTCTTGAAGCTTATGAACAATGTTTTGTTCACACTTTTCTGGAATGAAGGCCTTTTGTTTTGAAACATTATCAATTTTGGTCTTAGATGAGAAATCCTTTAGAATTAGCAGGAATTTTCTCTTTTGCTAATGAAAGGCACTGTGTATAACAACAGCAATGATGCATTTGCATATCGTCCATTATGATGCATTCCAGAGAATGTTCCCGACGAGCGCACACGGCCCAGTTTAGTGTTCAGTTGACATGATTGCATGTTTCAACACAGAGAGGGAGAACAATGTTCCCTGCCTGAGAAGCAGCAGCCGATTGGTCCCTCTATCTTCTTTTGTTCCACCTGGCAACAGTAAATCTCTGACTCACTTCTACCTGATGAGTCGTGGAGTATTCCTGATGAGAGGTTCATTGGAATCTCTCTCCCGTCTGAAGCAAAGGGAATTCAGCTAAATCCAACTATTCTGGGGAGAAATCACATCACAAGTAGCTTGCCTGAGCAGAATGGGCGGCACGGCGGCTCAGTGGTTAGCACCGCTACCTCCCAGCACCAGGGGCTTAGGTTTGATTCCAGCGACGGGCGACTGTCTGTGTGGAGTTTGCGCATTCTCCCCGTGTCTGTGTAGATTTCCTCCGGGTACTCCGGTTTATTCCCACTGGTCCAAAAATGTGCAGGTCATGTGAATTAGCGATGCTAAATTGCCCACAGTGTTCGGTGCATTAGCCAGAGGGAAATGGGACTGGGTTGGTTAATCTTGAGAGGTTCGGTGTTGACTAATTGGGCTGAAGGGCCTGTTCCCACGCATTAGGGAAACTAAACTAATGACTTCAGAGGACCGAATAACATTTGGGACCGTCTATCATCTATCCATTTGTTTTGAGTTCAACTATTATGAAACTCTGGAAAGCTTTCATTTTTCTGTTTGTCTTAAGATCTGTGTGTGTGTGTTTCACATTATTCTAGAAGATTAGCCAGGCTGACATTTGTATAATTAGCCATATCACTAAACTTTGAAATTTGTTGTAAAAAGTGGAGCAGTGTGACAGCAAAATGAAACACTGACCCTGCAATATTGATTGGACCACGAATGACAAATTCTAAAAGGGCTGTTCAAGTGGGAGTTCCCTTCCCCAGAAGTTTGTGGTGCCTGGATGTTTACATTTATTCAAAGTTGTGTATGTTAAATACTTGAGAGACAAGTGAATGTACGAAAATGGTGCACGTGCAGGTGAAGTACTGCTGAGACCACAATCAGATCAGTTACGATCTTAGTGCGTGGCAGAGCAAAGACAAAGTGCCTAATGGCCCACTCCTACTCCTCAGTCCAATGTTCCTATATTCCATTCAGCCCCTCACAGCTCCTGCACAGGAGTAGACAGAGGCCAATTGCTCGAAATACCTGGTCCACAGTAATACAGGATCTCCTTCTGTCCCTCACAATTGTCACACAAATTTGGCGTGGGTTGAAAAATGTTAATTCAAAACCCAGGCTGGGCTCAAAAGACGCCTCTGGTCTATTAATAGAGTGTCTCCTCTCTGCAACTTGTGCTTCATTTGTTGGTCATGGTGCAGATCCAGATTCACTGTGAATACAGTCCCCATACCTCACCCTGAAATGACTCATAAAATGCTTTGCTCTCTGTAACTGTAACAACCAATAACGGAATGTTCAGGAAAATTACAACCATTAACTTCCGAATTACAGAACATGAGAGCATAAGGAACAGGATCGGATGGTAATTCGGATGGTCAGGCCTGCCGTGCCATTGTATAAGATTATGGATGATCCACTGTTGTTATCAACTCTGCTTTATTTACCAATTTTTCACATCTCTCAATTCCATGGCAGGTCAAAAACCCACCTACCTCATCTGAAAATACTTTCAGTGATATAGCTCCCCGAAATCTCTCTACCAGATAGTTTCTGACATTCACTATCCTCTGTGAGAAGGTTACACGCCCCAAACATATACAATAACCTATTTGTATGTTCAAAAGAGTGAACACAGCAGCTTATGTAAGAGTGACAGACCCTGATATCAAGGTAGGAGTTGACTCAGGATGGGATCAAGAAACGTTGACAAAATTAAATTTAATATGAATCAGCCACAATCTCTCCACTGGGGATCAGCTATCGCACAGAGGAAGATGTTCATGGTTGTGGACATCAATCCTTTCAGTCCCTGGACATCCCTACACGAGATCCTCAGGGTAGCTTCCTCGACACAATCATCTTTGGCTGCGTCATCAATATCCTTCCCCATGATTACATCAGAAATGGGGATGATCACTGAAGATCGCACAATGTTCAGAATATTTCCCCCCCTCATCTCCTGAAGCAGTCTGTGTCCATGTGCAGCAAGGCCCGGACAGCATTCCAGTTTGTGCTGTTAAAGTGTTGGTAAAATTTATGTAATAGCAGGGCCGGACATTGCACATTTCCATAGTTAAAAGAGGAGCTCATTCTGCTTCTCAAGCTGGTTACACATGAATATGAGCTAGCATTCAGCCCATCAAATCTACTGAACAGGAAGAGTGGCAATACATTCAACACTCCTGCCTGTTACATAGGAAGGGGAGGGGTCTGTTCAGCACTTCGAACTGTTAAACAGGAACAGGTGGAGCCAAAACAGTCTCTCGAAACTGTTCCACGGAACCAGGAAGAGGCCATTCAGCCTCGCAAATGCTTATAGAGGAACAGGAGGATGTCACTGATGCTCCAACATGACAAATCACAGGAGTAGATCTTGATGTTTATCGTGGCTCCATTGTCTGTGGAACAATTGCTACTTTAACGTGGTTTGCTGGCAGTGAGGAGAGAAGCGAGATGTTTTCTGTGAAGTCTCAAGGAGACATCTTCCATCTCTGAAAAGGCAGACCAATGTTCTCCGTGGGGATCAGAAGCTGGTGGGAATAGTTAACTGTTTTAGATTGAAGGTATTGTGGCGGATGTTGGGATTACGAATAACATGACATTCAGTGCAGGATCACTCAACAAATGCACTGCATTAATATGCAGAGTTTTTATTCAAAGTCTGGATTTTCTGCTCTCTCATTGATATGGGGAGTGGGGGTGGTTGGGAGGGGGGAATGTTTTCAGAGGTACTAAAAGTATCTAGAATTTAATAAAGTTAGTAAAAAAAAGGCAGTGGGATCTATCACCGTATCAATGTCTGTTGAGAACATCATGTGTGATTGTCCATCCCCCGAACTTCCAACGCAATCCCATCTTATTCTCTCACAGTGCGACAGATTAATCTTAACTCACTCCTCATGGTACCATCATCCCAGGGATTAGTTTGGTGGAACTCCTTTGAACTCTCTCTGTGGTAAGGAGATCATTCCTTATAAAGGAGAGAAAATCTGTGGACAATGCCCCAAATACTGCCTCTACAAATCTCTCAGGGATGATCACATTAATTACTTTCCCTCACTTCGCCATCTCCATTTCTTTCTCATGGTGTAAAAAGCACCATTCTCTATATATTACCACTGATGCGAAATTTACATCTTCCTTACATCTGTATGTCAGTGTCAATAAAACCAGCACCAGAGGTGCCGATCGAGATGGACATCACTCTCGGGGACAGACTCAATGAGATGGAATACACCGAAAATAAGGAATAGTCGCCTACCTGATGGAAATGAGCAGGAGCAATATGGGAAACAGGAAGGAGGAGGGAGTTATCTTTTATTTTCTTCTTTTTCACGAGGAATATGAAGCCCTGGTCAGACCAGCATGTTATCCCAATCTTGAACTGAGTGGCTGGTTCAGCTGTTCCATTGGACAGTAAACAGTAAACCACATTGCTGTGGGTTTGCAGTTACACGGAGTCCTGACCAAGGAAGGATAACCCATTGCCTTCTCGAAAGGACATGACACAAGCAGATGGGCTTCTGTTTATTACAAATAATGATGTTTTTTTTAAAATTCCATCAACTTGCTTCATGAGACATCAACAGATCATTATTCTGTGCCTCGACATGAAGAGTCAATGACTTGAGCACCACGCACTATCTTCCTGTCTGACAGATTCTGTGGAGAGAACAAGTTAAACATCTCAAGTACAATTCGTTTCGCATGGACATGTGGTTAGAAGGGACTTGAAACAGATGAATCCAGATTTCATCGTGGCACAAATAAAGAAGTATATTCAGAAGTTGTACTGAGGCTGACGATTAGACTGGGACATAATAATAGTGGGACTGGGCAGGATTGGTGAGTGGGGAGTATATGGAAATGTAGATCTGTGCAGGGCTAGAAGGATTATAGAGTTTGAGAACAGTCTGATTCCTTCTCGCATATCAGTGAGCAATTTATAAATAGTAACTTGCTTTGTAGAATTTATCAGGAAAGGAATTTTTGATTGGAAGTGAAGACACTGATTTCCCCTTTTCCAAAATTTACCTAACATGAGCAGAAACACAGTTCAGCCCGGTTTTATAGACAAAGAAAATGACTTACTAAGAACACCAACTATACCATTACCTCTGATTCTATCTTCTCCCTCTCAAATTGCAGAATAAATTCAATCATATTGTGATTACTGCTTCCTTCGTGTTCCTTCACTTTAAGTTCTCTTAAATAGTCTGCCTCATTGCACAACACTAAACCCAGTATTGCCTATTCCTGAATGGGCTCCACTACAAGCTTCTCCAAAAAGCCCTATCGAATATACTCCACAAATTATTTTTCTTGCAAACCACTACCACCCTGATTTTCCCAGTCCCCACCAACCCTCCCCCCCACTCCCCAGTATATTGAGATCTCACATGACTACTGTACTTTGCTTTATCTATGCATCTTTTCTATCTCCTGTTGTATATTGTGACGCAGCTCCTGACTACTTTTTGGAATCCTGAACATAACGCCATCTATGTGTCTTTATTCAACCTTTCGGGATACTCTATTTGACCCACACTGATTTTGTGCCATCTGACCCTACTTTATGTCATTCAGTCAGAACGTTACACAGTCAGAGAGATGTACAGCATGGAAACAGATCCTTCAGTCCAACTCGTCCATGCCGACCAGGTTACCCAACCTAATCTCGTCCCATTTGCCAGCACTTGGCCTATATCTTTCGTACCCCTCCGATTTACATACCCATCCAGATGCCTTTTAAATATTGGAACGGGACCAGTGTCCATCACTTCCTCCCACAGTTGTTTCCATACACACTCCAGTCTGTGCATGAAAAAACTCATCCACAGATTCAATCAATAAGCACATCGACCTGGACACAATATACTAGCCGTTGCAACGGACAGCTGGAACTGGCAACCGGAAGTGACAGATTCAAACTACTATAAATGCTGGAGGAGATCACAGAAACGCTTCATAGGAGGATGAGTTTGTCACCTAGACAGGGGACGAAACGTCTGCAACACAAATTCCCAGGTCGGCGAACATAACCACAACAACGAACACACGAGCTATCAATCTTCTCACAAACTTTGAATATTCTCTGTGACCAGGATTGAGAGTCCTGAAGGTTGTGCTGCCTACCTGGTGCTTGCGTTTGGGATATGTCATCTGGGGTGCAGAAGAACTTGGAGTGGGAGCGGAATGAGTCAGTGGCTAGGGTTCGTGTAGGTACCAATGGCTGGGCAAGTAAATCACAATGAGAGGAGGACGGTAAATACAGAACTGAACTGTTATATCGGAATGCAAGGAAGAAATAATGTAAATAAGCTTGTGACTCATACACAAATTAGCATATATGACGTGGAGGGCATCACAGTGACATTACTGAAAGAGGATCAGGAGTGGGAGCTGAATATTCAAGGGTATTCATCCTGTCGAAATTATAGGCATGTGGGCAGAGAGACAGATTTGTCTCATTCGTAAGAAATGGAATTGAATCAAGTGGAAGAAGTGAAATAATCTCAGTTGGTGCAGAATCTGTGTCGGTAGAACTGGGGAATCAAAAAGCTGAAAAATGCTGTTGCAGTTATATACAGGCCGCCAAACAGTAGTCAGGAGCTGGGGTGCAAGATACACAGGAGATAGAAAGATCTGAAGGAAAGGCAACGTTACAGTGATCATGTGGGATTTCATTATGCAGGTGGACTGGGAATTTAGTTTGATAGTGGTTTGTAGGAAAAGGAATTTGTGGAATGTCAATGAGATGGCTTTTTGTAGCTGATTGAACAGGCACACGAGATGAGGGGAGCTTTGGATAAAAGAAATCATAGGAGGCAGTGATCGTAATATGATTGAACTTACTCTGCAATTTCAGGTGGAGAAGTTAGAATCAGAGGTAATGGTATTACAGCTGAATAAAGGCAATTACAGAGGCATAAGAGAGGAGCTGGTAGAATTAACTGGGATACAGGCCTAGAAGGAAAGACCGTGGACAAGCAATGACAGGAGATTTTTGGAGTAATTCAGGATGCACCAGAGATTTATCTTGAGGAAAAAGAGGCATGATAGAGAGAGAGGATGAGGCAACCATAGCTGACTAGGGAAGTCATGGAGAGCATAGAAGCAAATGAGAACGCATATAATGTGGCGAGCGGCTGTTTGGGAAACCAGAGGATTGGAAAGCTTACAAAGACAAAACGGAGAGCAAACAAAATAAAATAAGGAGGAAGATTATTAATTATGGGGGTAATCTAGCCACTAACATGAAGGAAGCCTGTACGAGCTTCTTTCAATATATAAAGTACAAAAAGAGGCAAAAGTAGACATTGAACTGCTGGAAAATGCTACTGGAGAGGTAGTAGTGGTGAACAAGAATAGGCCGAGGAACTGAAAAATTTGGTCACGGTGGAAGACACGAGTAATACCTTAACATTCAAGACATTAAGAGCCAGAGCTGAGTCTGCTGGCCACCAACATGGAGAGCGTGCTAGAAAAAACTGAATGACCAGCAGGTGGTTAATTATCCTGGACCGGATGGACTACATCCCAGAGATATAAGGAAGATAGCTGAAGAAGGTGTGCGGGGACAGTGGTGATCTTTCAGGAATCACTAGAGTAAGGAACGATCGCAGAGCACTGGACACCCTCTATCGTGACACCCCATTGTAACAAGGGAGTGAGGAAAAAGGCAAAAAATATCCACAATTAATGGCTGAACTTCGGTCTTGGGTATGATCCTGGAATCCATTGTGAAGGATGAGATTTCTGAATACTTGGAAGTGTTTGGTAAAATGGGACAAAATCTCTTCATCAAGGGAAGGTCATGCCTGACAAATCTGTTGGAATTATTTGAAGAGGAAATGAGCAGGCTAGACCAAGCACAGCCAATGGATGTTATCCACCTGGATTTCAAGAAGGCCTTTGACAAGGTGTCACACAGGAGATGACTGAGTATAATAAGGACCCGTGGTGTTAGAGGTAAGGTAGCGGCATAAAATACTTGCGTGCCAAATAATAAAAGCAGCAAGGGACAGACAGAACTGAACTATTCCACAACGAATGCATCAGATTTGAACAATGCAGTCCTCCGAGTCCGATCATGGATGGTGTTGCATGATTAAACAACTCACTGGAGTCTCCACAAATATTCCCATCCTCAATGATGGAAGAGACCAGCACATCAGTGCAAAAGGTAAGGCTGAAGCTTTCCCAGAAATCTTCAGACAGAAATTTCGAGTGAATTATCCATTTCAGCCTTCTCCCGTGGTCGCCATCATTACAGATAGCAATCTTCAGCAAATTCGATTGACTGATGTCAAGAAACGATTGAAGGTACTGGGTACTGAAAAGGCTATATCCCCTGATAACCTGCCGGTAATAGTCCTGAAGACTTGTGCTCCAGAACTTCCCGCTTTCCGAGACAAGCTGTTCTAGTACAGTTACAAACCGACAATGGGAAAAAAAAGTGTTCAAGTATGTTCTGTACTTAAAACGCAGGACAAATTCAACCCGTCCCAATACCGCCTCATTAATGTAATCTCCATCATCAGTAAAGTGATGGAAGTTGTCATCAATCGTGTTATCAAGCAGCACCTGCTCAGCAATAACCTGCTCAGTGAAACCCCTTTTGGGTTTTGCCAGAGACACTCAGTTCCTGACCTAATCATAGCCTTGGTTCAAACAGATAAAAAGGAACTGAATTCCAGCCCTTGTCATCAAGGCTGAATTCTTTCAAATGTGACATCAAGGAACCCCAGCAAAAAGGATATCGCGGGCCAAAAATTGTTATTGGAGTCATAACTGACAGATAGGAAAATGGTCATTGTTATTGGAGGTCAGTCTGCTTAGTTCCAGAACATCTCTGCAGTAGTCCCTCAGGATAATGTTGATGCAGGTTTGCTCCATGAACTGGAATGTTCATTTACAGACGTTTCATCACCATACTAGGTAACATCTTCAGTGGCCCTCCGGATGAAACCTAGGTCCAAACATCTTCAGTGGCTTCATCAATGACCTTCTCTCCATCATAAGGTCAGAATATGGATATTCGATGATGACTGCACAATGTTCAGCACCATTAACAAATGCTCAGATACTGAAGCAGTGTGTGCCTAAATGCAACAAGATCTGGACAATCTCCAGACATGAGCTGACAAGTGGCAAGTAACATTCGCGTCACACAAATGTCAGACAATGACCGTCACCAGTAAGAAACAATATAAACACTTGGTATTCAGCAGCACATTTGTCACTACATTCCCCACTCCACACCCTCTATCAATACACTTGGGGTAATCATTGACCATAACTTCAACTGGACTCGCCACATAAATATAAGAGCCGATCAGAGGCTAAGAATACTGCGTGAGTAACTCACCTCCTGTCTTCCCAAAGCATTTTCACCATCTACAAGGCACAAGTCATGAGTGAGATGGAATTCTCCCACTTGCCTGAATGAGTGCAGACACAAGACACGAAAGAAGCTTGACACCATCCAGGACAAAGCAGCCCATTTGATTGGCACCACATCCACAAGCATTCACTGCCTCCACGACCAATGCTTAGTAGCAGCAGTGTGTACTATCTACAAGATGCACTGCAGAAATTCTTCAAAGATCCTCAGACAGTACCTTCCAATCCTACGAGCACTTCCATCTAGAATGACAAGAGCAGCAGGCTTTTGCAAACACCACCACATACAAACTCCCCTCCAAACCAGTCAACATCCTGAGTTGGAAATATATCACAATTCTTTCACTGTTGATGGGTCAAAACCCTGTAACTCCCTCCCTCATAGCATTGTGGGTCAATGCACAGCAGGTGGACTGCAGCGGTACAAGAAGGCAGCTCAGCACCACCTTCTCAAGGGGACAACTAGGGACGGACAAGAAATGGTGGGCCCATCCAGCGATTCTCATATCCGAAAAAAAATGTAACAAGTTCCAAGTTGAGTGCCTTGATGGGACAAGTAGTCTGATTTGAACATGAACAGGAAAGCAGTGTTTCTGATGAAGAACATTTTAGACCATTCTGTTATTCGAAAGGTGTTCAGTGTTCCATGATGTATTGTTGCTGAGCGCTGTGATAAAATGCACCTGTTTTGTTAAGTTCAACAACATTAGCGTAACAATCCTTCAAAAATACCAAACTGAAAATGGCAATCATCATAGAGACTCACAAATAGCAGCTTATATTCAACATATTACTGCACTACTGACTGGCACTGAATTCTCCCACCATCCATATTACAGGGGTTACCATTGACCAGAAGGTGAATTCAAATCAACGTACATATACAAGGTAACAAGAGCAGGTCTGAGACTTTCAACTCTGTACTGAATAATAGACTGTATGACCATAAGGGCATGAGATTTAGCAATAGATTTAGGCCATTCAGCCTATCTCTTCATTGTGAAACTGTACCATTTTGTCGTGGTCTCTAAGACGAATGGAAAAGTCTTCTATACACTAACTATATCAATCTTTGCAATAATCGGTCAGCTTCAATCAGATGCGCCCCCCCCCCCCATTCTTCTAAATTCCATTGAGTACAGACACAGAGTCCTGAACTGCCGCTTACATGACAAGCCATCATTCCCAGGATAAATCATGTCCAACACCGGTAGATCCTTCCCAAGAACAGCTCACAATAATCCAAATGCCGTCTGACCATAGCCCATTACATTCTCATCACTCTCACTCTCTTGAAATGAATGTTAACATTGCATTAGCTTTCCTAACTGCCAATTGAACCTGCGCATTAACCGTAAGAGAGGGCGAGGACTCAACTCCTTTTGCTTCAGATTTCATGAAGCCTTTTACAACAAAGTGTCTGCCTGTATTCTGCCTACTGAAATGCATAATCTCACACGTTCCCATATGGTGTTCCATTAGCCATGTGTTTTCCCAGTGTCCTAAACTGTCCAAGTCTTTCTGCAGCCTCCCCACTTCCTCAATATCACCTGCCCATCCAATCGTCATTGTATCATCTGCAAAGCTCGCAAAACTTCCATCAGGTCAGATGGTTCATGTAAATGGCACTTTCTGACTACCTAAGGACTGTCCACCATTGAAAAGGCACAACGCTCACGATGCGTGACTCCATTTAGGTTTAAGCAGTGGCTTGACTGGAATTACACCTGCAAAGTCTTCACTCCTTGCACCACTGGCACTGGCACCCTGCCCACCATTTTATTCTGAATTTGCCCCATTATGGTAATGCAGAACTTGATGGTGCACGATCCCAGTCTATCAATGGCAATCTGTCTCAATGCTGACTGTGTGGTGATCACAACAACCAATGTCATTGTGTGTTGAAGACGACAGAGAAAGGTAGGGGGAGGGGATGTCGATCATAAATGACTGCGTGACTGTCACTGAGTGCTGACACCGGCCGCGAAAGCCCCACATGTACCTGTGTCTGTTGTCAGCGCTGCAGGCAAGGTCAGTCTTTCAGTGAGTCAAATCAAAGAAACTGATGGGCCTGGAGAGTGTTCCTGGCTGAGCACTCAGATCCTGTTTGTACCAACTAGCAGAGGTATTCACATACAACGTCATCCTCTCCCTCAAGAAGCCGAAGTCCCAACCTGATTCAAGAATGCCATCATCATCCTCGTAAGTGAGAAAGCACATGGAACGTGCCCTTATAGACGATGAAGTGCTTTGAGAGGCTGGTTATGGCCTACACCAACTCCAGTATCCCAGCCTGACCTGCTGCCCTATAATTTGCCGACTGATGTAACGGGTTCACAACGGATGCCATATCCGAGTCTGCACGCATCCCTAGAACGTCTGGACAACAAGGACACCTACACCAGACACCTGCTCATTGACGAAAGCTCCACATTCAAAATCATTATCCCTTACAGACTAATCCCAAAATTCCATGACCTTGGTCTCGGTTCCATCCTCTGCAACTGGCTCCTCAGGCTTTTGACCCACAATCGTGAAGATAGGTAAAATCACCTCCTCCACAATAACAATCAACACTCAAGCTGCTGAAGGATGTGTTCTCAACACCCGACAATACTCCCTTTACACCCACGGCTGTACCCTCAGCCCACTACTGTCCTCCCTGTACACCCACAGCTGTGCACTCAGCACCTTACTGTACGCCCTGTACACCCACGACTGTGTCCTTAACCCTCCCACTGTCCTCCATGCAAACCCACGTCTGTGCCCTCAGCCCCTTACAGTACTCCAGCTACACCCACGACTGTAATCTCAGCCCCCTACGGTACTGCAGCTACACCCATGGCTGTGACCTCAGCCCCTTAGTGAGTTCCCTGTACACCCACGGCTGTGCCCTCAGCCAACCACTGTACTCCCTGTACACCCACGGATGTTTCTGCAGCCCCCTACTGTTCTCCCTGTACACCCACGGCTGTTTCCTCAGACCCCTAATGTCCTCCCTGTACAACAACGGCTGTGTCCTCAGCCCCCAACTCTACTCCATGTATACCCACGGCTGTGCCCTCAGCCCCCTACGTACTCCCTGTACACCAACGGCTGAGTTTCCAAATTCCAAACAACGCCAGCTACAAGTTCGCTGATGACATCACTATAGCAGTACGGATATTAAACAACAACACGTAGAAAGGAGATAGAGAGCTTAGTGGCATGATCTGTTGATAATGACCTCTCTCTCTAATCCGGTAAACGTAAAGGACTGATCACTGACTTTAAGAAGAAAGGAGGGAAACACACCCCATCGACATCAACCGTTTCAGGGAGTGCAGAGCATCAAGTCCCTCGGAGTGATGATAACTGGCAACCTGTCCTGAACTTCTCACATAGGTCCGACGGTCGGGAAGGTTCAACAATGCCTCTCCTTCCTGAGGTGATACAGGAAAATCAGCATGCACTACTTCTACTGATGCACCATTGAGAGCGTATTGTCCCGGTGGATAACAGCCTGGTACAGCAACTGCTCTACTCAGGACTGTTAGAAACTACAGAAGGTTGGGTGCACAGCTCTGACCAACACGGACTCTAATATCCCAACCATCGATTCCATTTGCATGGCTCGTTGCCGCAGAAAGGCTGCCAACATCTACCCCAGATTACTGAGGGAAGGGAGAAAGGAAATAGCTGAGGCATGAACACATATCCTTGAACACGGCTGATGTCCCAGAAGACTGGACAATTGTTAATCCCCTTGTTTAAGAAAGGTAGTAGGGATAATCCAGGCAATTATAGACCGGTGAGACTGATGTCAGCGTTTGGGAACCTCCTAGAGAAGATACTGAGGGATATGATCTACTCTCATTTGGATGAAAATAGTCTTATCAGTGATAGGCAACAAGTTTTTTTGTGCAGGGAAGGTCATGTCTTACCAACTCAATTGAATTCTTTAAGGAAGTGACAAAGTTGATTGATGAGGGAGAGAAAGTGAGGACTGCAGATGCTGGAGATCAGAGCTTAAAATGTGTTGTTGGAAAAGCCCAGCAGGTCAGGCAGCATCCAAGAATCAGGAGAATCGACGTTTCGGGCATGAGCCCTGAAGAAGCCCTTCCTGAAAAAGGGCTAATGCCCGAAACGTCGATTCTCCTGTTCCTTGGATGCTGCCTGACCTGCTGCGCTTTTCCAGCAACACATTTTCACCTCTGATGAGGGAGAGACTGTTGGTGTCAAGTACATGGACTTCAGGAAGGCGTTTGGTATGTTTCCCCAAGGTCGGGTTATGGAGAAAGTGTCGTCACATGGTGCGCTAGCTACGTGGATAAAGAACTGGCTGGGCAACAGGAGGCAGAGAAGAGTAGGGGAAGGGAGTTTCGCAAAATGGTGAACTATGACCAGTGGTTCTATTTGAGATGTTTCTGGGAAGATACATGAATGGGAAGAGAGCAAATGGATACAGATCCTTAGAAAATAGGTGACAGGTTTAGATAGAGGATTTGGATTGGCGCAGGCTCGGACCACCGAATGGCCTGTTTCTGTGCTGGAATGTTTTGTTCTACCATTATCAAAGACCCATCACACCCCAGTAATGGTCTCCCACAACCTCTTCCATCAGGCTAAAAGATATGGAAGCTTGAAATCACTGAGCAGCTGGCTCATTAAAAGTTTCTTCCTGACTGTTATTAGACAGATAAATGGACTCTCTAATCTCAGATAATACTGATCTTGTTCATTTTGACCTCGCCTCGCGCATGCGCTGTGCAGCGTAACCTATATGCCTCTCAGACATGTTTTATAGCCATCTTTATGCACATCCTTGCTTACTATGATCTGTCTTGTTACAGGTCATAGTAAATGCTCATCTTCCTCCCCCCAGCTCACTCCGAGCTCTCTCTGGTCCTCATCCCCAGCACCTCCCATTCCCATCCTCAGCTCACTGTGACCCTATCCTCAGCTCCCTGTGTGCTTTGTCTCTCACTATTTCTCTCACACTATCTGTTTCCCTGTCTTTTCCTTTTCTCTGTCTTTTGTTTCTTTCCCTGAACTTACTATCTCCCCTTCTCCCTGTCCATGTGACTGTTTGTTTCTTGTTTTGTTTCCTTTCTCTGTTTTACTGACTGTTATTCTGTTTTCCTCGCTGTGTTCTCTCTCTCCTTATATGTGTCTGTCTATTTCTCCCTCGTTGTAATGGTGATGGCGTCTCTATTCGTTTGAATCATGTGATGGCTCTTTGGTTGGATGTTGGCAATAAAATAAACTCAATTGTGTTTTGGTGTCTTGGACATAATTTAAATTTATTGGTTAAATTTCAGTTGTTGTCAAAATAGCAACCAGAACTTGGATCTCCATTGAACAACCAATTCTTACATCTAAATATTTTGGAACTGCCTTCTCCCAGTGCTCTGCATACTGGCAACTGAAAGCATTCTATTCATGTACACAATAGTGTGAGGGTAACAGCGCTTCCCAGGACCAGAAGAAACTACAGACGGTTGTGTTCACAGCCCAGACTATCATGGAAGACAATCTTCCATCCATTTATACTTCTCATTGTCAGTGAAAGGCTGGCAACATCAAATATCTCTCCAAAACCGGTAATGATCTCCTACAACCTCTTCCAAAAGGGAGGAGATACAGAGGCTTGAAAACATGAACCAGTATGCTCAGGAACACCTTCTTCCCCACCGTAGTTACACTGGCGAATTGAAGTCTCTAACTTTTCAAATAATATTAATCTTGCGAAAGTCGCTCTTGCTTTGTGAAATCCTGTGCAACTGCCACCTTGTGTGCCTCACTCTGTCTAAGTTCCATTGAGGCTCAAGGTCTTCTCAAGGGCAATCAAATAAGTGAATTAATGCTGGCCCAGCCATCGATACCTATATCCCATTAATAAATATAAGAAGATGACGACACTCAGGGAAGACAGACAGTTGGGATCAAATCGCTTTAAACATGATCTTAGATATATATATTTTCCCTAAGTATCTGAAAGTAGAGTGTTCCTACAAAACCTTTCATAAGCTGATATGGCGTTAAGTGAAATAGCATTAATTTATGTGGGAAAATAAATCATCTTTCTTGGTATAAGTGAAAATCCTCTTCGGATTTCTTTTGGTTAGCGAAAACAGGACGTAATGGAGGTTTTTCGGAAAGGGAAGTGGCAAAAAGCGAATATTTGAAAAGCGGGGTATACATGTATCGGCATGGGCATGATATTCAGGAAGGTGGGAAAAGTTAAAAATAAATGAGGGGGATCTCACATTTTATTTCCATCCCAGCTGATCATCATTCCCTTTGTTTGCTCTTTTTCTTCTCTCTCTCTCTTTCTCTATTGATTTAGCTCACTCATCCTGCCCTTCAAAGCAGACTTTCCTGTCCCCAGCATTATTCACACTATTTTCCAACTGGTTTCAGTTCAGGAAAGCTCCCAGCACTTTCTGTTCTTTGCTTTGCATTTCTTATGTAATTTCAGATCTCCAGCATCTTGTTTTATTTGGTTTAAGCTTCAAATTTGTTATTCCAAGGAAAGTCGGCATCTCTGCCAGGGCAGCATTTGTTAATAATCACTAATTGCCCTGATTGTGAGGCCATTCCACAAGCCAATATAAAAGAAAGCACATTGATATGGGTCTGAAGTCACACTTAACCCAGACTAGGTAGGAACATTAGACTTCTTTAAAGTCATCAGTGAAAAAGCAAGATTTTCAGACAAAATCTGGGTTTTATGGTTTTTTTTCGTGCAATGCACTTTATTCGAATTCTTATCATTTTTTATTGAAGTTCTGCCATCAACTGTGGTAGGACTTGAAACAAATCGCTTGGAACAATGTCTATCGTTTAATAAGCTTTGCTCCTGAATTACATCCAGCGACATTCCTACTCTGATACATTGTCCAAATCATGAGGTAACGTCCGAGACAAGAACAATTTTGTGATGGTAATACGGAAAATGTTGGTTTATATGCAGAAAAGACTGGATGGTGAGATTGGATGAGAAACCATCACTATTCAAGAAAATCGGCACCTGGAATTCATTCAAAATTAAGAAAGGATTTCTTGTACTGTCTCTTCTATCGTTTGGTCCTTGTTCAGGTTGTACATGTACGATATATTTCTAAATCTCCATCAAGTGCAGACGACATGTTTTTTTTTTCTCTCCCCTACTGTGGTTTTTCAATACTATTGATTATTTTCCAGTATGTATTTGCTTCCAATTCAAGGTGGATATGAGAACATGGCTTGACCTTCTGCAGTTTGCCCATAATATAGAATTTAATTGAATATTTATCCCCATCACACCCGTTGAATTAAACAAACAATGCATGAGTCCACGTCCATCCTGCAGATGAAACATTTCGTCAGGTCTGGCTATTGCAGGAAATGTTACAAAGAACAGTGTCACACAAAATGCTGATGTTCCAGCGCAAGATGCCAAATCCAGTTTATCCTAATTTATTTACAAGGTTTATAAATAAAACATGCAGAGGGGCGGAGAGTAAAAAGTGAATTCAACTCTGTGTCGAAAATGCTATTTGTTGCTCCCTCATAAAATGCGTGAATTACATCAGTCATAAATTCACCAAAATGGGGAAAGCAAGAAACTGGAATTGACAAATAATCCTCTGAATAACATCTGGAGAACAGGAAGGAAATCACGGCTTGTTTGTGATCTTCAGAAATGACGATTGTGAGAATGTGGAGGTGGGGAGCAGTGAAATGATGATCAATGTTATGGATGACACAAAGATGGGCTGGGGGTGGGTCACAGTCAGGAGGGAAGGGTTAGGCTACAGGAGGATATAAACAAATTATTCAGATAGCCAGATCAATGGCCTGATGAAATTTAACACCGATAAATTGGGAAGATGCAAGTCAGAAGTAACAAGACAAGTAAGTACTCAAAAGTGAGTATGGAAGAGGAGGGCTAAATTTGCTCGTTTTTTCTTTGCAGCAGGAAAGGTTGAGGTGGGAATCTGGTACAGGATTACAAGAGCATAAGGGGTATGGAGAGGATGAACAGACAACAGCTGTTTTCCTGAGTCAAAGGATCAAAAAAATGAAGGACACACTTTTAAAGAGAAAGGGAGGGGTTTGAGAGAGAATTTGTGGAATGTGTTTCGAACTGAGAGGGTAGCCTGAATCTGGAATGTGTTGTCTAGGAAGGTGGTTGAGGCAGGTAACCTCACAAACGTTTAAAAAGCCTTTGGATGTCCACCTGATGGCACAGACGTGATGAGCCTGTTTTTCATTGCATGATTCTTTGCAGTGGCAGCTGTGAACACTCTGGTATATTCTGAAACAATAAGCAATGGCATTTGCTGCTTTGTTCCTTTGATGGTACTCAGTAAGTTTCTGTATTACAAAGGAGCAGCATCTCATGCAGCTTCAGCACTTACTGAACCAAAGTCAGCCCAGCCATTTCTGGGAACATCCAGGGTAATTCACATGCTCTGTGCAAGCATTGTCCAACAACAGCACTGACACTATTCTAGCTGTTTGCCACCATCATTATACTTACAGCCATAATTTGAACACAGCTTTTCCTTCATTATAATAAACACCTCTAGCAATAAGGATGTTATTTCGCTGAAGCATAATAAATTATTTCCCAGGTATTCACTTTGACAAACAGCAAGTTTTCCTGTGTTTTTTTTTCTGCCAGTTGTTTCTCACAGAATTCCCCACCCCACCCTCTTTCCACTTTATCATTTTCTTGTGCACTGTCTCTCTGTCTCACGCACCTCACTCCCTCACATCCCCCACACTCTCCATCCTTATTTATTAATCCCTGAAAAACTTGTGCCTAATCTCTATAATTTATTCAAACACCCAACTCACTGTTTTAATTCCTTCTCTCGGCATGGTCATTAGACTGGCCGTGCCTGATGTCCTATTCACCTCGACCTTCTACTCAGTTCCTGATCTGCTGCTTTGGTTCTCACTCTCCTGGTTTATTCAAATCCATCTGACTTGCACTAGCACACCTCCCGACAAGGATGTTGGTGCTCGTCCAGTTAATATACAACATTTTTTTTTGTACAGGTCCGCGCCTGTCTTGGAAGAGATCGCAATGATCCAACAATCTGAAACACCAACCCTTGAACGAGCTTGTTAACAACGTGTTAAGCTGTACTGCCTTCCTCATCCGTCCCTCTTTTCCACATGGCATGTGGAGTAATCCAGAGATTATCGAGGATTGTTTTCTCTCTCTGTCTCTGCCTCTCTGTCCATCTGTCTCTCTAGCCCTCTCTCTCTCTCTCGCACCCACCCCCCCAAAAAAAACAAACACACATTCAGAAGACAGACAGACACCAAATTACTTTGCAGAAGAATACAAATAACTTTAAAATAATGGGAATGATACCTGGAATGAAGGATTTAGTTAAAGGGAGGATGAGAGAAATTGCGCTTCTTCTGGATGTCAGTTTGCTCGCTGAGCTGGAGAGTTCAGTTTCTGATGGTTCATCACTGTACTAGGGAACATTATCAGTGAGCCTCTGTTAAATTGCTGGTATTATGTCCCACTTGCTATTTATGTGTTTAGGTTTCCTTGAGTCAGTGATATAATTTCCAGTATTGGTGATTTTATGTCTGGTTCATTTTCTCAGAGAATGTTAGATGGAATCAAAATCGATGTGTTGGTTGATAGAGTTCCGGTTGGAATGCTCTGCTTATAGGAATTCTCGTGCGTGTTTCTGTTTGATTTGTCCTAGATGGACCCAGTCGAAATGGTGTACTTCCTCATCTGTATGTAAGGATACTAGAGATAGTGGGTCATGTCTTTTTTTCTGGATAGCTGTTGTTCATGTATCCAGGTGGCTAGTTTCCTGCCTGTTTTTCCAATGTAGTGCTTGTTACAGTTCTTGCAAGGCTTATTCTTCCTGGAGGAGAACAGACAAATATGTGAACTTATTGCGGTGCTCAAAAGTATGAAACAAAGTTGTAGAGTATTACAGGAAAACTCTGTTTCCGTTAGTTGGCATTACAGCATCAAGGAGTTCTAATTTCAAGATTGTTAACAAAAGAACCAGGTTTGAGATAAGGAAAAACTTCTTTTTTGAGTGAGATGTTAGGATTTGGAATGGACTGCCTGGGAGAGTTGTGGATGAAGATCAAAAAGAGATCTGGATATGCATTTGGAAATATGAATTTAACAGGCTGCAGAAATAAGGCTAGCAAATGGGAGGGGCTTTGGAGACATTCCTGGAGCTGATGCACACACTCTATCATGTGTCTGATGTGAATAAATGTTAGTATCCGATTATTTGCCATTGTAAATGCTCGCACATATCTGATTATTTAGTGCAGCATAAGCATTTAAAATGCATGTATTGCAAGACCATCTTCATTATATAGTCTAATTATTGCGCAGAACATGAATATTTTAGATGTTGAGTTCCAATTATGAAAACAAATCTGTCATTGCTTTTACACAAGTCTCTTTGAAAAGGTCTGACTTTTCACTTACACGATAATATATTTATCGTTTTTGTTCACTGTCTGCATTTCAAATCAAATAACATTTTTTCTAAAAATTAAACATTTTCAAATTATTGTTCTCTAAAATTTGATAACACAAATCATTTATTTAGTTGAATATTCACAGTGCATGTTGAATAATAGCCATTTCTAATTCGCTGGCAAATAGATGAAGCTTGTACATTTCAGTGAGAAATTAAACTGATTGATTATGTATAATTCTATAAGAATGCTAATTCTATTTGATTATTCAATCGTTTGCTCGCCCTGAACATGTAATCATTCAGAAGCCAACCGCTTTCAAAATGTTGGAGTGACAATGCATTGTTTTGAATCCTGACATTGTGTGTGTAATTCTGATCGCCAGAAGAGTTACATCCATGTTGTTCGTTCGAAATAAAATAACATGTAAATTCTTTATTTCTATGTTAAGACATCTTGACAGGAGTTTATTTTTTTGATCCATAAATATAGAATCAACCGAATTCTTTTCAGAGATTATAGTTCAGTTGAATAATCATAGTTGATGTCTTATTTTTGCCTAACTCACTCAACTTAGCAAACATCTGATTAATACATGGGTCACCCAACAGATTGTATCTGAAGAAAAGAGCAGCAAATGACAAGTCAATAATCACGTTAATAACTGAACTTGGCGGAGCCTGCCTGGTGTAGGACACCACACAGACTGGCATTCATGTGAAAGGAACAATGAACAACATAACTGGAAGTTTTGGGCTAACGCCCCTCCCCACCTTCCTGATCTTACACATATCACTTCCTCAAGCATTCAACAATTGATAAGAATCCACAGGCTGGGTGAAACGTAAAACACAGAACAGTACAGCACATTGCAGACCCTTCGACCCTTGACGTCCTGCCAATCTTTTATCCTACTCGAAGATCAGACTAACTGACATACCCAGACATGCTGGTCCGGTGACAGGTACAGTGCACAGTCAGCTATTCTTACTTCCTGTTCTTTTCTGATGTGCAGCTGCCTTGAAATGTGTGTTCAAACCAAACAGATTGAATGAAATTCAAGCAGCCGAGACGACGTTCATGACTGTATTTCAATCAGGATTTAATGATGGATGAAATTCCAGAATAACATAATCAATGAATGAAAAACAGGGCAACACAAGAAATAGCAGTCGAGTACAACATTTGGTTCCAAGTAGGCATCCTGGTGTTACCGATAGATTATCAATCCAGACAATCAGCTCCTGATCTTTGGACCCAGGTTCGAATCCCGCCACTGTAGATGATGGAAATTCCACTCAATAATTTTAAAATATCCCTGGAATTATGAATCTACCTATGAGAGTAAAATCATTGCCAATTTTTAGAAACGTCCATCTGGATCATTAATATCCTTCAATGAAGGAATCTTCTATCCTCACCTGGTCTGGCTGACATGCAAATCCAGACCCAAAGCAACGTTATTGATTCCCAATCGCTCCCTGAAATGGTCCAGTGAGTCATTCACTTGTACCAATGGTTACAAAGGTTCAAAGAAATGAAACCGGCTGGACCACCTGGCATCAAACTGTGCACTGGAAAAGTCAACATTAGAAACATCACTGTAGAACCTCCAAAGTCTTCATTACTATCATCTAAGGGGTAGTGTCAAAACTGGGACAACTGCCTTACAGGCTATTCAAGCAACAGCCTGACATAGTCATACTCACGGAATCATACCTTACAAAAATAACCCAGCCACCACCATCACCATCCCTGGATATGTCCTGCCCCAAAGGCAGGACCGATCCAGCAGAGGGGGCAGCTCAGTGAGATATAGTTGGTAGGCAGTTGCTCTGGGAGTCTCCAGAATTGACTCAAGACCTAACGAAGTCCCATGGCTTCAGATTAAAAATGGACAAAGAATTCTCTTACTGATTACCACGTAACGTCATTCCTCATCTGAATCAGTGCTCCTCTATGTTAAACAACACTTGGAGAAAGCACTGACTGAGGGAAGGGCACAAAGTGTATTCTGGCTGGGAGATTTCAAAGTCGACCACCACGAATGGATTGGCAGCAGTACTATTGATCACGCTGGTCGGGTCCTAAAGGACATAGCTACTAGATTGGGTCTGCAGCAGGTGGTGAGGGAAAGAACAAGAGGGGAAAAAATCATACATGACCTCATCCTTACCAATCTACCAACTGCAGACGTATCTGTCCGTGACAGTAAAAGTCTCGTGGTCGGGTTCAGAATAAATTCTATTGTGTTGTGTGGCACTATCACCATGCTAAATGGCACAGATTTCGAAGAGATCTAGCAACTCAACACTAGCATCCATCAGACACTGTGGATCATTAATAGCAGCAGCACTGTACTCCAGCACAAACTGTAATGTCACGACCCATCATATCCCCCCACTCAACCATTACCATCAAGGCAGAGGATCAACTCTGGTTCAATGGAGAGTGCAGGAGGGCATGCCACGAGCAGAACCAGAAATATACAAAGATAAAATGTTAATCTGCTGAAGCTTCCAAACAGAAATACTTGCATGCCAAATAGCATAAACAGCAAGGGACAGACAGAACTGAGCTATCCCACAATGAATGCATCCGATTTAAGCTCTGCAGTCCTCCTAATCCGAACATGGATAGTAGTGGATGATCAAACAACTCACTGGAGTAGGAGTCTCCACGACTGGATTACTGGGCTAATGGTCGGATACTTGGTCGTGTGGAAGAGCAGAGGGATCTTGGTGTCCATGTACACACATCTCTGAAAGTTGCCACTCAGGTAAATAGTGCAGTGAAGAAGGCATATGGCGTACTGGCTTTTATTGGTAGAGGAATTGAGTTCCGGAGTCCTGAGGTCATGCTGCAGTTGCATAAGACTCTGGTGCGGCCGCATCTGGAATATTGTGTGCAGTTTTGGTCTCCATACTATAGGAAGGATGTGGAGGCACTGGAACGGGTGCAGAGGAAGTTTACCAGGATGTTGCCTGGTATGGTAGGAAGATCCTATGAGGAAAGGCTGAGGCACTTGGGGTTGTTTTCATTGGAGAAAAGAAGGTTTAGGGGTGATTTGATAGAGGTGTACAAGATGATTAGGGGGTTAGATAGGGTTGACAGTGAGAACCTTTTTCCACGTATGGAGTCAGCTATTACAAGGGGGCATAGCTTTAAATTAAGGGGGGGTAGATATAGGACTGATGTTAGGGGTAGGTTCTTCACTCAGCGAGTCGTAAGTTCATGGAATGCCCTGCCAGTAGCAGTAGTGGACTCTCCCTCTTTATGGGTATTTAAGCGGGCATTGGATAGGTATATGGAGGATAGTGGGTTAGTGTAGGTTAGGTGGGCTTTGATCGGCGCAACATCGAGGGCCGAAGGGCCTGTACTGCGCTGTATTCTTCTATGTTCTATGTTCTTAACTATCCCCATCCTCAATGATGGAAGATCCCAGAACATCAGTGCAAAAGCTAAGGCTGAAGATTTCACAGCAATCTTCAGTCAGAAGTTTTGAGTGGATGATCCATTTCGGCCTCCTCCCGTGGTCCCCATCATTACAGATAGCAGCCTTCAGCAAATTCGATTGATTGATATCAATATACGGTTAAAGGTACTGGATACTGCAAAGGCTATAACCTCTGATAACATGCCGACAATAGTCCTGAAGACTTGTACTCCAGAAATTCCCGCTTCTCTAGACAGGCTGTTCCAGTACGATTACAAACAGACAATGCGGGAAACCCCTCAAGTATGTTCTGTACATAAAACACAGGACAAATTCAACCCGACCCAATACCGCCTCATCGTCTACTCTCCATCATCAGTAAAGTGATGGAAGGTGTCATCAACAGTGTTATCAAGCAGCACCTGCTCAGGGACACCCATTTTGTGTTCCAACAGGGTCACTCAGCTCCTGACCTCATCACAGCCTTGGTTCAAACATAGGAAAAGGAACTGAATTCCAGCCCTTGACATCAAGGCTGCATTCTGCCAAATATGACATCAAGGACCCCAAGCAAAAACGGTATCTTAGGCCAACACTGCATTATTGGAGTCATACCTGACAGATAGGAAGATGGTCATTGTTGTTGGAGATCAGTCATCTCATCTCCAGAACATCTCTGCAGTAGTCCCTTAGGATAATGTTCTAAGTCCAAACATCTTCAACAGCTTCAGCAATAACCTTCCGTCCATCATAAGGTCGGGAGTGGGGATTATCCAGGTTTAGGCTGACAAGTTGCAAGTAACATTCGTGCCACACAAATACAGACAATGACCATCACGAATAAGAAACTATATAACCACTTGTTATTCAGCAGCATTTTCCCCACTAAATTTCCCCACTATCAAAATCCTGGGAGGTATTATTGACCATAAATTCAACTGGACTCGTCACAGATAAGAGCAGATCAGAGGCTAGGAATACTGCGCGATTAACTCACCTTCTGACTTCCCAAAGCCTGTCCAACATTTACAAGGCACAAGTCAGGAATGAGATGTAAGAATCCTCACTTGCCTGACTGAGTGCAGCCCCAACAACACTAAAGAAGCTTGACACCATCCAGGATAAAGCAGCCCATTTGATTTGCACCACATCCACAAGCATTCACTCCCTTCACCACGGTCGCTCAGGAACAGCAGTGCGTACTATCTACTAGGCACAATGCAGAAATTCCACAAAGATCCTCAGAGAGCTTCTTCCAATTTCACGAACACTTCCATGTAGAATGACAAGGGCAGTAGAATTTTGGGAACATCATCAACTTCAAATTCCCCTCCAAACCAGTCAACATCCTGATTTGTAAATATATCGCTTTTCCTTCCCTGTTGCTGGTTCAAAGCACTAGAATTCCCTCCTTAATCACTAGTGGGTCAACGCACAGCAGGTAGATTGCACCAGTTCGAGAAGGTAGCTCACCACCACCTTCTCAAGGGCAACTCGGGATGGGCAAGAAATGCTGGGCCCGTCCAGTGTTGCCGACATCCAAAACATACTTTTTTAAATAAATAGTTCCAAATTGAGCATCTCGATGGGACAGATTATCTATTTGAACACGAACAGGAAAACAGTGTTACTAATCGTGAATATTTTCGACTTTTTCTGTTATTGGAAAGGTGTTCCGTATTCGATGACATATTGTTGCTGAGTGCTGTGATAAATTCCACCTTTTTCGTTAAAATCAACAATACTGGTATAACAGGCTCAATCCTTCAAAATGACCAGATTACAAATGACAATAATAATAGAGACAATGTACTCCCGCCAGGGAAGACTCACAGATAGTAGCTTACATTCAACAGATTAATGGACTACTGGCTATACTGAATCCTACCACCGTCTATTTCACGGGGGTTACCATTGACCAGAACGTGAAGTCAAATCAACTTATAAATACAAGAGCAGATCAGAGACGTACAATTCTGCACTGTGCTGTTTTATCATTGTCTCTCTGTCTAGTGGAAATATGTTCTACACACCGACTGTATCAATCTTTGCAGTAATCGATCAGTTTCAATCAGATGCCCCCCCGCCATTCTTCTCAGTTCCATCGAGTACACACACTGCCGCTCATATAACAAGCCGTCATCCCTCAGCAGCTCACAATATGCCAAATGCTGTCTGACCATTGCCCATTACATTCTCAACAGTATGTCTCCTCTCTTGTATTCTTGTTCTCTTGAAATGAATGCGAACATTGCATTTGCTTTCGTAACTGCCAACGGAACCTGCACATTAACCATAAGGGAGGACGAGTGCTTCAAAATCCTTTTGTACTTCAGATTGAATGGATCCTATTAGAACATAATGTCTGCCTCTATTCCGCCAATCAAAGTGTACGATCTCACACGATTCCATATTGTGTTCCATCAGCCACATGTTTTCCCACAGTCCAAAACTGTCCAAGTCTTTCTGCAGCCTCCCCACTTCCTCAATATCATCTTCCCAGCAAACCATCACTGCATCATCTTCAAACTTAGCAAAACTGCCCTCAGCTCCTTTGTCCAATTTGTCCAGATATAATACATTTCCTGGCTCCCCAAGGACTGTCCACCATCTACAAGGCACAACACTCAAGGTGCTTGACTCCATTCATGTTGAAGCAATGGCTTGAGTGGAATTACACCTGCAAAGTCTTCACTCCCTGCTCTACTGACTCGCAGTAGAAGCACACCCTGCCCTGTTTCGTGGTGAGTTTACTTCATTATTGTGCATAATCCCAGTCTATTGATGGCATTCTGTCTGGACAAACTGTGTGTTGATGACGATGGAGGGAGATGGGGGAAGGAATGTCTATAATGAATAACTGTGTGACTGCCAGGCTGAAACCTGCCCCGACAGCCTCGGATGTATCTGTGCCCGCTGTCACCGCTGCAGACATGATCAGTCTTCCTGAGAGTCAAGGCAAGGGAAGCGACAGACCTGGACGATGTTCCCGCCTGTGTACTCAGAGCCTATGAGGACCAACTGGTAGAGGTATTCATTTACAACTTCAGCTTCTCCCTCTTACAAGCTGAAGTCCCAACCCGCTTCGAGAAGACCACCATCATCCTCGTAAATGAGAAAGCACATGTAACATGCCTTAATGACTACTGCCCAGTGGCTCTGACCTCAATAAACATGGAGTGATTTGAAAGGCTGGTTATGGCCCACATCAGCTCCAGTCTCCCAGCCTGACCTGATCCCTTATCATTTGCCTACTGATGTAACAGGTCCAGAACGGATGCCATACCCCGATCCCTGCACTCATCCCTGGGACATCTTGACAACAAGGACACTTGCACCAGACTCCTGCTCACTGACTAGAGCCCCACCTTCAACATCGTTATCCACTCCAGACTGATCTCAAAATTCCATCACCTTAGTCGCGGCTCCACCCTCTGCAACTAAATCCCCTGGTTTCGGACCAACAGACCACAATCTGTGAAGTCAGCTATCTGCACCTTGACCACAATTACACTCAACACTGGATACCCCAAGGATGCGTCCTCAGCCCCCTACTGTACTCCCTGCCCACACACGGCTGTGTTGCCAAATTCCAAACAACGCCAGCTGCAAGTTCTCTGATGACATGCCCACGTAAAAACAGGTATCCCCTGCTTTTCAAAAGTTCGCTTTTCCCCGCGTCCCTTTCCAAATAACCTACATTCGGACATTCCCGCCTCAGGTGACTGACTGTGTGGAGTTTGCACATTCTCCCCGTGCCTGTGTGGGTTTCCTCCGGGTGCTCCGGTTTCCTCCCACAGTCCAAAGATGTGCAGGTCGGGTGAGTTGGTCATACTAAATTGCCCGTAGTGTTAGATAAGGGGTAGATGTAGGGGTCTGGGTGGGTTGCACTTCGGCGGGTCGGTGTAGACTTGTTGGGCCGAAGGGCCTGTTTCCACACTGTAAGTAATCTAATCTAACCTAATCTGTTTTCGCTAATCTAAAGAAATCCAAAGAGGATTTTCACTTTTAAGAAGATTGCCAAAATTTTTCCCATACAAATGAATGCTTCTTCACTTTACACCATATATGCTTATGAAAGAAACACTGTACTGCAAATCGCAGATCAGTTACCATGTCACACGAATAGAATGCTTTCACTTGCCAGTATACAGAATAACAGTAAGAGATACAGCTCATTCTAAGCTGGAAGAGACAATGGGTTGAGTTTCCTCAACCTTTGCTGTAATAATTCTGTGATATGTATTGAAAGCCTATGGGGGTGGGGGGTGGGGGCGGGGGTGGGAGACAAGCTTGTTCAATAAAGGGAAACCTGTGTATGTCTAAGACAATGTTTAAAGCAATTTTATCTCCCTGTCACTCTGCCTTGAACGGTGGTCATCTTCTTATATTCGTTGATGGGATATGGGTATCACTGCCTGGACCAGCATTACTTCACTTTTCTAGCTGCTCTTGAGAAGACCATGAGCCACTGTAGTCCATGTGTTTTATTTGATTTGATTTGATTTATTTTAGTCAAATGTACAATGGAAAGCTTTGTTTTGTGAGTAGTGCAGGAACATGATAGTAGACAAAAAAACACAGCTCATGAGGTACTTCAACAGAGTGAGACATATAAGGTTACAGCTGCACAGGAGATGTCCAAAACAAGATCGCTATTAGCAAGACTAGTATTATTTGAAGTTAGAGATGTCAATTCGTCAGTCTAATTACGGTAGGGAAGAAAGTGTTCTTGAGTATGCTGGTCCATGTTTTCAAGCCTCTCTATCTTCTTCCTGTTGGAAGAGGTTGTCGGAAATCATTACCGGTATGGGAGAGATTTTTTTTATGTTATCAGCCTTTCGGTGAAAATGAGAAGTATAAACGGATGGAAGGTTGCCTTCCGTGATGGTCTGTGCTGTGCACATAACCGTCTGTAGTTTCTTATGGTTCTGGGCAGAGCAGTTACCATGTCACACGAATTGAATGTTTTCAGTTGCCAGTATACAGAATAACAGTAAGAGATACAGCTCATTCTAAGCTGGAAGAGACAATGGGTTGAGATTCCGCAACCTTTGCTGTAATAATTCTGTGGTATGTATTGAAAGCCAATGTGGGGTGGGGGGGGGAGGTGTAGACAAGCTTGTTCAATGAAGGACACAGACTGTTCCATCAACAAAAATCGATTCTTATTATGTCATGAAGTTCAGTTGCAATGAAAAGTGTTTTAAAACAACGTGGTTTTCTGAGATTTACAGGATATTCAGAAACATGTTTTTTTTTCCCCTTTGAATCTTATGGAAGAAACAGATTTTGGCCTTAATACAAATGTCACAGACACACCAACTATAATAGGACCACAGTGTCCAAATACAACCAAGGTCAACATATGGACCTGTCAAGAAACATGAGATAAAATGATATGCAAACATGAGATACAAACTGAAAATGGTGGAGAAACGAAATAGAAATATGAAGAAGTATCTGCAGATAGAAACAGAGTTAATATATTGATTATGATGTGAAATTTCTGGAAAGTCAAATGTTAATTCTATGCATCTCTGCTCAAATTCTGCCAGATTTTTTGAGTTTTGCTCCAGCTCTTTAAAATTCTTTTTCTTTCTGAACTGTGACAAATTGTCTGATCTGAACGATAACAGCAAAGCCTCTGTCTCACTTGGATCTCGAGTAATTTGTTATGGACATTAAATGAAAAATTACAAAGTTCCTATGTTTGACAAGGTTCTAAATATTGATGACGTATTAGATTGTGAGAACTTGTCATGAAAATGTTGAAACAAAAACAGAGGTTGCTTCTAAAGCTCAGTAGGTCTGGGAGCATATGTGCAGAGAAATCACAGTTAACGTTTCGGGTCCAGTGACCCTTCCTCAGAACTAATGGTAGCTCTAAAAATGTTGGTTGATATGCAGAAGAGGTTGGACAGCTGTTAATGGAGATTGTTAGTAGCTAACAATAGAGGGTGAGTAATGGAAGGCGATGTGAGAACTAGACCTGGTGTATTATTGGTCGGGGGATACAACATTGGGGAGATCAGGGCCGAAAGCTATTGAACTTGATTTTGAGTCTGAAGGGTTGTCGGGTCCGCACATGGTAAATGAGGCGTTGTTCTTCCAGTTTGCATTGACTTTTTGTAGAACACTACAGCAAGCCTGACACAGAGATATTGGCCAGGGAACAGGATGCGCTATTAAACTGGCAGGCTACTGGATGCTCAGGGTCATTTGTATAGGTACACTTTGGATGTTCAGTGAAGCGGTAACCCAGTCTACCATTAGTTTCCCCAGTGTAGAGGAGACCACATTGTGAGCAGCGAATCTATTAGACTACATTGTGGGAAACGTTGGTAAGGTTCTGCTTCATTGGTGCGGTGTGGTTGAGCCCTTGGATAGTGAGAAAGGAGGACAGAAGTGCGAAAGTGTTACACCTTCGGCAGGGGCAAGAGAAGTGCATCTGTGGTGTGGGGTGAGGGCGGAATATTGGGAGTGAATAAAGAGTGAACCAGCGTGTCCTGGTCCCTCCAGAAGGCGGACAAGAGAGAGGAGGGAAATACGTATCTGGTGATGACTCTTGCTGGAGGTGGGGGAAATGGCGGCTGATGGTCCTCTTCATGTGAACGCTAGTGGGATGGTAAGCCAGGAAAGGAGGAATTCTCTCGCTGTTGCAGGAGGGTAGAGAGAGGTTGAGGATAGAAGTGGAGGAGGTGGGTCAGACCTGGTTGAGGGCCCTGTCAAGAACAATGCTAGGGAAATCCTCAGTTGAGGAAGAAGGTGGACATATTGGAGGCTACATTTTTGAAATTGACATCATCAGAAACAATGCGATGGAGACAGATTAACTGGGGGAATGGAATGGAGTGTTTGCAGCAAACAGAGTATGAGGGTTTACACTCCAGGTAGCTGTGGGCGTCGGTGGGTTAATACTGAATATTAGTCGCCTGTCGATCCCCAGAAATGGAAACAGAGATACCGAGGAAAGGAAGGGATGAGTCAGAGAAAGACGAGGTGAAAGTGAGGGTGGGATGCAAGTTGGAAGTGAAATCGATGTGTTTTTTTCCAATTCAGGACAAGAGAGGGAAGCAGAATCGATGATATCATTTATGTATTGGAGAAAGAGTTGTGGTTAGGTCTGGAAAAGAACTGGAACAGGGAATGGTCTACGTACCCCGTGAAGAAACAGGTTTGACTGGGGCCCACGTGTGTATCCATGCACCCCCCTCTGTGTGGCAGGAGTAGGCTGAAGCAATGGGTCTGCCAGGGCAGTTCTGTTTGTGGATTTTCAGGAGGAGATAGAAGTGAGCTCTGCTGTCAGAGACCATCAGCTTGTGGACTGTTATGTGGGGGCAAGTGGGGTGGGAATAACCTGATGAAATGTGGTCAGTTTATCATAGTGAACACAATGGCCTGATGTGCCATGGTTGTGTCATGGTCCAGCAGGTGACATGAGGACTATCTGAGAGCTGGCACTCAGTCTCTGCAATGTCGAGGGTAGTCCACCAGACGACAGCAGCATCACCCTTACCAGCATAGGCTGAATAACAAAGTCAGGGTTGGATCAAGCACACGGCGTACAACCTGTTCAGAGTGTAATTTGTAGATTGGGTGAGGGGATGCAGAGAAAATAAAACAACCAATGTCACATCGAGCATTCTCAATGAACAGATTGAGTTCAAGCAAACGCCAGAGCATTTCGAGGAAGAGTATTGGAGCTTGGCGAAGAGTCTGTGGAACAGAGAGTGGATGGGCACTAAGGAGAATACAGTGGAAGAAGAGATCAGCATCATGCCGTGCCCGAAATTCATTAAAGTGGGGACAGAGTGGGATAAAGTTGAGACCTTTTCTAAGTATAGAACATTCAACATCAGATACGACGGCAGGTGCATTTGGGTTAGGGGATGCATTCAAAGTGCAGGGCACGGATCGGGAGGCAGGTTTCAAGGGGTCACAGGCATCTCTGCATCATTGCATCTTGTGGGCCCCATATATCTGAAGAGCATGGCGAATGAGCTGGAGAAAGAACTAGAATTGGGGAGTAGTGCAGCCTTGAGTCAATGGGATGTGAATCTTTTGGACAGATAAAATGTTGATATCACTGGCACTGACATCACACGATCAGTCCTCTAAAAGTAACTGGTTGAAAATAATCTGAATCGTAATCTTATTGTAACGCCCTGATTTCATTGGGGTGACACTCAACCGCAAGGTCTTACTGTTCTGAGATTTTAGACCAAACTGTGAAAACATAATATGTGTTGATATCATGAACAGGACAAAGTCATCCATGGTTTTGGAAGGTACTAGAAGGGCATAGTGTATTTGTCATTCTCAAAAGCTCTGGGGAAGATGTCATTGCTCAGTGAGGAAATTACCAGGACAGAATTTCCTCCGATTCCCATTGACCCCTGTTTACTCAGGGTCCCTGATGCCACATGAGTCAAATACTACTTTGATTCAAGGGAAGTGACTCTGATCTCACCTCAAATGACATTGGAAAATCCTTAAAATAATAAAATGCAAAAGGATAGAACATGGCTTGTTTGAACAGTGTGTTCACTGTCCTCACAAAATTAAAAGGAAAGCTGATACATGGACTTCTGATTCTGAGGAGAGATTCGTCCTATTTGTGATGAGGCTGTTTGGTTAAGCGCTGTGACACAGAGACAGAAAAACACTCCACTCTGTACCAAGGGTAACAAAACGATCCTGTTCATGGTGCATCAGGAAGTGACAGAAACACACACTTGTCTGTTCCGATTGGACATTGATCATCTCAATCTCATCATTTGTTAATGATCAATAGCAGCACAGAAGCCAGCAGTTCCCATCATCCCAGTTGGAAAGCAAAAAGTGAACACGATGGTCAGACGAAGTGGGAGTAATTGGGGAATTGGTGTAAATTACAGTGGGAGTGGCAGAAGAAGGGTATAAGGAAGATCATCAGTGGAAGAGTATGTAGCAGCAGAAGGAGTAGTGCAAGGAAAGTAGGAGTGTAAGGAAAGAGTAGGACGGAGGACCAAGAATGGCAGATGAAGTTTTAGTGACAGGGAAAAGCTTGTTTTTGAGGAAGCGGGATTGTGTGCAAAAACATCACTGTTCAGAAAATCAAGATCAGGTTTCCACTCAAAATTAAGAAAATATTTCATGTACTTTCTTTTCTATCACTTGATTCTTGTTCAGATTGTACATGCACACTATATTTTTGTATCTCCATCAAGTGCAGACGACATGTTTTTTTTCACATTTAATGTGGTGTTTTTGAATTTTTTTACAGTATGTATTTGCTTCCAATTTAAGGTAGACATGACGATATGATTTGATCTTGTGCAGTTTGTCCATAACATAGAATTTAATTGCATATTTGTCCTCCTCATACAAGCTGAAGTAAAGAAACAATGAATTAGTCTGTGTCCATCCTGCAGATGAACTGTTTCTTCTTTTCTGGCTATTGCAGTGAATGTAACAAAGAACAGTGCCTCCAAAATGCTGATGTTCGTTTTTCCTTTGCAGCAGGGAAGGTTGAGGAGGGAATATGGTACCGGTGTAGAAGTGCATAAGGGATAAGGAGAGGCTTAACAGAGAGATGCTGTTTCCTTTAGTCAAACGGACAATAACAAAGGGACGCATTTTTGAAGTGAAATGCAGGGAATTGAGAGAGGATTTGTGGAATGTGTTTCACACTGAGAGGGTGGTATGAATCTGGAATGCATTGTCCAGGAGGGTCGTTGAGAGAGGTAACCTCACAAACGTTTAAAAAGTCTTTGGATGTGCACTTGCTGGTGCAGACGTGATAGGCCTTTTCTTTGTTGCATGTTTCTATGCGTTGGCAGCCATGAAGACTCTGATATGTTCTGAGGCAATAAGCAATGGCAGTTGCTGGTTTGTTCCTTTGACTGGACTCAGTAAGTGGTGAGATTACAAACCAACATCATCTCATGCAAGTTCTCACAATGCACTTACTCAACCTAGCGCATCTCTGGGAACATCCAGGATAATTCACATGCTCAGTGCAAGCATTGTGCAACAACCGCACGAGCACTTTTCCCACCATTATTATAGCGACAGCAATATCATGGATATAGCTTCTCCTTTAATATAATGCAGACTTTTAGCTATGAGGGTTCTCGTTCTCTGAAGCATAATAAATTCCTTCCCAGGTATTCACATTGACAAAAAGCAAGCTTTCCTGTTTTTTGGAGGCAGCTGTTTATCACTGAATTCCACACCACACTGCACCCCAACCTCTTTCCCCTTTAATATTTTCTTGTGCACAGAATTCCTGATCTCACATGTCTCAATCCCTCACAGCCCCTACACTCTCCATTCTTATTTGTGAATCCCTGATAAACCTGCACCTCTTCTCTTTCATTTATTCCAACTTACATCTCACAATGTGAACTGATATGATTCCTTCCCTCAGCATGGAGGTCATTAGACTGACCGTGCCTGATGTCCTGTTCACCTCGAAATTCTACTCAGTTTCTGACCTGCTGCTTTGGTTCCCACACTACTGCTTAATCCGTTTAAATCCATTCGACTTGTACTAGCAAACCTCCCCACAAAGACGTTGCTGCGCCTCCAGTTAAGATGCAACCTGTCTTTTTTGTACAGGTCCTTCCTGTCCTGAAAACAATCCCAATTATCCAAAAATCTGAAACCATCAACCCTGAACTAGATTTTTAACTACATGTTAAGCTATACTGCCTTCCTAATCTTTGCCTCTTTTCCATATGGCACGGGGAGTAACTCAGAGATTGAAGAGGATTGTTCAATCTCTTTCACACACACACATTCACACAGACAGACAGATGCCACATTGCTTTGCAGAAGAATACCAATAACTTTATAAATAATCAGAATGATAACTGGAATGAAGGATTTAGTTAAAGAAAGTATAAGAGAAATTGTGTTACTTCTGGATGTCAGTTTGCTCGCTGAGTTGGAGAGTTCATTTTCAGACGGTTCATCACTATACTAAGGAACATTATCAGTGAGCCGCCGGTGAAGTGCTCGTGTTGTTTTCCGAATTTATATTTAATTGTTTAGGTTTCCTTGAGTAAGTGATGTAATTTCCAGTCTTGGTGATTTCATGTCCCGTTCTTTTTCTCAGAGAATGTTAGTTGGAATCAAAATAGATGTGTTTCTTGATGGAGTTCCGATTTGAATGCCATTCTTCTAGGAATTCTCGTGCGTGTCTCTGTTTACCTTGTCCTCTATGGATGTGCAGACCCAGTCAAAATGGTATACTTCCTCATCTATATGTAGGGATACTAGTAATAGTGGGTCATGTCTTTTTTTCTTGCAAGTTGTTGTTCATGTATCCAGGTGACTAGTTTTCTGCCTGTTTGTCCAATGTAGTGTTTGTTACAGTTCTTGCAAGGCTTATTCTTCCTGGAGCAGAACAGACAACGATGTGAGCTTATTGCGATACTTAAAATTATGAAAAACATGTTGCAGAGTAAAACAGGAAGACAGCATCATTGCTTTCTAATTTCAAGATTTTTAGCAAAAGATCCAGGAGTGAGATAAGGAAAAACGTCTTTATTGAGAGTTGTTAGGATTCGGAATGGACAGCCTGGGAGAGTTGTGGATGAAGGTTAAAAGGAGAACTGGTTATGTATTTGGAAATATGAATTTAACAGGCTGCAGATAGGGCTGGCAAATGGGAGGCACTTTGGAGACATCACTTGAGCTGGTGCACACACAGTGGCCAATGGCCTGCTCCCGTACTTTCAAGTTTTGTATTCTATCATGTGGCTGATGCGAATAAAAGTCAGTCTCCGCAGTAGTATGGCTGGGTCATTTCTATCAACAAAGACGGCATACTTGAACTACTGGACTTGTGCCTCACAACACACTTCACATTCAATAACCAAATAAAGCCAGACTACTGCGACCACTAGGACTCATAACAGCACACAAACCAACAGCCACGCTCAAACAACAACTCACCGGAACAAAGGACCCGATACCCAACATGAGCAAAACTAATGTAGTGTACAAAATCCCATGCAAGGACTGCACAAAACACTACATCGGACAAACAGGAAGACAGTTAACGATCCGTATACATGAACACCAACTAGCCACGAAACAACACGACCAGTTATCTATTAGATTAGATTAGATTAGATTAGATTAGGGCCTGCGGCTCGTTGGTCTAGCGGTATGATTCTCACTTCGGGCCTCTAGGTGGGTGGACTTGTGAGAAATCCTGTGTTCAAATCCCGGACGAGCCTTCATTTCTTGTGGGCGGCACGGTGGCACAGTGGTTAGCACTGCTGCCTCACAGCGCCGGAGACCCGGGTTCAATTCCCGCCTCAGGCGACTGACTGTGTGGATTTTGCACGTTCTCCCCGTGTCTGTGTGGGTTTCCTCCGGGTGCTCCGGTTTCCTCCCACACTCCAAAAATGTGCAGGTCAGGTGAATTGGCTATGCTAAATTGCCCGTAGTGTCAGGTAAGGGGTAGATGTATATGTAGATGTAGGGGTATGGGTGGCTTACGCTTCGGCGGGGCGGTGTGGACTTGTTGGGCCGAAGGGTCTGTTTCCACACTGTAAGTAATCTAATCTAATCTATCCTTTGTAGCCACACACACAGAGGACAAGCAACATGATTTCGACTGGGACAACACTACCATTGTAGGGCAAGCCAAACAGAGAACAGCCAGGGAATTCCTAGAGGCATGGCACTCATCCACAGACTCTATCAACAAACACATCGACCTGGACCCAATATACCGGCCACTGCAGTGGACAGCTCGAACTGACAACCGGAAGCGGCAGAGACAGGCCACTATAAATATTGGTGAAAACAGCACAGAAGCGCTTCACAGGAGGCTCCCAAGCACTGAGGATGTCACCTAGACAGGGGACGAAACGTTTGAACGACAAATTCCCAGCTCGGCGAACAGAACCACAACAACAAGTATACCATTTTGGATTCTGATTTTGTGTGTGTATTGGCAGATGGGGGATGGATGTCAGGAAATCAGCAGTAGCCAGGTTGGTTGCATTACGACTGGCTCTGGGGAGTAGCAGGAAAGGATAAAGTTAAACAGGGTCTGAGGGATTGAAGAGTCGATTTTTAGGCGGACAGATCAGAGATTCTGTGGCCTCAAGCGGGAATCCAGGATGTGCGTTGCCTCTCAGGTGTCAGGGTCCAACGTGCTTCTGAGTGGCTGCTGAATGCTGTCAAAGGGGAGGGGGAGCACCCAGAAGTCATTGTGCACGTTGGCACAAATGACCCAGGTGGACAAAGGAATGTGGTTCTACAGAATGATTACTGGCATCTAGGAGAATAGTTAAAAACCAGGACCTCGACAGTGGTAATCTCCTGATTACTTCCAGTGTCATGAGCTAGTGAAGGTAAGAATAGGATGAGATGGCAGATAAGTATGTAACTGAAGAATTGGTGCAGGGGGAGGTATTCATAATTTTAGATAATTTGGAGCTTTTCTGTGACAGAATTGACCTTTTCACGAGGGACTGGTAGCACATGCACTGGAGAGGGGAACCAATATCTTTGAAGACAGTTTAGCTAGTCCTACAAGGGAGTGTTTATGCGAGATTGGCAGGAGGTGGTATCCTCAAGAGCAGGGAGGCAAATGTGAGGCTGGAAGGAGATACAATATTCAGAATAGTACGTTGAAGACATAGATCAGGCTGGAATACGATAGGGAGCAAGGAATGCCTATGGATTAAATTGCATTTATTTCAATGCAAAAGAACTAACAGGTGACGCCAATGAATTCAGGTTGTGGATACGTAATCGGCGCTGGATAGAGTAGCTATTACAGAAACATGGCTGAGGGATGGATACGACTGACAGCTTAATGTACCAGGTAAAGTGCATTAGGAGGGACAGAGATAATGGAAAGAATAGAGGGAGTTTCATTTTAGATTAAGGGGAGTATCACAGGAGTGATCAGAGATAAAGCAACCGATGAATCATCCAGTGAGGCATTGTGGGTGGAACTAAGACACAAGAAGGGGATGGTGACATTAATGGGGTTGTACTATAGGCCCCTATATAGTTAACAGGAATTGCAGGTTCAAAAATAGATACAGAGATTGGGGAGACATGCAGGAACATTCGGGTTGTCATAATAGTGGCTTTATGTTTTATAACATAGACTAGAACTGCCAGAGCATTAAGGGATTTGAAGGAATGGAATCAAGTAAGTGCGTCAGGAAACTTTCGTCAAGCAGTATATCGAGGGTCCTAATCGGGAAGGGGCAAAATTTGACCTACTCTTAAGAAATAGGTCAGGACAGGTGAGTGAGGTGACAGTAGATGTGCACTTTGGGACCAGTGACCATAGTACTATTAATTTTAAAATAGTTATGGAGAGGGAAAAAAGAAGGTCCACAGATTCAAGTTCTAAATTGCGGAAAGGTAAATTTTGATGGACTTAGACAGGATTTGGAGGAGTTGATTAGAGTAGTCTGTTGCAAGCAAAAGGACCTCCCGAAAGTGGGAGTTTAGGATCTATATTTCCAGTGAGTGTGAAAGGATAGTTGACAGGAATGAGGAACCCTGATTGACAAGAAATGTTTAGGCTTTGAACAAACAAAATGAGGAGACAAACAAAATGAGGAGACATGGCTCAGGTAGAGGCAGCTGGAATCAAGGAAATCCCTGGAGTTACACAGGGGATATAGGAGCTTACTGAAGTAGAAAATCAGCAGGGCCAATAGGGGGTATGAGATAACCTTGCCTGAGAACATCTGGGTGAATCCAAAGTGGCGCTTTAAGAATATTAAGGGAAAAACATCACCTAGAGAGAGAATAGGACTTCTCAAAGACCAAAGTGGACATGTATGTGTCGTACCATGAGAGATAGGCGATGTCCTCAACAAATATTTCTCCTTTATGTTTACAGTGGGGAAAGACATGAATACATAGGAATTTGAGGAAATAAGTGGTGATATCTTGGGGACAATCCATATCACAGTAGCGGAGGTATTGGATATACTCGAATGTTTGAAGTTGGAGAAATCTCATGCCTTACCAGATATATCCAAGAACACTGCAAGGGGTTAGAGAAGAATTTGCGGGGGCCCTGGCTGATAATTTTGATCATCAGTTACCACAGGTCACTGTGAGTGTCTTTTTGTATGGGTCTGTGTATGTGTATGTTTCTGTGTATACAAACTGCATCTCAGTATAGATTGAAAGATAAATATTAATGTACATATTTGTCTACACTGCTTGCCACGTATCTTTCCATCATAGCTTGAGTAAGTCTGCTTTGGTAAATTACTTTCCCAAATTAAAGATATCTTGTGCCTACCTGACTTGTGCCTAGCAAAGAACCTGACCTAGTCTGAGAACAACATCATTGGCCATATCAGCAACGTAGTTACATTTAAAATGTATCATGACCAATGGAGGAGCTGGAGTAGAAAATGAAACAGAAACCTCTCCAAACCCAGTCTGAACAGGGATGACGAGAAATTCACAAAGGGCTGTTTGAGTGGGAATGCTCTTGCCCAGACGTTTATGGTGCCTGTGTGTCTGCATTTATTCAAAGCCACGCTATTTAGACATTGGATGGTAAAGGATAATGAACTACAGACAGGAAAGTGAGGCTGAGACCACAACCTGATCAGCCACAATCTGATTGCCTGGTGGAGAATGCTCAGTGTCTAATGACCAACACTTCTCCTCAGTCTCATGCTCCTATGTTCCACTGAACCTGTCAAACCTGATGGGCAGGAACAGTCGGAGGCCATTTCCCCCAGTAACCTGGTGCACAGAAACAGCGGAGACAATTCAGCCAAAGAAGACTGTCCCACATCGTTTGACATGGCGTTGGAAAATATTTTTGGGAAAAGAAAGGATAGGTGACGGTGTGAAACATCTCACTCCTCTGTCTTTACAGAACTGTCTTCATTTGTTGGTCATGCTGCCGATTCAGATTCACTGTAAATACAGCGCCCATACCTCACCCAGAGATAACCCACAAAATCCTCTGGTCTCACTGACTGTAACATCCAATAACAGAATTTCCAGGAAAATAACTTCCCAATAACAGAATGAGAGAACATCAGATACGCAAATATATAATATTCAGCCCTCCTGGCCTGTCTTTCGCTTCAATATGATCATTGCTGATCTGCAAAAGCCACAACGCCTCTCTTATGCTCCATCCCTTCAGTCCTCAACATTCTGATGCCTCATATCCATTGTGCCCCCTTCCAAATATCTTAGTAATCCACCTCCCCTACCTTTCTTGAATACAGAACTCCCGACAGTCACTACCCTCTGTGAGAAGGAAACACTCCTCACAAACACACCGTGACCTAGTCACATGAATAAAAGATATGAACACGTGATAAGAGTGACTGGCCTTGATATCAAGGCAGGATTTAACTGTGGATGGTATCAAGGAACCCGAATACAATGGAATGTAATGGGAATGAATTGTAAACTCTCCACTGGTTAGAGACATTCAGAGGACAAGGGAAGATATTTGTGATTGGTCACAGGATATCTCTGCCTGCATCCTCAAGGTAGCTTTCTTCAGCCGTTTCAACTTCACTCCAACATCTTCTGGTCAGAAGTGGAGATGTTGTCTGAAGATCACACAATATTAAGAATAATTTGTCACGTGTCCACTGCTGAAGCAGTCCGTGTCCATGTGCAGCAAGGCCTGAATAACATCCAAACTGTGTTGTTAAAGTGAAGGTAACATTCATGTAACAGTCTTACTAGAAATTTCTCTTTCTTGTGTTCAACAGTTAAATATGAGGAGCTCATTCAGCCTCTCAAGCTGGTTTCAACTGAATATATTCAACCCAGCGAAATTATTGACTATGAACAGGGATAGCCCATTCAGTCCCTACTGCCTATTACACGAGGAGGGAAGGAGTGTAGTCAGCACATCGAAGTGTTAAACATGAACCAGGAGTTGCCAAGTCAGGTCTTTGAGCCTATTCCATGAGACCAGGCAGAGGCCATTCAACTTGTCAAGTCAATTATGCAGAAATAGGAAGATGTCATTGATTCCCCAACATGACAAACAGTGAAGCAGAGACTACACAGATAAACCGCTCTATGTTGTTCCTCCTGGGTCCATTGCCAGTGGTACACGTGTTACTTTAACTTGGTTTACTGAAGGTGAGAAGGGAAAGTGGCGGTGTGTGCCACGTCTCAAGGAAAAAGCTTCTGTCTCCGAGACGACAGACTGGTATTTCGATGGAGGTTACAACCTGGTGGGACCGGCTAACTCTTCCAGGAATAAGGTATTGTGGCTGCTGACAGATTTGTGAACAGTGCATGTTCACACCCCGACTGCATATTGAGACAGTTAGAGTTCATTCAGAGCCTGGAGCTGCCTCTCAACCAGCATGGGGGCTCCGGGCAGGTATGTGAACTATTGGGAATCAAATATAATGTAAAAAATGTAGTTTTTCACATGATCACAGTCTTTTTCCTGACAAAATGAGTGTTAGTTTTTCATCTTCAAGTCTAAATGTAAAAGCCTGTTATTTTCTCTCAGCGCCATGTATTAAACATTCATTTTCCTCGCACTTCCCTCATGGTACCATCATCCCAGGAATAAGTTTGGTGCAAGTATATTGCACTATCTCAGCCACAATGTAATCGTTCCCTATAAAGGAGAGAGAATCTGTAATCAGTGTCCGAAATACTGCCCAAGCAACACACTACAACTGCAGGAAGATGAATTTACTTCAACACTTGAATCATTTTATAATGAAGGACAACGTACCATTTACTGTACGGATTACTTGCTGGCTCATGTGAATTATATAAGTGATGACTGAACTTCCCAATCTCTCATCTTCTAATAAATACAAAATGAAAAGAACTGTATTTGCTGCTCATTTCAAATCATTTCTTTGCCTTGTGGACAGCTGTGCTCCAAGCACTGATCCATGGGATACCCTATGTGCAATGACCTTTATTCCAAAGCAGAATCTTACTCTCTGTATTCTCCCTATTATCCAATTCTCATTTCCATGAAATATATTCACCCCTTACCCAAGGACTCTAATGTTCTTCACTCATCTGTCAAAAACTTCCTAAAAATTCAAATATACTGTTCCCGTTGGTTCTCATTTGTCGATGTCACAATCAAGACCCTCCATAAACTCCAAGTGGTTTATCAATAACGATTTCCCTTTCTAAAATATAGACTGACTCAGCAAATCATATCATTATTCTCCAAAGATGTAGTTATTACGAATTACTAAAAAATTCTAAAATTTTCCCTCACAACTGACATCGATTTATTCATCACTGTTTTCCATCTCCCTCCTGTTTTAAATCTTTGTGGTCACAGTAGCTACGTCCAAGTCTGGCAGGATCCTTTCCATAACATAAAAAGCTTTGACATACTTTGCCCTCCCTCATAGAGTTTAAGGAATTGACAGGACAGATTTAGGCCATTGACCCATCGTGACTGTACCTGCTCCCGAAAGAGCTACCCGGCAAGCACAACTCTCCAGTCTGTAGCCCTCTAAATTCTTAACTCAATTAGTCCAGCAACTTACCAATATTCACAACAATGAGCTTTGTTTTTTTTATATATCCCCAGTACTTCCTCTTTAATAATTCTAACTTCTTGCAGTTCCACATTTTCGCCAGTCACCATATTCCCTAACATTTCGGGAAGATTTTTCTGTTCTTTCCTCTGTGGAGACAGAACCAACATATTCACCGCACCGGACGGAGATGGTCTCTGTCACCTTGTGAGTACATGAGAGGATCGCACTCTGGCAAAATAGATCCTTCACCCACTCCTGCCTGGAAAGTTCCAGAATCAAAACAGTTGATGGGAATTTTGAGTACTTTCATCTCCCTGGTGTGAGACAAATTTTGTGTTGATGGAGATTTCACAGCTCAGTGGCATCATTGTTGAAATGAACTGGCTTCACACTTTGCACACGGAAAAGGTTCAACATTGAGAAATATTTGTGGAAATCTTAGAAAGGATAGTGCAGTGTCCTGCTCCTTCCTATGAAGTCTCTGCAGAACCAGACTCTCTCCAAAATGCAGTGCCCAAACCTTGTCCAGAATGGGGACACCAGACCCTCAGGTTTCCCTAAATCATTGCAGTAGCTGATAACACAAACCCAAGAAAAACATCCAGGGAACCTCCTGTGACTTTCCAATGATGAGAACAAGTCACGTCTCCGTACATATGTCACACCCACTCAGAGTTAACAAATGGCTTTCTCGCCTCAGTTTCTACTCCTGGCTGAAAAAAACATTGCAGCTCTGCTCAGTTCCTGTGACCTGAAATATTGCTGGTTCTGTTCTCCATGGAAGTAGTTGACAATGTAACTGCACAATTTTCTGTACCTCAGTCACAATAACAGCAACACTACCATTACCAGAGTAGATGCTGGGGATGCGATGGCCTAGTGCTATTATCTCCAGTCTATTAATCCAGGGACCCAGCTGATGACACAGACCTGGACTTGAGTCCCGCCTCATCAGATGGTGGAATTTGAATTCAATTGAGTATTTGGATTAACAATCTAATGAACGCGTATCAATTGTCAAATAAAAAACAAACACCTAACTAATTGTGTCCTTCGTGGAAGGAATTCTGTTATCTACATGTTGTCAGGCATACATGTGACACCAGACCCAAAGCAATATGATTGACTCTCAACTTCCCTTTGAAATGACCAAGCCAGCATTCAGTTATATCACGACAAAGTCTCAAAGAAATGAAACTAAACATATCTAAGCACTGGCAGCCGACAGCATGTGAACTGCTATTGTTCAAAAGGCAGCTCACCAACACCTTCTCGTGGGTAATCCGGAAAGGGAAATATATACTGCCCCAGGCAGTCACACCCACGTCGCTTTAATGAATTAAAGAAAATTACCACACTCAGGGATGAGAGTCAGAGAAGGCATACCCCATTTTAAAAAGGGGGTTGGATAGATATCTACATGGACATGATACTCAGGATATGGGTAAGAAATGAAAAATCAACGAGATTAATATCACAATTTATTTCCATCCTATCTGATAATCAACAAATGATTATTAAAACCTTTTTCTCTATCTTTCTATTCCTCCATATATTCAACTCACCCCACCAAAACAAAGTGCACTATTTCCCAGCTGCTTTCAGATGTGAAGCATGCTGAGTGGATTGAAAAAGTTAACTCTGTTTTTCTCTCAACAGAAGCTGCCAAATCTGTTCCGTTTTCCCAGCACTTTGTTTCTTTTAGTTTCAGATCTTCAGTAGCTTTCTTTGTTTGATTCAATGTTTCTTTTTGGTATTTCATGGAATATCAGCATCACTGTGAAGGGCAGCATTTGATGACCATCGTTAATTGCCCTTAATTGTGACCATTCCACAAGGCAGTATAGAACAAAGCACATTGTTGTGGGTCTAAAGTCACTCTCAATCCAGACCAAATAACGATGTTAGATTTCTTTACTAAAGGACATCTCTGAAACAGATAGATTTTTAGACAAAATTCTCCTCATTTATGGTTACAGTTCGTGCATTTGTTTTTATTTTGATTCTTATCATTGAATTTAAGTTCTGCGATCATCTGTGGTAGGATTTGCGACAGTACCTTTAGTATTCTAACCTGTGCCTATGAATTACCCATCCAGCGACATTTCAACTCTGACACGGTATCCCTATCATAACCTTACTTTAGACACATTACATGTTTGTGACCGATTTATTTGTAACTGGAGCAGTGGCCAGGGGAAAACTGTAACTGTAAATTATGACCTTTAGCAAGGCATAGGTTATGGTTTATTGAGCAAAGGCACTGACACAGTGACAGAGACTCAGTGTATTATGAAGCTGGTAGTGGGCAGGTTTGGTGATGGAGACAAAACCATGACATACATCAGTTCAACGCAAAAAGTGTCCTCACAATTTTGTTTCAGAGGTTTGTGAGGGAGGGGTCTGGAATTTGTGGATAATGAATGGGATTTATAATGGAATTAAAGTTTCTGTCTTTACCAGATATAGACAACAAAGAAAGCAATGAAGTTCAACATGGTTTATGTAATTAATAAGTGGATAGAGATTGAAAAACTTATCAGGAACACCAACAATAGCGAGGGTGGGATAATAACCTGCCTGAATAATCATCAGTACACCCAATATTTGAAATGGTAATGTTGACTCAGACCAGGAAATCAAGTAAAGACCATAGGATAAACTCCTGTGCATTGTTGTAACATTCCAGTCTATTTTTCTCAGATTCTGATCGATTATTGGAATATTCCAATCTAACGTTCTTAGATTCTGATCGATTGTTGTAACATTCCAGTCGAGTGTTCTCAGGTTATGATCCATTATTGGAACATTCCAGTATGTTGTTCTCGGATTCTGACATCTCCTCTCCCTGTCTCTGTAGCTACTGACTCCGTTAGTGTTGAAGGTAATGTATCTGCTGCTACCATGGGATAAAGCACCGAAAGAAGTCCCGTACTAATAGGAGACAGAAATCCTCTATTGATACAGTTAGAGTCCATGGAGACTGACATCAATCACAGTTACTGAACAAACAGTTCCAGTTAACCCCTTTCAATACAACATTTTCAGCTCACCTTAACAACGGGAGTGGATTGGATATCGACATCACTAGGTATTGAGCTCATCTCCAAACACTAGTGAAGTCAGTGCCGAGGTGGGGGTGAGGGAAAACTGATGGCGATTCTCTGTGTGGAGTTTGCATATTCTCCCCAGGTCTGTGTGTATTTCATCCCACAGTTCAAAAACGTGCAGATTAGGTGAATTGGCCACAGTAATCTTCTCATTGTGTTCACCGATGTGTAGGTTAGGCACATTAGTGAGGGGTCAATATCGGGGGTAGAAGAATGGATCTGTGTAGGTTACTCTTCCAAGGACCTGTTTCCACACGACATGCATTCGATGAATGTGAACAGGACAATATCAAACGGAATGAATAGTATGCTACATAAGTAATTAATCAGTGGATATACAGTTCGACAGGGTTGTGCACATATCGCATATTGCATGTTACAGCGCAGTACTGACCCTTCTGCCCTCAATGTTGCGCCAACCTATGAAACCAATCTGAAGCCCATCTAACCTACACTACTCCATTTTTCATCCATATGCCTATCCAATGACCAATTAAATGGCCTTAAAGTTGGTGAGTCAACTTCTGTTGCAGGCAGTGCATTCCACACCCCGATACTCTTTGAATAAATGAACGACCTCTGACATCTGTCCTGTATTCACTACATCTCAATTTAAAGCTACGTATCCCCGTGCTAGCCATTACTGTCCAAGAAAAAAAGCTCTCGCTATCCAGCCGATCTAATCTCTGATTATATTATATGTCTGAATTAAGTCACCTCTCAACGTTCTCTCAAATGAAAACAGCCTCAAGTCCCTCAGTCTTTCCTTGTAAGACTTTAACTCCATACTAGGCAACAACCTAGTAAAGCTCCTCTGAACCCTTTCCAAAGATTTCACATCCTTCCATGAATGAGGTGACCAGAACTGTATTCAATAGTCCAAGTGCAGCTGAACCAGGTTTTTTTTAACAGAAGTACATGACCCAATGGTTCCGAAACTCAATCCCTCTACCAATAAAAGCAAACACACCATATATCTTCTGAACAACTCTATCAAATTGGGTTGCAACTTTCAGGGATCTATGTACATGGAAACTGAGGAATCTCTACTCTTCTGCACTACCATGAGTCTTACCAAGTGCCCAATACTCTACATTCCTGTTGCTCCATCCAAAGTGAATCACCTGACATTGTTCAGCATGGCATTCCATTTGCCACCTCACAGCCTATCCTCCAAATTATCTGTGTCCTGCTGTAACCCACAAGATCGTTTGGCATTATCCACAACTCTAGTGACCTTAGTATCATCTGCAAATTTACGAACCCATCCTTCTACGCCATCATCCAGATCGTTTATAAAAATGACAAACAGCAGTGGGCCCAAAACAGATCCTTGCGGTACACCACTAGTAACTGAACTCCAGGATGAACATTTCCCATCAGCCCAAGGTGGCCCAAGGGTGGAATTGAGCGCAGGTTCCCAGATGTTTCGAGAAAGCCACTGAGCCACCGTGCCACCCACCCAAATATGTCACTGTGCTAGCGTATACGATGAAACTTTGAAATCTCAAATACAAGTGGAAAATGTTGGTGAAACACAGCTGAAGAGTCAATACCTTGAGAGTGACAGAGAGTTAACATATTGAGACGAACATGACCCTTTTCTGAAAAAGTCATATTGGTCTCAGAACGTTAATTCTCTTTCTGCTCAGATGCTGCTGGACTTGTTAAAGTTTTCCAGCACTTCCAACTTCCCTTTTTGTTTTGGAGTGTGGATATTTTTCTGATATGAAAGGGAACAGTGAAGCTGCCATTTCAGTCAACTCTCATGTATTTGGTTATGGTCATTGAATGAAAAATTAAAAGCTTTTGTATTTGACAGAGCCCTAAATATTTTCTGTGTCATAAATCACCAAGGAAATTTGTATTCAGTGACCATGAATCACATGATCAATCCTCTTTAAGTAGCCAATTGAATTAAGGATCCCAATCATAACCTCAATGTCATATCATGCTGCTGGTGTCACAAGAGTCATACTCATTCAGCAAGGTCTTACATTTCTGAAACTTTAGATTAACCTGTGGAAACATAAGATACATTGATACAGGGCACAGTCATCCATAGGTTTTGGATGGAACTCGCATGGGCAGATTTTAAGTGTCAAACACAATCACACTGGAAAAGGCGACCTAGAGTAGCCTACTTGAATCTCTTCTGTCCAAGTGATACACATACACACAGAGCTGCTTGTAGGCACATTCCAAGATGTTTTAACAACTGGTAGTGTAGGAACAGCAAATTAGTTCCTGGTCAGGATGGCATGCAATTTTGAAGATAACTTGTAGAGATTGTTTTCCCATTGTTCCCATTGTTCCCATTCCCAGTGCAGAATGTTCTCTAATTCCGATTAATCACAGTTTTGCTCAGGGTCCTTAATTCCACGCTTAGTCAAGTCCTGCTTCGATTGAAAGGGAAGTCACTCTGATCTCACCTCAAATTGTATTGGAAGATCAGTTGAAAGAACAAGGAGCAAAAGACTGTTCGTTTGAACAATATCCTCAAAATATACAAAATAAAATTGATACATTGTCTTCCAATTCTGTCCTAAGATGTTTGTCCTGTTGGTGATGAGGCTGTTTGGTTAAGTGTTGTGATAGAGGGACAGGAAGAAACTCCACTCTGTACTAATAGTTAACAAAGCAATCCTGTTCATGGTGCATCAGATAGTGGCAAACATGTTGTTTTCTGTTATTGTTGGACAGTGATAATTTCAAACGCACCATTCACTGATGCCATGCAATAGCACAGAAGTCAGCAATTTCCAGCACTTTGTGAGAGAGCAAAAAAACGAAAGGGAGAGTCAGGGAAAGTGGGAGTGATAGTGAAATGGTGTGATATACAGTGTGGGAAGTGGGAAGGGAGATGGTCAGTGGAAGGATATGTCACAGCAGAAGGGGCAATGCAAGGACAGTAGGTGGGTTAGGAAAGAGTAGGAAGGGGAGGTGGTGTGTCAGAAGGACCATCTGTGGCAGGCAATACCATGCAGTTGGAAAACTGAGATTGATGTACAATCAAACATCACTGTTAAGGAAAATTGAGGTTTGGTTTCCTTTGAATATTAGGTAAATGTTTCTCATATTTCTTTTATGAACAGGATTCTTGTTCATGTTGTACATCGCTCTACATTTCTGTATCTCCATCAAGTGTAGACATTTTCTTTTCTCTCCAATTCATCAACTCAACATTATGTCATTTTATGTCACTAAACAATATCCAGAACGATGGATGTCTTTTTTGTATGAATTTGCTTCTAATTCAACGCAAAAATGAGAATGTGATTTGGTCTTCTACTGCATGCTTATAATGCAGAATTTAATTTAATCTTTATCCTCACCACCTTAGTTCTTTCGAACAAACTTCATGAAAGGGCCTGCGTGCATCCTGCAGATTTAAAAAAAGGGTTATCTGTGCTCTGACGCGATTGCAGCGAATGTTATAAAGAATGAGCTGCAGGCCCACATAAAATGGAAATGTTGCAGTGCTCAGTGCCAAAAGCGAGTCCAAGAATAATGATGCACAAGCCTTATGAAGAATACATGCAGAGGGGCGGAGTATAAAAGCAGAATTCAGTTCCACGTCCAAAATACTATTTGTGGCTCCTTCATAAAAGCCCTCTCCTGCATCATGTTGCGAATTAACCAAAAGAGAGAAAACTATAGACTGGAATTATCAATTCTTCCTCTGCAACAACGACTTGTAGAAAAGGAAGAAAATCGAGCTGTGTTTCTGATATTCATACACGTTGATGATAAGAATGTGGGAGATGGGGGTGGGGTTTAGTGAATGATAAACAATGTTGTGGATAACACAACTATTATTCCGGTCGTTCAGAGTGAGGACGAAAGAGTTAGGTTACAGGAGGGTACAACCGGATTGTTCAGATGGCCAGATCAATGACCGAAAAACTTAACACTGCAATATGTGAGATGCTGCACTTTGAAAGAATAACAACACAAGAGAGTACTCAAACCATGATGATAGGCTAGATTTGCTTTTGCTTTACTTTGGAGCAGAGAAGGTTATGGTGTGAACCTGACAAAGGTGTACAACAGCATGCGAGGTATGGACAGAGTGAAAAGACAGCAGCTGTTCTCCTTAGTCACACGGTTAAATACAAGGGGATACACTTTTAAAGTGAAAGACAAGAGATTGAGTGAGGATTTGTGAAATCTGTTTTGAACCCAAAGTGTGATATGCTTCTGGAATGCATTGCCTGTGAGGGTGGTTGATGAAGGAAACCGTACAACCTTGGCAAAACACTTGTGTCAGCACTTGATGGGCACAGATTTGATAGGCATCTTCTTTATTTTAAGATTCCATGATATATTGTGAAGCAACATCCAATGGTAATTGTTGGGTTTTTTTTCCATCGAACTGTGCTCAGTAAGTGGGGAGATTACAAATCAGCATCATCCCATGGAGCATCAGCACTTACTAAACCGAGGACAGACCATCCATCTCTGAAAATATCCAAGGTAATTCACATGATCAGTGTAAGTTTCGATCAATGAGCCCACCAACATTATTCCAGCTGCTTGACAACATTAGTTTAAGGGCACCAATAACATAGAAACAAACTTTCCTTCATTGCTATATAGACTTCTAGTTGCAAAGTTGTTATTTCTCCGCAGAATAATAAATTCCTTGCCACATTTTCGCTTTGACAAAGAATCCGTTTTCCTGTGTTTCCTGCCAGCTGTTCATCACAGTACAGCGGCTTGTTTAACACTACGTCCACCACCAGTAATACTTACTCCCAGCTCAACTGGCACATGAAATGCACAGCTGGTACTCCCTCCCAATAGCCACTTGGATGGACCAACACCAACTTGACTGGAACTTCTCAATGGCAATTAATATTGGACTAGCTCCATTAAAATCCCAAATAAACTTTTGAAAAATCCAATTTCCTAATAATAATTGAACAATGTAACCGTGTTTATTGATCAGATGAGCTTGTTACGGACTTTGAAGTAGTGTGATACATTTGCAGAAACCATTTCGTGAATACATTGAAATAAAATGCCAACTGACAGCCCAGGTAACGAATAACACAAGTTAATGCAGCATTTAATCAGCAGCTGAATGAACACAAAATGCCAGAGCAGAGTCGGCCATGCGCCTTGAGGTAACTTTCATTAATGTCGTTTGGTGTTTTCTGGTTGGTGTAGACATGTTGCGCTGAATGGACTGTTTGTGTGCCATAGTACTCTATCACTTTAATTCTTGAAAACAGAAAATAGCATCATTATTTCCATAGCGTGTGAGCATCAATTGGTGAAGAATATAGTCTCCAAGGTCACATTGCATCGTGAATTGAATCGAAACCATTGTCCCTTCACTGTCACTTGTTGAGAATCCTGTAACTCTCTCTGAAACCAAAATGCTAGTGTTCCAGCACCACGAGGACCACTGGGATTCATTAACACATTATGAGTGGAAAGTAGATATAGGCAAGAGATCGGTGGCTTTGCGAATGAAACTCACCTCACAACAACAACTGAAAGGAAGCTGCACGATGAAGATATCTATTCGACATTATCTAATTTCTAAAGCAGTTTCAAAGGAGTTTTTCACTTGTTTAAAAAACACATTTGGAAAGTTGTGTCCAACATTCTGAAAGGAAAAGTCTTCATGTTCATGAGAATGGTCTACTAATTTTTTAGTAGCTGAAGACAACAAAAAAGTAGAAACTAACATCAGGCGTAAGTGTTCCTTCTTTGCCCTTATAACGTTACTGTGCCATTCTTAGTCAAGAATCTCCCTGTCTCTGCCTTCGGAATATTCAATGTCCTCGCCTTCAACGCTCTCTGGGAAGAGAGTTTCACAAATACACAACACTTTGAGAGGGCTGAAACAACCCACATCTTGTGAAATGAGATATTCTTTAGTTTTAGTTTCCATCCACTTATTATAATCTCTCATACAAGCTGAAATATTATTTCAGAATCCAACTTTAAAAGACTATTCGGAATATTCTGAAGTTAAACAAGATCACAAATTGTCCAGCTAAACTCCAGGAGATCCAGGGCCAGTCTGGTCAATATTTCCTCCTAAAATACAATTCTTCACAGGAGTCAGTTGAGTGAAACTTCTCTAGACTGCTTTGCATGTCATTATGGCCATAGTTATTTCGATGTGGTCTCACCAGTACCCTGTAAAACTGTAGAAAATTCTTCCTACTTCTGAATGAATTCTGTTTCTAAAACGTTTCAACATTTGTCTGGTCTCTCTAAAACCTTGATGTACACGACCTTTTTTTGTGTGATCCAGGTGCCTGATTCCTCTGTGCCTCAATGAAATCTCTTCATTTAAATCATTCGTACGTTTCCATTAAACTTATACCATATTTGAACACAGACGCATTTTCCATTCTATTCTCCATACACAAATATTTGTTGTTCATTTGACCAACTTATATCTCCTTATTAACTCATGTCTGCTTCATATACAAATAAAATCAAATAATGTAAAAATATTACATTGTCAATTCCATTGGAATGTGGCGACAGGCTATGTATTTGACCAAATATTCTGTCTGTATTATGGAAGAATACAAGGTCATATTTTTAGTCCATGTCTAAACTATAAATTAGCGACAATGCTAAAGTGTTTTGCAGTCCCATCACTCAGTTCCCAACACTGAAACATGGACAGATGGTGTAGAATCTGAGTGGGTGGGATTGAGAAGCAACAAATGTTAAAAAGGCAGAAAAAAGCGAGTGAGGATAAAAATGATCATGTCAGCATGGTAGCCAGTGACATGTGATATTCCACAAGGCTCAGTGTTGGGACCACGACTTTTTACTTTGTAAATTAAAGATCTCGATGAATGTTCTCAGGGCATTCCGGTGAACTTTTCAGATGATATAAGATAGGTGGAGAGACAGGTAGCATTGCGGAAGTGGAGAGGCTGCAGAATGGTTTAGACACAATAGGAGATTTGGCAAACAAGTGGCAGATGGAGTACAATGGGGGTAAGCGTGAGGTCATGCACTTTGATAAGGAGAATACAGGCATGGACTATTTACTAAATTCGGGAAAATTCTTCAGCTCTGAAGTGCAAAGAGACTTGGGAGTTCTCGACCAAGATTGTCTCAAGGTAAACTTGCAGGTGAACCAATTGTTTGGAAACTTTTATATCACGACACAGTGTGTTTTAAAATCTTATATTCACCAAAAGAACTGTGAGTCGACTCATAAACAACAACATCTGTTTATTGAACACAATTAATATTAGATCAATAAATTGTAATGTAATGTAACGAAACACACTACAAAATACCTTATGCTTTAATTTAACTTTGTATGATCTTATACTGCCCCAACAGAATATTGCCGGGTTCCACGTGCTGATTTCTCCTTATTACGATGGACTTGGAGATATCTTCTGCTTTGTTGGTTATTCTTGGTGTACTGCGCTAAGTGGGGTTTGCGGTGATTCTCATTCTTCAGAGTCTTCACTTCACTTTGGGAGGGTATGGAGGATCTGTCAACAGAATGACCATGTTGGATAACTCTGATCAATCAGACCCAACCAGGGGGCAGCACATTGATGGCCCAAAGGGTGGAATTCCGTTGTCCCGTTCAAATTCAACTCCTGGTTTGTCTTGCAGGGTCTGTAGCTGTGAGGTTTGTTTACAAACCGTCTGTGGATACCTGCAGCCTGTCTGGATTTTGCAGCATGTGGATGAGCACAGGCAGTTTATTCAAGGCTGGGATCCATTTCCCAGCATGCTTTAATCATTGTTCATTTTTGTAACTCCATGGTATTTATTATCCATCATAAGTTCATTACTTCAGATGGTCCGACTGGTCACAAAGGCAAATACAATGATGACATTTATTTTCAGAGGACCTAAATATAAAAGCATGAATGTAATTCTGAGACGCTATATGCCTCTAATCAGACCACATTTGGATTATCATCTGACGTTTTCGGCCCCAGATCTCAGGAAGGATATACTACCCCAGAGCGTGTTCAGATGCAGTTCACAGGAATGGCCTCAGGAATGAAAAGCCTAACATATGAGGATACTGGGAAGTTGAGAAGGATGAGGGGATCTAATTGAATCATACAAAGTGCTAAATATCTGGTTAGAGTAGATGTCAGAAAGATGCTTCCATTGTTAGGAGGGAAAGGACCCAAAGGCATAGTCTCATAATTAAGGGAAGATCTTTTATATCGGAGATAAGGAGAAACGTCTTCAGCCAGAGAGTGATGAATCTATGAGAAGGATAAAAGTTTCCTTCCTGAAAGGACATGAGTGAACCAGATGATTTTTCCCTTACAATCGATTCATGATCGCCATCAGTCTCTTAATTCCACATTTTAATTCAAGCTCCACCATCTGCCATGGCAGAATTCAAATCCAGGTCATCAGAACATTATCTGGGTCTCTCGCTTAACTGTTCATCGAGAACACCAGCAAGCCACTGCCTTGCCCAGTCCTCCAGAGTGTGACTAACTTGTGTAATGTGATTTGCCTGAGACTTTTCCCTCAAACTATTATTGATTTCCGTGTCAAATCATGGATGATTTTACTCCATTACGCAGTTCCTCTTCCTCTCACCAATAAACTTTAATTGAGAGGTTATTTAATATCTCCTTGTGTCTTTACCTTTTTTTTTATCTGTCCTGCCCTTGATAGTTTTGCTTTTTCCTGGCCAGCCCACTCATGCCAACTCCTTTCTTAGCCCAATATAATTATCATTGCTCAACACTAAAAACGTCATATGTGACTCTGTCCTTATACATTCAATCTGAGTTCGAAACTATAGCATGTTGCGGTCACTGCGTCCAAGAGGATCCTTAACTGCAAGATCATTTATCAATCCGTGCTTGTCACATAATATCAAATCTAAATAACCTGTTCTCTGTTTGAATCTATGACATGTTGCTCTCAAAAGCAATCCTTCATACAGTCTACGAATTGTTCTTCAAGGCTTCCTTTGCCAAGATGTTTAATTGAGTCAATATGCATATTCATCCCAATGTTGTGCCCTTGTCACCAGCCGTCATTATTTCTGAACTCAGAAATGCATCAGGTGAACAGTGTCTGAACTTTACTCTTCCCAAGAGGTTTCTTGTCTTGATTTTTGTTTATGTCTGGACTGATTTACATGTCGTTCCCTCGTGCCAATATCATTTCCTAATGCAGCCTTGATATCATTCTTAACCAATACATCAATTCCACCTCTTGCTTCTCCTTGTCTAACCTTTCGGAATAGTGAGTGCCCTTGGACATGTCACTGCCCAGTCTTGATCTCCCTGTAACCATGTATCAGTAATCTGCCCCACATCATACCCATTTGACTGTGAGCCTATTGTCAGCTCATCAATATTTTTCTCCAAATACTTTATGCTTTTAGGTACAAACTTTTAAAATAAGTTTTATTGGTTTATCTTTCGCTTTTATACTTTTTGTACACTTGCTTCCTGATCTCACACACTTCATTCCATCCCATCCCCCACACTGTGCAACCTTATTCGTTAATCCCTGATAATTATGCGCCTCATCTCTATCATTTATTCAAATCTCCAAATCATATTTTGAATTGACATGGTCCATCCTTCATCATGGTCATGAGACTGGCCATGCCTGCTGTCCTATTCATCTCTATCTTCTGCTCAATTTCAGACCTGCTGCTTTGGTTCCCAACCTCCTGGTTTATTAGTTTCAATCCACCTAATTTCCACTCGCAAACCTCCCCACAAGGATGTTGGTGCTCCTCCAGTTAATGTGCAACCTGTCCATTTTTGAAAGCTCTCACTTGCCCTGGAAGAGTCCCTAATGATCCAAAAGTTGAAACTCTCACCCCTGTTATACTTCTTTTACCACATGTTAAACTATCCCACCTTCCTAATCATTACCTCTTTTCCACGTGGCACTGGGAGTAATTCAGACATTCCAGCGGATTGTTCTCTCTTTCTCTCTCTCTCTCTCACACACACAATCACACACCACATTAGTTTGTAGAAGAATACCAGTAACCTTATAAATAATCAAAATGACAACTGGAATGAATGAATTAGTTAAATGTAGGATGCGAGCAATTAGGGTTACTCTTCATTAAGCAGAACGGACAATGCTGTGGACTTATTGCAGTGTTCAAAATTATGGAAAAAATGACAGCTTAAAATACGAATACTCTGTTCCTGTTCGTTGGCATTACAGCGTCTAGGAGTCTTGGTTTCAAGATTGTCAGCACAAGATCTAGGAGTGAGATAAGGAAAAACTTCTTTATTGAGAGAGTTGTTAGAATTTAAAATGCTCTGCCTGGGAGAGTTATGAATGAAGCTTCAAAAGGGAACGCGATATATATTTGTAAGTTACGAATGTAAAGGACTACAGAGACCGGGTGGCAAATGGGAAGAGTTTGGGAGACATTTTTGGAGCTGATGCATACACTGTGCCCCAGTAATCTCCGTCTGTACATTAAAGTTCTGTATTCAATCATGTACAGATGCAAGTCAACATCAGTATCTGATCATTTCCGATTGTAAATGCTGGCAAATACCTGATCATATTTGCTGCAGCATAGCCATTTAAAATGCAAGTGTTGCAATGTCAGCTTGATGATGAAGTCTAATTATTACTCAGCACATAACTACTTTAAATCTTGTATCCCAATTACTAAAACAAATATTTCTTTGCTTTGGCACAAAACACTTTGTAAATGTTAGACTTTTCTCTCATATGGAAATATGTTAATCGTTTTTTTATCACTAACCAAATGTCGCATTAAATGCCATTCATTCTTTAAGAAAATGCAAGATTTCAAATTATTGTTCACTTCAACTTAATATCACAAATCATTTATTTAAGTAAATATTCACAGTGCATGTAGAATTATTGTCATTTCTCAATTGTTGGTAAATAGCTGAAGCTCGTACATTTAAGTGAGAAAATAAACTGATTCTTATTTAAATGTATAAGAACGCCAATTCTCTATGATTGTTCAATTATTTTCTCAATCGGAATATATAATCTGTCAGACGCCAAGCACTTTCCAAATGTTGGTGTGACAACGCATTTATTTGAATACCTACAATGTTTATGTAATTGTAATAGTCAGATAGCATATTCTTTGTTCGAAATATAATAAAATGTACATTCTTTATTTTTGCATCATTAAATGTTGAAAGGAGTTTGTATTTTAGTTTCATAAATATAACATCAACCTAATTGTTTTCAGAGATGATGCAATTATTGTTTGGTTGAATAATTATACTTCACACCTTATTTTTGCTCAATTCATGAAACATGGCAAATATCTGATTATTTTTCGGATCACTAAACTCATCACCTTGCAATCGTAGCTTTCGTTGAAAATACATTTAAAAGGATCTGACTTCAGGCAGAGTGTTACTGAACCTCATAGTTGTCTGAGCCACTTAGCGAGACGCTGGCCTGCACCTAAATGTATCCAGAGCACGACCACGTGATTCAGGGCAGCCATTCAAGCATTATTTCACAACAAATCATTTGGAATCCACCTTAGGCCGCGGGGAAACTAGCCACCAGACTATCACTGGTCTCTCTGTAAGAACAAATGCTGTCCAAAATAGACATCAATGACTGGCGAGGAACAATGCTTTACAAATTCATTTTCAGTCAGACCCTGGCCCAGAGAGCAGATGTGTGGACATGGAGTGTCAAAAGCACACCACACAAATTACTTACGGTGATGACATCTGGCCTACCTCCCAGACTCCGTACATCTGCAACCTTGACAGGCACTGAGTGGAGACTTTAACAAGGCGAAGGCGAAGACAGCAGATGCTGAAAGTTAGAGTCGTGAGGCTGGAGCTGGAAAAGCACAGCAGCTCAGGCAGCATCCAAGGAGTGGGAAAATCGATGTTTCATGCAAAAGCCCTTCATCAGCAATAAGAATGGGATCCATGAGGGTGGAGTGATAAATGGGAGGAGTTGGGGCTGGGGAAAGGTAACTGAGAATGCGATAGTTGGATGGAGGTGTGGGTAATGGGTGATACATCGGAGGAGAGGGTGGAGTGGATAGGTGGGAAGGAAGATGGACAGGTGGGCATGGTGGCTCAGTGGTGAGCACTGCTGCCTCACAATGCCAGGGACCAGTTTCGATTCCAGCCTCAGGCGACTCTCGGTGTGAAGTTTGCACATTCTCCAACATGTCTACATGAGTTTCCTCCGGGTATTCTGGTTTTCTCCCACAGTCCAATGATGCACAGGCCAGGTAAATTGGCCATGCCAAATTGCCCATAGTTATAAGTGCATTAGTCAGAGAGAAATAGGTTACTCTTCAGAGGTTTGGTACGGACTTGTTGGGCCAAAGGGCCTGCTTCCACTCTGTGGGAAATCTAAAAAAAAATCCATTCCCACTTTGAATAAAAAGATGGGATGGGTCATGTGGTCGGTGCTAAGCTGGAAGTTTGGAACTGTGATAAGGTGGGCGGAGGGGAAATCCATATTGATGCCATGGGGTTGGAGTGTCCCGAGGTCGAAGATGAGGTGGTAAGGGAGTGGCAATAGATGAAGCCCTGGACCTGCATGTCCTCAGCAGAGTGGGATGGGGAATTGAAGCATTGGGCCACGGGGCAGTGAGGTTGGTTGCTGCGGGTGTCCCAGAGATGTTCTCTGAAGTGCTATACGAGTAAAGGTCCTATCTCCCCAACGTATAGAAGACCGCATTACGAACAACGGATACAGTAGCTGACATGTGTGGAACTGCAGGTGAAACCTTGGTGGATGTGGAAGGATCTTTAGGGCCTTGGGGGGGAGGTGTGGGCACAGGTCTTATATTCCTGTGGTTGGCAGGGAAAGGTGCCTAGACAGGAAGGTGAATTGTTGTGGACCTGAGGAGCACTACCTATCTTTTATCCTGTATTCTGCATTCAAAAGTGATTGTCCAGAATGAATCGCTTCACACTTTTCCACGTTGATATCCACCTGCCACTTCTCAGCCCAGTTCGTCATCCTGTCAATGTCCCCAGTGCAAACTACAACAGCCCTCCACACTATCCACAATTCTACCAACCTTCTACGGACTTTTGTTCCATCAACAAATATAATAGCCAACCCTTCCACTTCCTCCTCCAAATCATTTATAAAAACTACAAACAGCAGAGATCCCAGAACCGAATCCTACAGATCGCCACTTTTCACCGAGCTGCAGACGGACTACTTCCCATTTACTACCACTTTGTGTCTCTATGGGCCAGTTAATTCTGCATCCAGACAGACAGGTTTCTCCGTATCCCAAGCCTCCTTACGTTCTGAATGAATCAACAATGGAAACGTGATCAAACGCCTTGTTAAAATCATGCACACCGCATCCACTGCTCTAACTTCTTCAATGTGTTTGATCCCATCCTCAAAGAATTCCATAAGGTTTGTGAGGCATGACTTGGCCGTCACAAAACCATGCTGACTATTGCTAATCAAGCTATGATTTTCCAAGTAATCATAAAGTCTTTCTCCCAGAATCCTCTCCACTACTTTGCACAATGCTGATGTAAGACTGACTGGACTGTAATTCTCAGGATTAACTCAATTCCCTTTCCTGAACAAGGGAGTAACATTTGCCACCCTCAATCATCTGGCACTACTGCAATGGAGAGTGAGGACGCAAAGATAATCGCCAAAGGCGCAGAAATCTCTTCCCTCTCTTCCTGTAGCAACCTAGGGTGTTTCTCCTCTGGCCCAGGGGATTTATCTGTTCTTATGTTTGTACTTCAATTAGTCTGTACTTCACCTGAAATTGTGTACTCCCTGTCCAACCAACTGATTGACTGCTTTCCATTTCAGGGCTATATACTATGCTGCTTCACTTATTATGCATGGTTCCCAACATCCTGTGAACCATGGAATGAAAAATATAGGAAGGCATGAATGCGCTCCTGATGAAGGGGTGATGCCCAAATCTTTCACTCTCTTCTTCCTCAGATGTTGCCTGACTGGTTGTTCGTTTTTAGTGCCACATGTTTCGACTCTGATCTCCAGCATCTGCCATCCTCATTTTCCTTATTACTGACGGCTGTCCCATCTGCATACTGAGCAGGGAATTCATTAGCAGAAACTCGTTGTATGTGGAGCAGACTGCTCAGTTCTGGATAATTGCATTAGATTAATAAATTAATAACAACTAAATTGCATTTCATCAAATACTAATTCAGCCCCAAGTTACAGTTTTGGTTCATGAATTGGGCAGCTTGATAAGGTACACTGATTGGTTGAAGAACTCCAAGGTGCAGAGTATTCCAGGTGTTATATTCCAGGGTGGATGTGCTTTACCTTAATGCTGGGAATATTATCGGACAGACAGATGTGATAAGGGAAAAAGACGGCATGTGGAAATGTGACATTGTTGCCATTACAGAGATTCGTTTGAGGGAGGTCAGGGCTGACAACTCAATATGCTGTGGTACAAGAACTATAGGCAGGACAGGAGGGGGTAAAAGAGGAGGTGGTGTTGCATTATTAGTTATGGAGTCAGTTACGACAGTAAGGAGGGACAATACCTTGGAAAGATCTTTTAATGAGGCTTGGTGGTCAGAGCTCAGGATCAAAACCATGGCAGAGGCACTGCTGGGGACATATTATAGATCCACAGATAAAAGAAAGTACAGGAGCAGATATAAAACCGATTTACTGAGGTGTGTCAAAACAATAATAGGTTTATTATACACAGGCATTTCATTTCCTACCACTAATTAGGGCCGTGATAACTTTTTAAGAAAGGACCGATGTCTTGACATTTATTCCAGAAAGCTCCTTGTATCACCAAGGAGCAGATACAGCAATGGGTGGGGCAGTGAGGTGCCTCACTGTGGGGTATGAAGTCAGTTAGGATATTGCAGGCAGGATTGGGAGAGCGGTATATGCCAGTCACCGTGACATCATACATTCTATGTTTGGTAAGTAAAAGATTTTAAAAACGCACTATCTGATAAATAAAAGGTTTTTGGATTGGGGAGACCGATTTTATGAAATAATATGACGGGATCTGGCCAAAGTGCAGTGGCTTCTGAGTGAAACTGTAGCAGAACACCATGTGGCGGGGGGCTGGGGGAATCACTTGATCAAAATGGAATTAATGAGAGTGTCCGCCCAACGTGTTACACGAAAGATGAAAATTTGGAAAATAAGCCCAGAGAACCTCGCGTGTCAACAAAAAAAAAATCCGAACAGAATTAAAAACGAAAGAGAAGCTTCAAGCAGGTACAAAGTGAGCAGGTCAATGGATGCACTAAATTAATATAGAAAGTGTCGGGTTAATCTTAAAACTTCAGTAGAAGAGCAGAAGGGGAATCGCGATAAAACATTACTGGGTAAGATTAACATGAATCCAAAGACATTATATCAGTTTATTAAGAGAAAGAGGGTAACAAGAAAAAGAAGGGGGACTATTAGAGACCAAAGGGGCAGCCTGTGCACGGAGCCACAGGATATGTTAACCACTGGCTTCATATCGGTCTTTAGTTGGGAGAAGCAGTTCCTGGATTCAGGGAGAGTGACTGTGTGCCCCTTGAACGAATTGATAGACAAGACAAGGAAGAATTGGAAGTTTATGCAGGGAAAGAGTGGGCAAATCCCCAGATCCGAGTGAGCTGCAACTTAGGCTGATGTGGAAGAAGAGGGAGAAGAGTACAGGCTCTGACATTTTTATTTTTTCTCTTGTCTCTGGCCACAGCAAAGGTATGATGGGACACGATAAAATCTAATGTTGGCACAACTCTCACACAGAGTGCTAGAAATAAATTACGGGATTAAAGATCACCACGTCTCCCAACGGCGAGAGAGAAATAATTGTGGAATATTCTGAGGGCTGTTGAGGCTCGATCATTCAACATCTTGAAGGGTGACGCAGACTGATTTTTAAACAAGGGTTGGTTATAGGGAAAATGAAATAAAGTAGAATGGTGTATTATCAGAATAAATATAACAGAATTGAACAGAAAAGCAGACTCAGTGCGGGGATGGCCAGAATGTTGCTCCAATGTCTAATGCAATTCTTTTTCCAACAGCCCTGTATTCACTTGAAGATAACTTCTCTCCCTTTGGAGTGGGACACAGTTTGGAATGCAATCGACGGATTCAAGGATTTCATAAATGCAGTACTAATAGACAGAAAGGACCAGGGGACTGGGACAAAGCGGATTGGCTGTTAGGATGAATATTTGTGTCAGCGCAGCTACCACCAGCAGGAGAAAGACTCAGCAAGACACTCTCTGAGTACAAGTAATGACGTGCTCTGGAGAGCAGGTCGTCATGGGCTTGGGTGTCAAGGAGTGTTTAAGGCACAAACATTGCATTACTGTAGTGTCTCCCTTCTTCCCTAAACAAAAGTAAATGTGGAGGAATAGAGAAAATGCAGTTGGTAGCAGAGTAATTAGTAAGTCATTAGTTTGAGAGGCTTCAGACAGCAGCAGCTCAGAAAAAACGTACAGGCAAGTTCAAATAAAGTTATTTTAATTTAGTATTACAGCAGTCAAGATGGCAGTTAGGCCAGTTGTACGTTCCTCCTACGGGATGTGGGAGCTCAGAGAGATTTACACTGTCCCTGTTGACTACACGTGTAGAACGTGCACCCAGCTGCAGTTCCTGGGAGACCATGTTTGGGAGCTGGAGCTGGATGCACTCGGGATTATCGGGGATGCTGCAAACTTCGTATATAAGTGCTTTAGTGTAGTTTTCACACCCAAGATCCACCATCCTGACCATGTTTTTATAATGACGATAATGGCACAGTCCCACATAAACGTCCATGCCCTGAGTTCATCAGTCGTACCTGTCAGCCCTGTTGCATTTAAATAAACACAATTTAATCCAACGGCCAGTCCTTGCTCCCTGTCATGTTCCAGGCAGAGAGTAGGTTTGGAATGGCAAAGGGAGTAGGCAGAGAATGCAGCTATCCCCTGTGGCCATTCTCCACGAAAACAAGTATACCACTTCTGATACTGTTGGAGGGAACGACCTTTCAAGGAAAAGCAGCGGTAGCCAAATTGGTGGTACTACCACTGGTTTTGGAGCATAGTGGGAAAGGATAAATTTAAACAGGGTCTTAGAGATAGGAGAATGGATTGTTGGAGGGACAGATTGGAGATTCTGGAGCCTCAAACGGGAATCCAGAAAGTTGTGCCACGTCCCAGGTGCCAGGGTCCAGGAAGTCGCTGAGCAACTGTAGAACATTGTCAGGGTGGAGGGTGAGCTGCCCGAAGTCATTGTGCACGTTGGTATCACAAATGGTACACATGGATTACAGAGAGCTAATAGACAGAAAGGACCAGGGGACAGTTAAAAACCAAGACCTCGAAGTGGTAATCCCCTGATTATTTTTTATTTCATGAGCTCAGGAAAGTAAGAATAGAAGGATATGGCAGATATATGCATAACTAAAGAATTGGTGCAGGTGGGAGGCGCTCAGATTTTTAGATCATTGGGGTCATTTCTGTGACAGAGTTGACCTGTTCAATAGGGACAGGTGGCACCGGCACTGGAGGGGGGAACAAATATCTTGGCGTCAGGTTTGCTCGTGCTCCCAGGAGGGTTTAACGGAGATTGACAGGGGGTGAGATCCTCGAGAGCAAGTGCGAGGCTGGAAGGAGATACATTAATCATAAACAGTCCAGTGAAAAGACAGGTCACGCTCGAACACAACAGGGAGCAGGAATGCCTGTTTTTATTAAATTGCTTTTATTTCAATGCAAGAGGTCTGACAGGGAAGGCCAAAGAACTCAGAGCATGGATAGGTATGTAGGACTGGGATATTACAGGCATTACGGAAACATAGCTAAGGGAGGGACAGGACTGGCACCTTAATGTGCCAGGGTATATCTGCTTTAAGCAGGACAGGGATGGTGGAAACCGGGGAGGGGGTCGCATTTCTGATTAAAGGGAGTATCACAGCAGTAATCAGAGATGAAATAACTGAAGGATCAAACAGCGAGGATTTGTGGATGGAGCTAATAAATAGGAAGGTGTCTGGTGATGTCATAGGGGCTGTACTATAGGACCCGAAATAGTCACCAGGAATTAGAGTAACTAATATACTTGCAGAGAGGTGGGACATGCAGAAGCAAAAGGCTTGACATAATTGGGGATTTTAATTTTTATAACATTGACTGGGACTGCCAGAGCGTTAAGGGATTTGGTGGGGTGGAATACATTAATTATGCCAGGAAAATTCCCTCAAGCAGTATGTAGTTGGGCTTCTCGGGAAGGGGCAAAATCTGAACTACTCTTAGGAAATAAGACAGAACAGGTGATGGAGGTGACAGTGTGGGACCACACTGGAACCAATGGCCATAGTTCTACTAATTTTCACATATTGATGGAGAGAGACAAAACTGGTCCACAGCTTCAAGTTCTAAATTGGGGCAAGACAAAGTTAGATAGAATTAGGTAGGAATTTGCAGGGGTTTGTTGGAATAGTTCCATGTTGGCAAAGGGACCTCTGGCAGGTGGGAGTCCATTGAATGTGAAATACTGGAGTTCAAGGTCTATTTGTTGCTTTAGGCATGAAAGGAAAGTTGGCAGGATTGGGCAACTCTGGATGACAAGAGATATTTAGGCTTTGACCCCAAAAAAAGCAGCTCCGTTACAGGCAGCTGGGATCAAGTGAATCCCAGGAGGTATATAAGGGATACAGGAATTTACTGAAGAAGGAAATCAGTTGGGTGAAAAGGGGGCATGAAAGGGGGCTGAGAAGATTAAGATGAATCTAAAATGGTACCTTCAGTATATTAAAGGAAAAACAAAAAACCAGTGAGAAAGTAGGACCCTTCAAAGACGAAAGTGACATGTATGTGTGGAAGCATAAGAGATGGGCGAGATCATCAAAGGATATTTCTCCAATGTGTTTAACATGGAGAAAGACACGAATACTTAGGAACTTGGCGAAGTTCGTGGTGATTTCTTAGGGACTGTCCATTTCACAGTAGAGGAGGTACTGGATATTCCAGAATGCTTGAGGTTGGATAAATCTCACGTTCCTTACCAGATATATCCAAGAACACTGTAAGGAGCTAGAGAAGAATTTGCAGGGGACCTCGCTGATAGTTTGATCATCATTAACCAGAGTTGAGATCCTGGAAGGCTGGAGGTATCAAATATTGTGCCCTTACTTAAGAAGGACTGAAAAAAGAGCCTTGTAACTATGGAGCTGTAAGTTTAACATCTGTGGTAGGTACGTTACTTGAGAAAATTCTGAAAGATAAAATATACATTAATTTGTAAATACAGGGTTTGATTAGGAATATTGAGAATGTCTATGTGTTTGAAAAGTTTCTTAAAGTTATTTGATGATGTGACCAGGAAGGTTGTTAGGTCGGGGCGGTAGACGTCAAAAAGTGTGGATCTGGAAAAAGGACAGCAGATCAGGCAGGAACCAGAGAATCGATATTTCAGGCATAAGCCTTTCATCAGGAATATCCAAAACATCGATGATCCTCTTCCAAATGTTGCCTGACCTGCCATGCTTTTCCAGTACCACACATGTCGACTCTGATCTCCAGCATCTGCAGTGCTCACTTTCTGCTAGGGGGGTAGATCTAGATCTGGGGTGATAAATTCTAGTAGATTTCAGTTACACCAGGAGCCTGATATACAGTTACAGGAGGAGGCCAATCAGCCCATCGAACCTACACAATTGTACCGAGATTATATCACGCAGCACTGGTATCCTGTTATGCAGCGACAGGATCAGTCTATTCAGCTACTTCAGGTCAGTAACACAGGAAATGGAAGAGACCACAAACTGACTGGACTCTGGGGAATGCTGAAATAACACGACGCTATTTAGCTCCTCAAGCCTGCCCTTCCCTTCAGTAAAGTCAGGGCTGATCTGCTCTTGGCAGCAATTTCTCTTTCATGCCATAATTTTGCAGCCCTCGATTCTCTCAAAATCAATTGACACCCTCCTTACCATCTCCCATTCATTCCAGGGATGCAACTGTCTGGTATAGAGAGGCCCCAACAGTCACTACCCTCTGAGAGAAATAAACACTCCCCACACATATACGTTGGCCTATTGACATGAACAAAGAATTGAACACAGCATCAGAGTGACTGGCCCTGACATTACATCAAGATTTGAATGAGCAAGGTTTCAAAGAGTCCGAACAAGATTGAACTTAATAGGAATCAGTTGGAAACTCCCCACTGTTTGGGTCATTCAGAACACAATGTAGTTGGTGGACATCAATCCTCTCAGTCCCTGGATATCTCTGTAGGTTATCCTCAGGGTAGCTTCCTTAGCACAAATATCTTCAGCTGCTTCATCAATGTCTTTCCTTCCGTCATTCGATCAAAAGTGAAGTTGTTCAGTGAAGATCACATAAAGCATCAAATTCTGGACAATATTCAAGCTCATGCTGTTAACGTGCAGATAACATTTGTGTGTCAGCACTGCTGGACCCTGGACACTTCCACAGTATAGAAAGTGGAGCTCATTCAGCATGTCAAGCTGGTTTCATTGGAATGTGAGAAAGCCATTCAGCTCATCAAAACTATTCGATAAGAAGAGACACAACCATTTCACCCTCTGATGTTTCGTCCACAAGAAGAGATTTTTTTTAAAAAATCTGCAAATGTTGGAATTCAAAGTAGACAGTCAGGACACCAGAACAACACAACAAGCGAGGCGGCTTCAGGAAGTGAGAAGTCAATGACTTGAGTAAAAGCCTTCTTCAAGACTGGGGTGGGGGTTAAGGGGGTCTACGTTTAAAGAGGCGGAGTGGGAGAGGTGGAGACAGGATGGTGGGGTGGGGATAGGTGAACAAAAGTAGAGGTTATGACCGGGTTTGTCGATGGGGGGAATGAATCCAATTGGGAGATGGAAGAAGGGCTGATCAGTGGAATGGAAGGGAGGAGGAGGGGCAGGAAATGTATTTGGGAGATTGGAGGGGAGGTTATTTGAAATTGGAGAACTCAGTGCTGAGTCCCCCGGGCTGTAGGCTTGCCCAGGCAGAAGATGAAATGTTGTTCCTCCGATTTGCAGTTTGTTTCATAGTGGCAATGGAGGAAGTCAAGGGCGTGGGAGGGGGAATTGAAATAGGGAGTGACTGGGAGGTCAGCTCAGCCCTTATGGGCCCAGCTGAGATGCTGAGCAAAACATCCCCTTAGTTTACATTTGGGATCGCCGATATATGGTGACGACATTGGGAGCACCAGATACAGTAAACTAGGTTGGATCCAACACCTGGCACATTTTCCACAAGGGCCATTCCCTTCTCTAATCTTTGGTTCGTGCCATACTCTTCAGCAAACCCTCCAATCCCCAATGGCACGGCCCCTGCAAACGGAAAAGTTGCAATAACTGCTTGTACACCACCTCCCTCACATCCATCCAGCGCCCCAAACAGTCCTTCCAGGTGAAATACAGCTGCCTCCCTTCCAACCTAGTGCGCTGCATCAGGTGCTTCTGATGTGGTCTTCTCTACATTAGAGAGACCAAACATAAACTAAGAGCACATTTTCGCAACCAACATAGCCGGGCTCAAAGTGAACTCCCAGTCACCACCCATTTCAATTCCCCTTCCCCTGCTCTCCCCACCCCCGACCATTTCCTTCTAACTTTATCTGCAGTCCACCCTACCCCCACCCCGTATTCTGAAGAACGGTTTTACCAGAAATATTGACTTCTTTACCCCTGATGCTGCCTGGCTTGTTTTGTCCTTCCAGCCTCCTGTTTGTCTGTTATTACACAGGACGATAAGGAGTCTCGTCAGCACAACAAGCTGGTTAGCAGCTATCATGAATCACCCAACAATGAACCTCTTTCCTGGGATGAGGAGGAGGATATGCAATCCCTTGAGACGCTGACACACGAAACGAAGAGGCCATTCAGCCCCTCCAAATTGTTACACTGTAATAGAAGGATGTCATTGATGCTGCAACACGACAAACCAATGAAGCAGAGACTGCACCGACACACTGGCCAAAGTTGTTCCTCCTGGCTCCATTGCTAATGTTAGACATGTGTTACATTAATGTGGTTTGCCGATGGAGAGGAGCACACCGGATGCTTTGTCCCAAGTCGCAAGGAGGTATCTGCCATCCCCGAGAAGACAGGCTTGTCTTCTGCATGGAGATCAGAAACTTTTGGGAATGGCCAACTCTATAAGAGTATAGCTGCTGACATGTTTGTGAACAACATGATGCTGAGTGCAGTGTCTCACTCCAACTGTACGTTGAGATGGTGAGAGTTCATTCAGAATCTGCAGCTCTCTCATAAACAACATGGGGTTCCACACAGAGTGTAAACTATCAGAGAGTCAAAGAGTTTAACAGCAGGGAGACAGGCCCTTTAGCCCAAATTAGACTATGCCAAACAAAATGTCCATTCATGTTAACTCCATTTCCCTGCACTTGGCCCATATCCTGTTAAACCTTTCCTATCTGTACACATATGAAAATATATACTGCAGGAAAACATTTTATATTTCACGCTATCATTGTTTTGTTATGGGAATAATGAGTCCTGGTTAAAAACGCTCAAGTTTTATTGCAACCACTTTTTAATCTTTTGCAGCATTACAGATTAAACACTCAATTCCTTCACAATCTCCTCGTGGTACCATCACTGCAGGGATTAGTGTGGTCAAATTCCTTTACACTATCTCACTGTGACAAGGATATTATTCCTTATAATGGAGAGAAAATCTCTTCACAGCGCCCCACGTGCTGTATCAATATCTCTCTACAACTGCACGGAGGTGTCTTCACGCCTATATTTTAATCAATTTTCAATGAAGGACATTATACAATATACTGTGCTGATTACTTGCTGCTCTGTATGAGTTCTATCAGTGACTCATGACCAAGGGCATTCAGCTCCTTTTCACCAAGAGCACTTCCCATCATCTCCCCTTCTCATAAATACAAAATGAGAAGGATGGTATGTTTTGTCAAATCATTTCTTTGCCTTGCGAAACGCTATACTTCCAGCATAGCCACGCCAACAGCATCATCACTACTGCCATTGGAGATGTTTGGAGATGCTGAGGAGGCGATGGTCTAGCTGTATTATCTCCGGATTATTAATGCAGCGACCCAGGTTATGACCCAGAGCACAGATTCAATTCCCACCACAGCAAATATTGGAATTTGAGTTCAATAAAAAAATCACGAATTAAGAAATAATGAAACGATTGTCAGAAAACCTACCTGGCACACTGATGCCCTTCAAGGAATGAAATCTATCATCTTCAACTGATCGGGCTTACATGTGACTCTAGACCCATAACAATGTTGTTAACTCTCGGCTGCCGTTTGAAATGTCCAATCCCAACCACTCAGTTATATCACTCAGTATAAAGTCTCAAAGGAATTAAACCAGACGGAACTAAGCATTGAATGCTTACAGCCCACAGACTGCAGTGGTCAGGAAGGCAGCTCACCAACAGCTTCTCAAGGACAACGTGGAAAGGGAATGACATGCGGTCCCAAAATCCCATTAATGAGTTTTTAAAAGATGATTACTCTTAGGAAAGGGAGACAAAGGGACATAACTCACTTCAACCGTGACTTTGATGTATACCTTACATGGACAGGATTTTCGTAAATATCGCAACAGGAGAAAAATAAATAAGATTAATCTTGGTTTTTATTTCCATTCCAGCTGGTCATCAACAATCCCTCTATTTGCTTCTTTCTCTCTATCTCTCTCTTTCCCTATCTGTTCAACTCCCTCCTTCTCCCCTTCACAACAGACGCCCATGTCACTAACATCAATCACACTATTTCCCAGTTGTGTGCAGTTCTGATGGATGGTCATTGGACTCAAAATGCCAATTCTATTTTTATCTCGATCCGAGGCTGCCAAATCTGCTCAGTTTCTCTGGTACCTCCCCATTCTTCTGACCTCACGCATCATTCTTTTTCCCCCAGACTTTAGTGTTGTCATTAGATAGTATGTCTGCATCGCTGTTAAGGGCACCGTTTGTTGCCCTCACTAAATGCCCTTTACTGTGAGGTCATTCCTTAAGGCAGTATAGAGCAAAACACATTGCTGTGGACCTGATGTCATCCTTATCGAAACCAGGTAATAATGTTAGATTTCTTTACCAAAGGACATCAGTGAAATAGATAAACTTATTGACAAAATGTTAGTGGGGTCATATTAGTGAGAATCGCTTTTATTTCCAGTTTCTGTCATTTGAGTTTAAGTTCTCTCATCGTCTGAGATAGGATTGGAAACAATGTCTTTGTTGTAGAAACCTGGACCACTGAATTACGTGGCCAGTGACATTCTTATTCTGACATAGTGACCCTGACATGAATTTACTTTAGAGACAAGAACAAGGTCATAATGGAAACATTGCAATGGAAAGAGTGATTAGAAGAGAGCTGGAACCATGAAGTCTGAAATTTTCCAAGGCATGTATAATGGTGTATTTAGCAACTGAACAAATGTCAAGCTGTGGAATGGGGATACCATGGAGCTGGTAGTGGGTCTGTTTGGTGATGGAGAGAATGTGAAGACATAAATCAATTCAGGGTAAATAAATACTTCCGGATTGTGAACAGTCTTGTCCTCAGATGTGTGTGAGGGCGGTTTTGAAATTTGTGATAATGAATGCATTTGCATTTGAAACTGAAGACAGTAGTTTCCAACTTTGCCAAATATAGTTAACAGAAATAACACTGAAGTTCACCATGACTTATGGGATTAATAAGTAGATAGAGATGGGGAGACTTACCAGGAACGCCAACCATAGCAAGCATGGGATAGTAACCAGCATGAATAATCCACAGTATACCTAATATTCGATATGGTAATATGTTCCAAAACCTAGAAACATATAAAAGACCCCAGGATAGACTCCTGTCCATTGTTGTAGCATTCCATCCTCGGGTTCTCAGATTCTGAGCCATTGGTGCAGCATTCCAGTCTACTGTTCCCAGATTCTGAACCATTGTTGGAACATTCCAGTGTATTCTCAGATTCTGACCTCTCCTCTCCCCGTCTCTGGAACTGCTGATTCCTCTTAGTGTTGCAGGTGCTGCCTCTGCTGCTAAAATGGGATAAATCACTGCAAGAAGCCCCTTACTAATAGAAGAGGGAAACTATCCAGCGACATCATTAGGATCCATGGAGACTGACATCAATCACAGTTACTGAACAAACAGATCCAGTTAACCCCTCTCAGTATGGTACCTTCAGATCACAAATAACAAATAACAACTGAACATGATTGAATGTTGACATCGCTGACTATTGGTCACATCTCCTATCACCAATTGTTCTCGTGAAGCTAGTTGTGAGGGAGAATGATGGAAGTCTCCTGATCACAGGCTAGATGATTCTTCTGTGTTGTGTTTGCAATGCTGTAACCAACTGAACACCTACACCCCCCCCCTCCCACCCTCCAACACAGCCACCCACAACATATGCGATCTAGAGGTAGTTAAAATGCTAATCTCTCCTCAACTAGACCAGACGCCAGACAATCAATTCTCAGTGGGCATATTTTCCCTGACCATACACAGGAAGTGTGGATATGTCTGGACATTCCTCTCGTTGCTCTAATAAAACATTGTTGAACCTTCAACACACAATGCAATTCAGCTTTGTTTTATGTAAACTCACAAACACTTGAATACACTTTATTGGCATCAAAGCAGTAAGACTTACATTTACTGAATTCAGTTCAAAGCCATATATGGCATGTTGTCACGAAACCGGTCCTTTTACAAGGTTATGTTGTCCTTAATTTTTTACAGAGAGTCTAAATGAACAAAGATTCCAATATGTCTGAACTCTGAATGTTTTCATTTTATTTATATCTAACAGGTAATGCCTTAGCCAGAAGGCTCTCTAGTACTTAATAAGAAACCTGGACAATCAAGAGGACGTGGCCAACTCTCTAACTGGACAGGTCTGATCAGTTCTGGGGTTAGTTAAGTCAGGGTCACTGTTAGAACTGGACGCTCTCCTCCTCCTTCTGTCCTTCTAACCTTATAACCTGTAAGCCTTTGTGTCAGTTTTACTCTTGGTGCTAAGGAGTTTGCTTATTGAGATTGTTGCAAATATTTTGGAACAGGATCCTTAAGTCTGGCTAGCCTGCCGTGTTTATATAGGATTAGTCATTCAGGTATTCTATTTTTGGTTTCTTGTGTTTCATTCGGTAATTTGGTAAATAAATGTTTTGTTTAAAACTCGGCAGTCTGACCAGCTAATTCACTCGAGGAAGATCCACTCCACTCTAACTTTTAAGAAATAACAAAGTTACGGTCTGAGCTAGCTGCTTAAAATGTTCTGTGGGGTCGGGCCTGTTCCATAACAGAATGGGAGCCATTTGCGGGATTTAGGCAGCGAGTGGCAAGTATTAGTGTCTCCTATTCCTTGTATTGATTTGATGGAGATAAAGAGCTTCAGATAGCAATGACTCTTGCAGGAACAAAGGATGTTTTGGTGTTGGAAAAACCTTGGTTTTTTTACAGAACGCATTTAAGTCCAAGCTGCCGGAATTCGTGGACAAGCTTGCGTTGTAGCTACCTCCCAACGTGAGGAAAGATGAAATGATTCCAGCAGTAGTACAGCATTCCAATTTGCTGGAAACTCCATCAGGATCTATAGAGATAAGCAGACCTCAATTGCAAATGACGCAGCTTGAGTTAAAAGCGGAAATGAAGCAGTTTGAGTTTTGGCTAAAATGAAAGGAGAAAGACAGAGAGTGAATAGGTTTAGCAGAGGAAAGAAAAAAAAACAATGAATATCCTTAGCAGGAGAGAAAGAAAAATAGAAAGGGTTTGTGCTTCAGAGATAGAAAAACCACGTTTTAAGGACCAATTCATAATCATCAGCCACTTCAGCTGTCAGATTTGCCGTTTTAACTCTCTGCTCTTCCAAATGTGTTTGCACTATGTCAGGCAGTGAATCATTGATCTCCTCCAAAGTAATTGTCTCTCTCAGAGCATCGTGGGTTTATTGAATTTTTAAAGCTCTTTTCCTAGAAACGTTTCAGGAATATAAGGAGGGATCCTGGTCAAACCTATATTGAGTTTCCAAGGATCGAAGAAAGTAATTTTGATAGCTGGAAAAGAGCTTTACAATACGCTGAGAGAGACAATTACTTTGGAGGAGTTCAAAGATTCACTGCCTGACACAGTGCAAACACATTTGGAAGAGTAGAGAATTAAAACGGCAAGACTGGAAGCTGAAGTGGCTGATGATTATGAATTGGTCCATAAAACGTGATTTGGCTTCTAGAATCAATTTCAGTCCATCAGGGATAGAAACTGGAGCAAAGAGAAATCCTCACGCGGGAGGGAAAGGCAGAAGAAGGTCATAAGGATAACATGGCACAGGCTACAAAGGAAAGACTTGAAGGAAACAAAGAAGTTAAAAAGCTCCGGTGTTTTCATTGCAATAAATTATGTCACATGAAAGCACTGTGTTGGTGGGTTCAGGGAAAAATAAACAGGTGCAGGAAAATAGGATAAGCTTGGAAGTTTTGTTGGAGTGGTAACAGTAAACACAGTGGAAGCTAGAAAGCTGCATCAGAGTGTATAAGCTGATCAGAGGTTTGTTAAGGAGGAAATGGCAGATCTGCGTAGAAAATATACCACAAAGGGAAATTTTTCTGACATAGAGCATGTAAAGAGGATGCAATATTAAGGGACACAGGATCCTCTTATTCCGTGATGCTGAAAGATCACGAGATATATACACCGGAAAGACTATTTCCAGAAAAGGCACTGCTAAACGGAATTCACCTTGAGACAAAAAGCGCATAATGATGTAAAGTGAGGATAGGGTATCCAGAAAAGTGTGGAGAAATTGTGGTATGAGTATTGGACAAACTCTGAGCTCCAGGAATACACACTATCCTTGCAAAAAATATAGCTGATTCACCAGTAGGAGTATTGCCAACTCTGGTTGAAAAGCCAGTGGAGACGCAGGTAACTAAAGCAATGCAGGAGTCTTATCCTGGAAGTTTCCTGAGTGTGGGTAACGAAGCCCCAATGTGACCAGTTGAAACAGGAGATATCAAAAATGTAAAGATAAGGAAGCAGAAGTGGCATTTGCAGAGACTTTGTTCCATCAGATAGTTGTGAAGAAATCTATTGAGCAAAAAGGGCATTATGCAAATATTTTTAGCTCATTTAAACAATTGAATTACAGCAGAAAGAAAACAAAGGGTAAAGCAGTTTTATCAAAAAGAATATATGTTAGGAATTTTGAATGTATCCCTGAGTGTTATTCCCATAAAAATGATGTCCAAATGAGGAAAACGGAGACTATCACATACTCAAGGAGATGATAATTGGGCAGAAGTTCATTAAATCATATTGCCAATGGAAAACAGAAAAGAGGTGATGTGAATGGTACATGAGCAGAAGTCATTTAGGAGTGAGGAAAACACAAGCTGAAACACAGAGACATTTTTACTGGCCTGAACTGCAACATGATGTCGTTGAATTTTGCAAGTCGTGTCATACATGTCAGGCAATTGGAAAAAACACAAGTGATAATAAAACCTGCGCCTTTTTTTTAACTATTCCTGCATTTGAAAAACCTTTTTACAAGAGTCTTAACTGATTGGCCACGTCCCAACATCAAACAAAAAGGTGGGCACCAGTATTTGTTAGCAATACTGGATGCATCGACTAGATTTCCAGAGGCCATCCCAAGATGCAGTATCACAACTAAAGGAATTGCAAAGGAATTACACTTTTTAAAAAATACACACGGACTAACAATAGAGATAGAGTGAGGTCAAGGTTCAAACTTCACAACTAATGTATTCACTATGGTGTCGTAGGAATAAAGCAATTCAAAACGACTGCATATCATCCAAAATTGCAGGAAGCGCTAGAAAGGTGACATTAAACATGAAAGACCATGTTGAGAGCTTATGATCAAGATTATCCAGATGATTAGGGTTAGGGAATTCCATTTGCGCTTTTTGTGATCAGAGATGCACCAAATTAACAGAGCAAATTCAATCCATTTGAATTATTTTTTGGGAATTAAGTGAGAGGACTATTAATATTGATTAAGGAGAAAATAGTAAATCAGAATTCAAAGGCCACACATTTGGGCGAGGTCTCACGTTTTAGGGAACGATTAATAGTGGTAGGGAATTGGCTAGCCAGCAGTTAAGAGTATTGCAGCATGCAATAAAACAGGAAGCGGACAGGAAATCAAAAAATTGCATTTGTGCGATCGGGGATAAGTCATTACTGTTACTTCCAGTTATAGGTGAACCTTGAAAAGCAAGGTTTAGTAGACGTTATCAAATACAACGGATACTGAGTGAGGGTAACTACTTGATAGGGACTCCAGAAAGAAAGAAATCTCACAGTGTATGTCATGTGAAAATGCTCAAAATGTACTTTGATAGGGAAGGAAAGCCAGAGGATAAGGAGTTAATGATTACGGCACAGAAGGAAGAACCAAGTTGAGAAGATTCTGAATCGGATATTCCTCAAATTAAAGTGGGATAATGAGGTTCTTGTCTAAAATTGGGATAATTTATTAATTAACCTTCATGAGAAAAATTGAAATGATCAGAAAGAGTTATTAATATCATACGTGGCGATATGCAGATATTAACTTCGAAGTACTCACCTAATAGCGCATAATGTAGATATAGGAGATGCCGTTACGATTAAACAACATCCTTACAGACATCATCCTCTCAAGTTGGCACAGTTTCAGAAGGAGCTTGAACGCATGCTCTAAGATGACATCATCAACGTGCGTTACAGTGACTGGAAATCACCCATAGTCATGGTGTCAAAGCCAAATGCTATCCAATGATTATGTGTGGACTATCGTAACATCAAAGCAGTTAAACATATTGATGTATACCCAGTTCCCGCATTGAAAATGTGGGACAAGCAACTTACATGAAAAATGTGCCAGCCACATTTCATGGACTAACCAGCAAATTGCCAGATTATCCAACCTGTGGATTGTGATATTTAGTGACTCATGAAAGGTACACTACAGCATCTATCTGACTTGTTCGATCGACTTCAGAAGTCAGGCTTGGTGGTAACCCGAGCGAAAAGTGAATTGCTAAAGCGAAAGTCACCTTCCTTGGCCATGCTATTGGACATAGATAAACGGTGCCATGAGATTTACAAGTGACGGTAATTGGGGAATTTCACATCCTGTTGACAAAATGAGCAGTTCCTGGGATTAAGTCAGTTTTTATCGGATATTTGTGCCTCATTTTTGCAGTGTGACTGCTCCACTCACTGAATTGTTAAAGAAAGGCAAGAAGTTTCAGTGGACAGAGGACTGTCAGAAGGCATTTGACGGAATTTGAAATATGCGTTAACCACTGCGCACGATCAGACCCACCTGATTATGCAAAACCATTCAAGGTGGATTTAAATGCGAATGATGTGGATATAGGTGTTTGGCTCGTGCAGGAAGATGCCGAGAAGTCAGTGAGACATACTGGGTATTCCTCCAAGAAGTTAAATGTTCATTAGTAGAAATATTCAACAGTTGAGAAAGAGACTGTGAGCTTTGTGTTGGTCTGACAATATTTCAGTGTTTATATTAACAGCAACGTATGGGAGACAACCATTTACACTGATCATAACTCAATGGAGTCTTTTTGAGAAATTTTAGGACAAAACTGCGAGATGAATTAGCTGGAGCCTGTTGTTACAGCCATTCAATTTGAACATTGTGCACGGGGCAGGTCTTGAAAACATGATTTCCAATGCATTGTTGAGACTTGAGTGACAAATGGAGGCACTCAATGATGGAAGGACCACACACTGAATCTGGATGTAGTTGTGCATGTTTCCATGTTTATAATAAACAAATGCACATGCTCATTGTAGAGTTCAAACTACTATTTCTGGGAGTTTTGACAACTGAAACCATCTTGGATATTCAAGATTCAGTTTTATATTGGGGGAGTTGTCACACAGGTGGGATCTTTACAAGATTATGTAGTCCTTGATTTTTTTCAGAGAGTTTCTAAATGAGCAAATGTTCCAACATGTCTCAATTTTGAATGCTTCATTGGGGGTGTTTTGACTTTTTCTTACCTAACAGATAATGCCTCGGGAAGAAGGCTTTCGAGCCTTTAAAAAAAACTGGTGTAATCAAGGGGATGTGGCCAGTTCTCCAGCTGCACAGGTCAGTTCAGTTCAGTAGAGTCACGTTCACTGTTGAAACTGGACGCTCTCCCCCTCCTTCAGTCCTCTTACTTCGTGAACTATAAGCTTTTTAATGTAATTTTTACACTTTGTACTCAGGGGTTTGTTTATTGGGATTGTTGCAAGTAATTTGGATCAGCATCCTTAATTCGAGGTAGCCTGACAGTTTTGGATAGGATGAATTATTCAGGTACAGTGTTTTCGGTTCGTTGTGTTTCATTCCTTATTTTTACAAATACATTCTGTTTGTTTAAAAGTAGACAGTCAGCCGAACTAATTCACGCTAGGTATATCCACTATACACTTACCTTCAACACATGGCAACATTACGGATTGGGCTCCGTGCTTAAGAATGTTTTGAGTGGTCGGGCCTGGTCCATAACAATGTACAATAACTTTGTCTATTAAAAGTCATGAATTAATGAGTAAGGGATGGAATGAATATGATTTTGGCTATGAGACAGAAAGGGCTGCGGCCAGTGGCTAAGGAGACCTGAGGGGAGTGCATTAATATCGCCCAGTCACTAGTATTAAGCCATCTCTGATTCTGACAAATGGAATTAAATGCAATGCAGAGCAAGATAACGGATGACCTTTGGTACATGGAATGCTAAACGACAATGTGAATGGAATAGGACAATTTAAATGTGAAGTACATAATTATATTTTATATATACACACAGGTTATATAGGCTGTTAAGATTGTTTATATAGGGAAGGGATGTACAGAAATAGAAACACAGACTATAAAATGTGTTGGGTTACATGAGTTGCAGCAGAGTAAGAGTGAAGACACAGCTCATACTGAGCTGGTACAGTGAGGATGGGCTGCATGACAACCATCTTTGTTGTAATTATTTAGTGAAACGTATTTAAAATGTTCAGAGACAGAGGAGAAAAGTCTAGTCATAAAACACACAGACAATATCATAATTAATAAACTATTCCTACTTATTCATCAAGTGTAGCTGTCTCTAAAAGGCCTTTAAAATCAAAATCACATTGGTGAGATCCGCGCAGTTATTTTCAGAACTTAAAGAAAGAACAGACTCCAGTGTAATACTTGTATCTCTGACACAAGTGATAGGAACAGGAATGGAGCATATTGTCCAAATATAACAAACATCCAGACCAATCAAGAAAAAGCAAAATATTAGAGATAGTGGAAATCTGAAATACAAATGCAAAATAATGGAGAAATGCAACAGATGACACCGGATCTGGGCAGAGAAACAGAGTTAACAAATCAAGTCTTATATGAACCTATCTTGAACAAGTTATGTTGGATTTTAAAAAAAGTTAATTCCATTTTTCTTCACTCCGATACTGCCTGAACTGTGGGGTTTCTCTCCAGCACTTTCAATTGGTGCAATGGCAGGAAACAGAGTAATGGTGGGTGGTTGCTTTTCGAACTGAAGGCTTGTGCCCAGCAGTGTTCCACAGAGGTTGGTTCGGAGTTTTCTTTGTTTGTCATTTATCTAAATGATTTGCGTGAGAATATCGAAGGCATGGTTCGTAAGTTTGTGGATGACACCAAAACTGGTAGCACAGTGGACAGTGAAGAATGCCTTATAAGAATACAAAACAATCTTGATGCAATAGGTCAATAGACTGACAGATAGCAGATAGAGTTCAAGCTGGATGAATGTGAGGTGCAGGCAATAGTGTGTGTTTGTTGCTGTCGAGGGAACCAGGAATGGGATGAGTTATTCACCATCTTCAGGGTTCAAATCATCGATATCCTTCATGATCTTTGACAGGCCTAACCATCTCTATGGTTACTTTCTTGCTGTTAATGTAGTTGCACAATATCTTTGGATTATCCTTAACCTTATCTGCCCATGCTATCTCATATCGACTTTTTGTTTTTCTGATTTCTCTCGAAATAATGCCCCACACACTTAATATTGACTAAGAGATAAAATTGAATACAGTTGTCTATATCTAATGTAAGGTTTTCTTTGATTCTTGAATAAAAGCTCAATAACTGTAGCTGTCCATTGTTCCTTAATCTTCCCTTCACTTTAACAGGAACATAATGCCTCTCAACTCCCGTCGTCACACTGTTGAACGCCTCCCACTTGTCAGACACTGTTTTACCTGCTGACAGCCTACTCCACTTAAACATGTTAAGTCCTTGTCCCATGCCATTAAAATTTATGGTACTCCAATTAAAAAAAAACATTAATGAAAGGCTTTTTCTTTTCCATAACTATTATGAAACTAATACAATTATGATTGCAATGCCCAAAATATTCACTCACGTTTACTTCAGTCACTTGTCCTGCCTATTGCACAAAAGAAGGCCTAGTTTTTCTCTTTCTCTGTTAGAATCATCCGGATATTGACGAAGAAAATTTTCGTGAACATATTTGACAAATTCTTCACCATCCAACCATTTAACGCTGTTGTAGTCCCAATCAATTTTAAGAAAATTCAAATCCTTCATTATTACAACCTTATTAAGCTTATATATATCCGAGTTCTCCCTACATGTTTGTTTCTCAATTTCTTTCTTACTGTTGGAGAGCATACGTTACAATACAAATAAGGTGCTCTTTCTTTTCTTATTTTTAATTTTGATCAATATATTTTCACTGGACGGTTTTTCACAACTGAGCATTTAGTGCAATCTGTTCAAAGTGAACTTTGTTTTCTAAGTTTTCACACTACCTGCATATTTTAATTGGATAGTTTTTCCAGAAATATCTTCCCCAGTTCAGGAAATAATTTATTCCTTAATCAAAAATGGCAGACCGCCCCTCCCTGACCTCCGTATATATTTTCCATCCTTTCTATGACACTTTACAGCTGGAACATTGAATTGCCTGTCTTGAACTTCTCTCAGGCGAAAGTGAGCACTGCAGATGCTGGAAGTTAGAGTCGAGAGTGTGGTGCTGGAATATCACAGCACGTCAGGCAGCATCCAAGGAGCAGGAAAATCGATGCTTCAAGCAAAAGCCCTTCATCAGTCCATTCCTGATCAAGGGCTTTTGTCCAAGACATTGATTGTCCTGCTCCTCACATGCTGCCTGACCTGCTGTGATTTCCCAGCACTCCATTTCCGAGTTGAACATCTCTCAAACAATTTTCTGTCATACATATGATGTCCTGATCCCATATTAAATAAACATGCCCTGAGTTCATTAGCCTCCCCTGTGAGACCACTCACTTTGAAATAAATGCAATTTTGTGCTTCAGAAGTACTATATACTTTTGACTCTCTCGTTTTTCTTTTCTAATTGATGTGCACTCCTCACATTCTTAAACTTCTCCATCCATCCTACCATTTATAATTCTACTTGGAATATCCCCCTTGTCAACTCTATCAACATAAAGTCTCCCTACATAGAAGGAGGAAATCTCTCTGCTAAGATATTGGCTGCGTTCCGGTTTAGATTAGACCAAATTCCTTTCTGAACAGGTCACTTCTATTCTAAAATAGATTCAAATTTCCCAAAAATCGAAACCCCTCAACAACACAGTAGCTCTTCAGCCATTGGTTTTTCTCCGTTAACCTTTTCTTCCTTCCCAGTTGGGTTTGGCATTGGGAGTAAATTGCTTTAAAGGTTTTATTATTAATACTTTACCTCACCTCTTAAGTTCACTCTGGACTGCTTTAATTTTTCCCTAAAAAATATCATTCCTGCCAATATCTACAATAATGTTTCTCGATTCAATCTCACCTTTAACAACGTGCTTGAAATGTTTCGAGACGTTCTTAATCCTCGCACAGGGAAATCAACAAACCCTCCTCAATTAACGGTCACTGCCACAGAATCTTCTATTAATGCCCTTGATAGAAAAGTCCACTGAAGCAATAATTCTACTAAATCTTCTCAAACGCTGCTGAACATAAGAATCATTCCAAGTGCCCAATAATTGATTGCTCTTCCATTTTCCTCAGAAAGACAATCCCTTTCAGCTGTTTGAAAAGCTGAAAAGCATTTTGATAGAGGAATAGCCACCGGAGAATTTTGAACTACTTTCTTATCTTTCCTGAGAGCCACACATCTATACAACGGATATGCTGGATAATATTTTTTTCTAAATCTACCAGTCATCCTCTCTGTGCCCAATATGTGACCTTAGTATTGTTATGCCTAAAAACAGAATTTTTTACGACACCTTCTGTTACTTTTCATTACCTATAGACAATAATGTTAAAATTGTAAAAATATTTACATATACGTATCAATCGTAGAAAAATTAAACAAAATCAACCATTTAGCTAATTAAATTAATAAAAATATTCCTCTTCAATAAAATCCGAGAAGAAACTAGTCTTCTCCAGAGCTTAAAATGTGTAGGAATCTCCGGAAGGAACGAATACCTCCTTATTTTAATTAATTAATTTTACAAAACAAAAAAACTTCTGCAGTATAATAAAAGAAACCTTTTAAAACAAAAATAGACTTTCCGTTTTTTTTGTAAACCGCCCTTAAAAAACTCTTTTAATAAAAAGTTCGTTTGAAAGAAAATCGTGAGTTTTTTTGCTGTTTTGTATGTTTTTGAATGTTAATCGAACAAAATAGAAACAATTATGTTAAATTAATAAACTATAATATCAACTGCAAAAAGACTATATTAAATATTTAATTGCCTGCAATCCCAGGAGCAGCTATAAATCCATGCTGCTCTAAGAACATAGTTTGAAAATGTTTTTACAATATAGAGAAAAGTGGGCATATGATTTAATAATTTGTTTCCAGATCAAGGTGGACTTGACGATATGATTCGATCTCCTGCTGTGAGTCTAAATATAGAATTTAGTTGAATCTTTATCCTCATCACTCCAACTCTTTCAAACAAAATTATGAATGTATCTCTATCGTAGAGACGGAAACTTCCTTCAACTCTGACTATTGCAGGGAACGATACAAAGAACATTATCCAGGTCCACGTGGAACACAAATGTTGCAGCGAAAGCCATCTAAACCTAATCCAATGCTAATTACGTGCAAGCTTAATTATTAAAACATACAGAGGAGCATAGTATAAAAGTGGAATCCAGTTCCATTTCCAAAATAAAATTTGTGGCTCCCTCGTGAAAAAGAACTGAACTGCGTCACGTTGTAAATTCACCAAAATCGGAAAAACAAGTGAATGGAATTCTCAATACTTTCCCTGTGAGCAACATCTGAAGAACAGGAGAAAATCAAGGCTTAGTTGTGAACTTCATAAACGATTATGAGAATGGGAGGGATGGAATTTGGAGAGAATGATAAATAATATTGTGGATGACAGAAAGATGACCTCGTGGTTCACAGTGAGGAGGAACGTGTGAGGTTACAGGATGGTATAAACCTGTTGTTCGGGTGAACAGATCAATCGCTCATGAAATTTAATATTGATACCTTTCAGAAGTAACAAGACAAGAGTGTACTCAAACTGAAGAGAGGCTGGATTTACTTGATTTTACTTTTAAGCAAAGAAGGCTGAGAGGTGGTCCTGATGGAAGTGTTTAACAACATGAGGGGTCTAGACAAGGAAAACAAAGAGTAGCTCTTCCACTTACTCGAAGGCTCAATAATAAGGAAATAATTCATTGAACTAAATTCATTGAAATAATGCACTGTTCTTACATTCAACTCGTCATTGTGCTCATACACAGACACATTTTCCTAACTATGATCCAAAGACCAATATTTGCCCGTTCCTTGACATGCGTAGACCTATATAAAGATTTAAAAGGGACTTACCTCGGGAGTCGGGCCTCCGTTTGCTGAGAGGTGTGAGGGAGGAGCAAACGACTTCTGGGAAGTCATATATTTGTGTGGTGCCTTACCAGAAACACTACCCGGGCAGTGTCTCCTCCTCCTCTGACCAAAAAAATCCTTCTGTGCGCCAGATTGGTAAGGTAGCGAGTTTTTTTGCTTCCTTTTTTTTTAACAGACTCTTTGGGAAGTTAGAATAATGGGAATGGAGGTGAGGGCAGTTGAATGTTACTCCTGCAGAATGTGGGATGTAAGGGTCACCACTAGTGTCCCTGCTGACTACATCTGCGGGAAGTACACCCAACTCCAGCTCCTCGAAAACCGCGTTAGGGATCTGGAGCTGGAGAAGCATGAACTTTGGATCATTCGGGAAGCAGATGGAGTTATTGAGAGGAGTTACAGGGAGGTAGTCACTCCTCAGGTACAAGAAAAAGGCAAATGGGTTACAGTCAGGGGATGGAAAGGGAACCGGCAGGCAGCTCCGGGATCCCCTGTGGGAATTCCCCTCAACAATAAGCATCCCATTTTCGATACTGTTGGGAGGGACGACTTACCAGGGGAAAGCAGTAGGCACAAGGCTCTGGCACAAAGTCTGTCCCTGCTGCTCAGAAGGGAACGGGGAAGAGGAGCAGAGCAGTAGTCATTGGGGACTCCATAGTTAGGGGGACAGATAGGAGGTTCTCTGGGGACGAGAGAGACTCACGGTTGGTGTGCTGCCTCCTAGGTGCCAGGGTTCGTGATGTCTCTGATCGTGTATTTGGGATCCTGAAAGGGGAGGGGGGCAGCCCCACGTCATAGTCCACATAGGCACCAACGACATAGGTAGGAATTGAGGTGGTGATTTAAGACAGAAATTCAGGGAGATAGGATGGAAGCTTAGAGCGAGGACGAACAGAGTTGTTGTCTCTGGTTTGTTGCCCGTGCCACGTGCTAGTGAGGCAAGGAAAAGGGAGCGAGAGGAATTGAACACGTGGCTACAGGAATGATGCGGCAGGGAGGGTTTTGGATATTTGGATAACTGGGGCTCTTTCTAGTGTAGGTGAGACCTCTACAAACAGGATGGTCTTCATCTGAACCAGAGGGGTACCAATATCCTGGGAGGGGAAATCGCTAAGGCTATTCAGGTGGGCTTAAACTAATCCAGCAGGCGGATGGGAACCAAAGTTGTTGTTCAAGTATAGAAAAGGTTGAGAGTAGGGAGGTCCAAAATCAAGTTTCAGGGACACAAGATGGCACTGCCAAGCAAGAAGCTGAAATGTGTCTACTTCAACGCCAGGAGCACCCGGAATAAAGTGGGTGAACTTGCAGCATGGGTTGGTACCTGTGACTTCAATGTTGTGGCCATTTCGGAGACAAGGTAAGAGCTGGGACAGGAATGGTTATTGCAGTTTCCAGGATTTAATTGTTTCAGTAAGAACAGAGAAGATGGTAAAAGAGGGGGCAGTGTGGCACTGTTAGTCAAGGACAGTATTACAGTTGCAGAAAGGATGTTTCTGGAATCGTCAACTGAGGTAGAATGGGCTGAGGTTAGAAACAGGAAAGGAGATGTCATCCTGTTGGGAGTTTCTATAGGCCTCCACATAATTCCAGAGATGTAGGGGACAGGATAGTAAAGATGATTCTTGATAGGAATGAGAGAGACAGGGTAGTTGTCATGAGGCACTTCAACTTTCCAAATATTGACTAGGATCACAATAGTACGAGTAATGTAGATGGGTCCGTTTTTGTCCAGAGTGGGCACAAGGGCATCTTACCACTGCATGCAGACAGCCCAACAAGGGGTGAAGCCACATTAGATTTGGTACTAGGTAATGAGCCTGGCCAGGTGTTAGAAAAGGAAGTAAGTGAGCACTTTGGTGATAGCAATCACAATTCTGTTATGTTTACTTTAGTGATAGAAAGGGATAGGTGTATACCACTGGGTAAGAGTTACATCTGGGAGAAAGGCAATTACGATGCGATTAGGCAAGATTTAGGAAGCATAGGACGGGCAAGGAAACTGCTGGGGATGGGCACGTTAGAAAAGTGGAGCTTATTCAACAAAAGGCTCCTGAGTGTGCGAGATAAGTATGTACCTGTCAGGCAGGAAGGAAGATATAGTGCGTGGAAACCGTGGTTTACGAAGGAACTGAAATCTTTGGTCATGAGGAAGAAGAAGGCTTACGTTCAGATGAGATGTGAAGGCTCAGTTAGGGCCTTGAGGGTTACAAGGTAGCCAGAAAAGACCTAAAGAGAGAGAGCTGAGAAGAGCCAGGAGGAGACATGAGAAGTTGTTGGCGGATACGATCAGGATAAACCCTAAGGCTTTCTATAGGTATTTAAGAAATAAAAGAATGACGAGAGTAAGATTAGGGCCAATCAAGGATTGTAGTGGGAAGTTGTGTGAGGAGTCAGAGGAGATCGGGGAAGCACTAAATGATTATTTTTTGACAGTATTCACTCTAGAAAATGACAGTGTTTTCGAGGAGAATGCTGAGCTACAGGCTACTAGACTAGGTGGGATTGAGGTTCACAAGGAAGAGGCATTAGAAATCCTGCAGAGTGTGAAAATAGATAAGTACCCTGCGCTGGATGGGATTTATCCTAGGATCCTCTAGGAAGTCTGGGAGGAGATTGCCGAGCCTTTGGCATTGAACTTTAAATCATTATTGTCGACAGAAATAGTGCCAGAAGACAGGATTATAGCAAATGTGGTTCCCCTGTTCAAGAAGGAGAATAGAGACAACCCTGCTAATTTTAGAACAGTGAGCCTTACTTCAGTTGTTGGTAAAGTATTGGAAAAGGTTATAAGAGATTTGATTTATAATCATCGAGATAATCATCTAGAAAAGAATAATTTGATTATTAGCCAGCACGATTTTGTGAAGGGTAGGTCGTGCCTCACAAACCTTATTCAGTTTTTTGAGAAGGTGACCAGACAGTTAGATGAAAGCAAACTGGTTGATGTGGTGTATATGAAATTCAGCAAGGCGTTCAATAACGTTCCCCACAGTAGGCTATTGTACAAAATGCGAAGGAATGGGATTGTGGGAGATACAGCAGTTTGGATCAGTAATTGGCCTGCTGAAAGAAGACAGAGGGTGGTGGTTGATGGGAAATGTTCATCCTGGAGTCCAGTTACAAGTGGGGTACCGCAAGGGTCGGTGTTGGGTCCACTGCTGTTCGTCAGTTTTATAAACGACCTGGACGAGGGCGTAGAAGGGTGGGTTAGTAAATTTGCAGATGAAACGAAGGTCGGTGGAGTTGTGGATAGTGACGAAGGATGTTGTAGGTTACAGAGAGACATAAATAAGCTGCAGAGCTGGGCTGAGAGGTGGCAAATGGAGTTTAATGTGGACAAGTGTGAGGTGATTCACCTTGGTTCGAGTAAACATAATGCAATGTAAAGGACTAATGGTAAGATTCTTGGTTGTGTAGATGAGTAGAGAGATCTCGGTGTCCAGGTACACAGATCCTTGAAAGTTGCCACCCAGGTTGACAGGGTTGTTAAGAAGGCATACAGTGTTTTAGCTTTTATTAATAGAGCGATCGAGTTATGGAACTATGAGGCTATGCTGCAGCTTTACAAAACTCTGGTGCAGCTGCACTTGGAGTATTGTGTACAGTTCTGGTCACCACATTAAAAGAAAGCTGTGAAAGCTTTGGAAAGGGTGCAGAGGAGATTTACTAGGATATTGCCTAGTTAGGAGGGTATCGAGGAAAGGCTGAGGGACTTGAGGCTGTTTTCATTGGAGAGAAGAAGGTTCAGAGGTGACGTAATAGAGACATAAAGTAATCAGAGGGTTAGATAAGGTGGACAGAGAGATGCTTTTTCCAAGTATGATGATGGCGAGCACAAGGGGGTAAAGCTTTAAATTGAGGGGTGATAGATATAGGACAGTTGTAAGAGGTAGTTTCTTTACTCAAAGAGTAGTAAGGGTATGGAATGATTTGCCTCCAACGGTAGTAGATTCGTCAACTTTACATTTAAGTCATCATTGGACAAGCATTTGGACGCACATGGAATAGTGTAGGTTAGATGGGCTTCAGATTGGTATCCAAAGTTTGTGCAAAGATTTGTAGCTCGGGTGCTCGTTAGTGTGGTTCTGTTCGCTGAGCTGGGAATTTGTGTTGCAGACATTTCGTCCCCTGTCTAAGTGACATCCTCAGTGCTTGGGACCATCCTGGGAAACGCTTCTGTGATCTTTCCTCGGGCATTTATAGTGGTTTGAATCTGCCACTTCCGGTTGTCAGTTCCAGTCAGTAACAGCTGGAATTGACAACCGGAAGCAGCAGATTCAAACCACTATAAATGCCGGAGGAAAGATCAGGAAGCACTTCACAGGAGGCTCCCAAGCACTGAGGATGTCACCTAGACAGGGGACGAAACATCTGCAACACAAATTCTCAGTTCGGCGAACAGAACCACAGCAGGTCGGCGCAACATCGAGGGCCGAAGGGCCTGTACTGCGCTGTAATGTTCTATGTTCTATGACTTATATCCACTTCACATCTTCCTTTTCTAACCAATTCAATTTTTGTATTCTCCCACAATACATTCAACACATTTTTCATAAGATATAGATTATAGACACTTTCTAACAGAATTGATAACATAATACTTTTACTCAATATCTAACCTATAAATTTGCAACATTGCTGAACTGTTTTGTTGTCCCATCACCCAGTCCCCAGATGCAGTTGCAGCAAATAGTCATTAAATCTCAAAAGAATTGCCAAGTCTTTACTTCTGATCTAAGTGGCCATTTGTCCCTTTATTATGAAATGGGCATATTAATTACAGACTGTCTGTCTGACTGTAACATTTTCATGTGGATTACTCCAGGCAATTGAACATCAGGAGGTAAGAACAGGAATAGGCCATCTGGTTGCCAGGCCTGCTGTGGGAATCAACAAGGCCTGACTGTGGTCTTTTCTCCACATTAATGTCTTGTTCCGGACACACAAAGCAACCTGCATCTCCCTCAAACAAACCTCTCGACTCCTGCAACCCCAGCCACCAACGGTGAATAAAATCCAAAGAACTGTAGGTGGTGCAACACAAGAAAATAGAAATTATGAGTGGCAGTAGGAAATTCAACTGTGCAGTTATCCACATTAAACACTATCTGCCAGATATAGAAATCCGCCCCATTTTCTAACCCTACCATTATTCATCTGTAAACTCTTTAGCTCCTCATTACAACCTGTTTTACCACCTAGTTTAATACCATTTGGGAATGTAGTTGCTACCCTCTGTCTCTCCTTCCAGGCCAGTTGGACAGATTCTAAACAATTGAGGGCTGAGAACTGAACCCTGCAGCACCTCATTAGTTTCAGTTCGCCAGGGAAAGACCATTTATCCCGATGCTCTGCTTTCTGTTAGTCAGTCAATCCTCTATCGAATTCAATACTCTAACCTTAACCCCTCGGTTCTAACCGCCTAGATCAGTCCTTCATGCAGCACCTTGTCAAATGCCTTCTGAAGTTCAGATGAACAGCAGTTGTTGCATCCCCATTATCCACCTTGCTGGTTGCATTCTCAAAGAACTCCAGCAGGTTTGTCAAGCACAACCTGCCCATCATGGAACTGTTCTGGTGAATTGAGCTTTGTTTTCCAAGTGTTCAGTTATTTCATACTTGACGGTTACTGAAGAAACTTCCCCACTACAGAGGTTAAACTCACTGGTCTGCAGTTTGTGAATTTTTGTCTATCTCCTGTTTTGGTAACGAGTACTACATTATTAATTTTCCAACACATCGGTACCGTTCCAGAATTCAAGGATTTTTTGAATATCCTAACTAACACATCCACTATCTGTGCTTTATATCCTTTAATGTGATATACTGCAGGCTGAGGGTCTGACCTGTCTATAATCCTATCAATGTATTTAATATCTTCTTCCTCGTCATCGTAGTACTTCCATCATGATCCTTTGCAGTTGCTTTAAATTTTGGGATGAAATTATCTTGCACTGTGAAAACAGAAAGTGTTGGTTTTACCTCTGCCATTTCTGAGTTTCCCATTATTACCTCGCCATTTTCATCCTCTCAGAGGCCAACATTTACTTTCAGCATTTTTAAACTTTTTGTCTACTCAGAGAAGTGTTCTTTATCATTTTTTATGTTTTCTCTGCATTTTCCTTCATAGCCATTTTGATTATGTTTTTAGTAGCTGTTTGCTGACAATTAAAGTGTTTTTCTTTAATTCCTTAAAGGATGAGGGTGTCGCTGGTTAGACAGCAGTCATTGTCCGTCTCTAATTGCCCAGAGGGCAGTTAAGCGTCAACCCAATATGTCTGGGTTTGAAGTCACATATCGGTCAGACCAGGTAAGGGTGGTGTTTTCCGGTCCTAAACGATATTCATGAAACATATGGGTGTTTCCAACCATGACCAATGGATTCATTGCCACCAATAGATTCTTAATTCCAGGTTCATATTGGATTTAAATTCCACCATCTGCCGTGGCGGCATTTGAAGCCATGTCCCCAAAACATTATCTGGATTAGCAGTCAGTGATAATACCACCAGAAAAGAACCGTCATGTTATTATTGACTTCCTTGTTAAGACACGGATCGCTTTTCACCTTTTTACAATTCCTCTTCCACTCAGGATTACACTTTATTTGAGGGAGTTGGACTATCTTGCTAAGTAGATGCCACTGTTCTTCAAATGTCTTGCACTTTAATCTTTTTGACATGTCCACTCAGGCCAAGCCCTTCCTCAGACCAGTAAAATTATCATTGTCCAACACTTAACCTCTCCTATTTGACTCTGTCTTTGCTGTTACAGTCTGAATGTGCAATTCCAACATGTTGTGGTCACTCTTTCTAAGATGATCCTGTACTACAATATGATTTTTCACTCCTTCCTCATTACATTATACCAAAGCCAGTTCTCTGTTTGGTTCCATGACATGTTAATCAAATAAATAATCCATGATATATTCGACGAATCGTTCTTTGAGACTCCCCTTGCCAAATTGATTAATCCAAGCAAATTGCATGCTTACATTCCCATAATCACTCATGTGCTCTTGTCTCAAGCCATCGTTATTTCCTGGTTCATGCTATTCCCTACTTTGAAAGTAATTTGTCGTTGGGAGGGGGGTAGTTTGTGGGCTGGAAATGCTTCGACCAACAGGTTTCTTTCAATGCGTTTTATTTCAAACCAGACTGATTCATCAGATTTGTCCCACGTGCTAATATCATTTCTTAATACAACCTTGACATAATCCTTAACGAATACAGGCACTCCACCTGCTGTTCCTTCTTGTCTGAATACTGAGCAGCCTTGGACATTTAACACCCTAGTCCTGACCTTCACGTAATCACATTTCACTCATGCCCACCATGCCATACCTATTTATACCTGTTAGCGCAATCAGCTCATTCATTTTATTCCAAATACTGCACACATTTAGTTCAAAAACATTTTAATATAAATTCTATCGATTTGTCTTTCTCTTTTAATATTTGTGTGTACAGGCGCTCCATCCTTATTTATTGACCCCTGATAATAGTGAGTCTATTATTTACTCCAACTTGCAACTCACATTTTTAAAAAATTGTTGTGATTAGTTCCCTCCGCATGTTTATTTGACAAACCTTTACTTTCTGCTCATTTTCTGACCTGCTGCTTTGTATCCCATCCTCCTCTAAATCTGCATGATCACACCTCCCTTTCGGGATGTTGGGACCCCTCCAGTTAAAGTGAACACTTTCCTTTCTGTCGTTCCCACGTGCACTGAACGCAATCGGAGTCATCCAAAAATCAGAAACCCTCCTCCCAAACTCGCTCTTTGCCACATATTCAACTCGACTATCTTCCTCTTCCTTGACTCACTTCCAGTTGCCCGGGAGTAATCCCAAGAATATAATCCTGGAGATCCTGCTTTTCAACTCACTCCTAACTCCCCGAACTTCCTTTGCAGGACCTTTCGCTCTTCTTACCTATGTCATTGGTATCAATGTGAACCACGACCGCTGGCTGTTTACCCTCCCACTTCAATATGCCCTGAGCATGCTCGGAGACAATCTTGATCCTGTCACCGACCACCCTTCTTATGAAAAAATCATTGAATCATAGAATCCCTACTTTGTGAAAACAGGCCATTTCAAACAGCACGTCCACGCTGACCCTTTGGAAAGTATATTGGCCGGAAAGCTGGACAATCTGTCAGAGCTTAGAGAGACAGGAACAGCAATAGAGCCTGGAGACACTAACACAGATAGGGAGTATTGCAGACACTGGAGGAGATTCCTGCTTTAGGGATGGTTGTAGGGGAGTGTAACGTTTACACAGATAGGGGTATAAGAGCTGGAGAAGGTTATGGAGATGATTAGATTGGTGGGGGGACCGAAGGAGCCTACATTGACAGGGCTGGTGATAGCGACAGGAGAACGTTAAAGAGATAGTAAGTCTTGTAGAAACTGATCGGGAGACTCAGAAGCATTGGAGTTGGTTCCACAGATCGGGGGTTTCACAGGGTCCTGAGAGGATTACGCAAATAGGGAGGTTTGTAGGATATCCACATTTTCAGAGTGTTTCAGGAATGGAAAATGTTATACAGTTAAGGAGGGATGTTGAAGCTGTGGGAGTTCACAGACACTCGGATTCGAAGGGTTTGGGGCTGATAATGGATTGAGGGATATATTTACGCAGAGGGATAGTTTAGATTAGATTCCCTACAGCATGGGAACAGGTATTCTGCCCAAGAAGTCCACACCAACTCTCCAAAGAGTAACCCACCCAGACCCACTTCTCTCAGACAATGCACCTAACACGATGGACAATTTAGCATGGCCAATTCATCTGACCTGCACATCTTTGGACTGTGGGAGGAAACCCATGCAGTCACGGGGAGAAAGTGCAAACTCCACACAGAGAGTCAACAAATGCTGGAATCGAACATGGGTCCCTGGGGCTATGAAGCACCATTGCTCACCACCGAGCCACTGCGCTGTCCCAAATTGCAGAATTACATAAAGAGACAGAGTTTGAGGTACTGGGGGGACTGTAGGGAGTGGATGAGCAAACAGAGATGTGGAGGGCTGTTGTGGCTTGAAAAGGGTCTGGAGGTGTTTATATCCGTAAGGAGGTCGGTAAGGATGGTTTGAAGGTTACTGAGGTCGTGTGGTGCTATAGGCTAGGAGGCAGGAGTGTTATTGGGCCTGCAGAAGGTTACAGTGATATCATGTTCTCTTGGGGTTTGAGGAAGGTACACAGGTGGGTACTTTGGTCCAGACTGGAGGATTTTACAGCGACGGGGGCACTGTACGTATTGTGCAAAATGACAGAAATAGGGAGCATTGTACGGAGTGCAGGATGAGATTATTGAAATTGGGCATGTTATCGACACTGGAGCAATTTACACATAGGGAGAGTCGTCAGCATTGGAGTAGGTTTCAAATATTCAGCAGAAATATGGGAGGCCGGAGTTGACAGAAACAGGAAAATTTCTGGGAATTACAAGCATTCAAGACATTGGCACAAACAAGTTGGACTGAAAGGCATGTTTCCTTGTTGTATGACTGTATCATATGACAAGAGACAGTGTGAGGAGGGAATATAGAACAGAAAGATCCCAGGATTCAATGCGATCTCCTTGAGGGAGTCATGATTTGGAGATTCCGGTGTTGGACTGGGGTGTACAAAGTTAAAAATCACACAAAACCAGGTTATAGTCCAACAGGTTTAATTGGAAGCACACTAGCTTTCGTTGCGATGCTCCTTCATCAGGTGATAGTGGATTGCTCAATTCTAACACACAAAATTTATAGCAAAAAATTATAGTGTGATGTAACTGAAATTATACATTGAAAAATTGATTGTCTGTTAAGCCTTTCATCTGTTAGAATACAGTGATAGTTTCACTTCTTTCATGTGTAAATCAGAAAACCTTTTTTTTAACAAAGTTGCATTCTCGGGTTAGCTGTTAACAATGGTGATAGCTAGACAATATGTTGAAGGTGTTGGCCCCCTGTGCTCTCTGTCTATGCCATAATGCTTAGATTGATTCTAATCTAAAAAGTGAGATAACGGAGTTTTACATAAATTCATGCAGTTTTTGAGCTCAGAGTTCGACATGAATGCATGCAGTTTTTGAGCAAAGTACAATGTAATCCTAAAAGTACAAATTCACCCCACAAAATATATGTCTGCATGTGGGTCTTTCTCTGTCTGTGTGTGTGTGTGTGTTTGGGTTGGGGGTTGTGAGTGTGAGAAAGTGTATGTGTGTGTAGTGAGTGCAGAGTGTCTTAAGTCTGTGAGGGGGTGCATGTGTGAGTGTGGAAGTGTGTGTGTCTGTAAGGGTGTCTGTGGGTATCTGTGTGCACGTCTGTGTGTACGTGTGTCCATGTGTATGTGAGAGAGCGTGTGTGTAGGAGTATCTGTGTGTGTGTGTGCATAGTGCAATACTGGTCACCTGTAATGAGATATGAACCCAAGGTCCCAGTTGAGGCCCTCCCTATGGGTACCGAACTTAGCTATCAGCCTCTGCTCGATCACTTTTCTCTGCTGCCTGTCTCGAAGTCCACCTTGGAGGATGGTCACCCGAAGGTCCGAGGCTGAATGTCCTGGACCACTGAAGTGTTCCCCAACTGGGAGGGAACACTTCTGTCTGTTGATTGTTGTGTGGTGCCCATTCATCCGTTGTCATAGCCTTTGCTCGGTTTCCCCAATGTACCATGCCTCCGGGCATCCTTGCCAGCAACAGATAAGATACACAATGTTGGCTGAGTCACATGAGTACCAGCCATTCACAAGGTGGGAGGTGTCCCCACGTGTAATGGTGGTATCTATGTCCACAATCTGACACGTCTTGCAGCGTCCACCGTGACAAAAAGGTTTTGTGATTTACACATGAAAGAAGTGAAACTATCACTGCATTCGAACAGATGAAAGGCTTAACAATCAATTTTTCAATGTATAATTTCAGTTACATCACACCGTAAATATTTGCTATAATTTCTGTGTGTTAGGATTGAGCCCTCCACTATCACCTGATGGAGTGTCGCTCCGAAAGGTAGTGTGCATCCAATTAAACCTGTTGGACTACAACCTGGTGTTGTTTGATTTTTATCCTTGAGGGAGGCCTGCTTTCCCCTCTGTTGTACTGATCCTCAGTAAGACAGCACAGGCCTGGATTGATAACTGTCAAATTCCTATATTGACACAGGAAGGCTCAGTACAGCAGAGATGAAAATTAACAAAAGGGTGTGGACTGAGCCTGGGACAAATCGTGCTCTGTGTTCGTTCTTCAACACTGTATCTATGTCATGTCTTCTGGACCAACGTTCGATCCCTTAAATACACTCTGCTCTGTTCACTGTGAGTGATCTTACTTATCTGCAGGATTTACTGAAGGCTCCAGATCTCACTCTCCATCTCTCTGGCTGACCAACTGTCTTCAGTGTGGTGATGGACGAAACAGGAATTGGGAATTCTGCTGAGTCAGGAGCATCCTGAGTACCTACAGAAGACAGAGGATCAGACAGAATGGGAAATTAGACTGATGCAGCGAGGGTTACACATGAAAAAAGCCACCGAGTACCACAGAGATCTGAAAAATCCCAGTCTCCATCCCTGGTCTGTGCTGCTGTGTCTCCCTGGAGTGGATAATTCTGTTGGTTCAGGATCTGAAGTATCCGCAAAAGGTGCAGTCAGCGGCAGCAATTAAACCCTCACAGTTACAGATACCACATGAAGTGAGACTGTGTGATATCACCAGAGTGCAGGAAAGCATCACGATCAAACCACAGTCAGGAAGGAGGTGCACTGGGATTGGTACGCACGGATGAGAGAGCTATCAGTCGGCCAGGCAATGGTCAAGTGTTACTCTCACTCAACTGTTCATCCAGAATTTAATGCTGGTAGCATCTGACTGCTTAATACCCTTTAAGTAAGGAAATCTGTTATGGGCTGCCGGTCTGGCCTACATATGAATCCAGACCCAGAGCAAGGAGGTTGACTGAACTGCCCCCAGGAATGACCTGGCAAGCCACACAGCTCAAGGGCCGCTCGGGGGATGGACATGAAATGCTGGCCAGCCAGAGACAGCAACTTTCCCGAGTGAATTAAAAACAACCCTGCTGGGAGCAGTGTCCTGGCCAATCATGTCGGCAGGTTTATGGACAGGGCTTTAAACTGACAGAGAGGATGCAGGGACATGGTTCAGGTGTAAGGAGCTTTCCAAATCCAAATATGAAAGGTGAAGCATCAGAACAGCATGAGGATGTGACTGAAGACAAGCAGAAAGGAACGGGAAGGCACAGAGTTTAACTAAAACTGTACATCAGTGAATTAGGCTGTGACAGGACATTCTGGGAAAAAGTCAATTCCAGTTTTTTTTTGGAATTGTCAAAGCATCAGCAAGAACTTGTGACACAGGGATAAATATGATTTGGTCACCAGAAAGATGTGGCTACAGGAGAAACTGTGCTGTACTGTTCTGTGTTCTAAACAGAGAGGGTTACAACAGCAGGAAGAGGTTTCAGGAGGCTGGAGAAGATGAGATCTGAATGAATAGACACAATTAGGATGGTTTGCTTGGAGTGCCAAAGGTAACAGAAACACCAATGGCCTGATCTGAAGCAGATGACCCAGACTGGGATGGGTGTGGGAATTGGAGGTTGTTTCAGAGGGAGGGAGGACGATAGAGGCCACAGGGAGTTACAGAAATGCAGAGAGCTGTATGGCTTGTAGGAGTTCATGGAGATGGGGAGGTTAGGAGGGATGGTCCAGTTTACAGGGATAAGGATGTTGGTTGAATGGAGTAGTTTACACAGTCAGGAATGCTTTAGGCGATTCGAGCAGATTACAGCGATAAAGTGGGTTGTATAGACTGGAGGAACAAACAGAGATATGGAGGGTAGTTATGGCTGAATATGTTTATAGATACAGGAAGGTTTAGGCTCTGCAGATTATTTAGATATGGAGGGTGTGGTGTCTGACAGATACTCCAGAATGGCAGTAATTTTAGTTGGAGACAGTTTCACAGATGAGGGCATTAGTAACTATCTCCAGAATGGTCAAAATGGGAAGGGTTGTAGGGGATTTTCCCTTCACACGAACGGGGACATACTTGATTATTGAGATCACACTTTTAAAAACCTCCCATTTGCCAGTAATTCATTTTCATTCAAACATACCAACCCATGATTTGGACGTGCCGGTGTTGGACTGGGATGGGCAAACTTAAAAACCACATAACACCAGCTTACATTGCAGTAGGTCTATTTAGAGGCACTAGCTTTCGAAATGCTGCTTCTTCATCAGGTGGTTGTGGAGCACAGTCATATGACACAGAATTTATAGCAACAGGATGGCAGTGTCATGGAATGAAATATTAAACAGGTTTTGGTTAATTCTTTCATCTTTTAGAATGATCACCAGCGCTTGTAAATCTAGCGCTTCCAAACACAGAGTGTCCTCGATTATCCAAATATCAATTCGCTGAATATCGGATTATCCAAAGGAGATCTCGAGGTCCCGATAGAAACATTACATCAAAGAGCTGATTCAACCCTGATTGTGTTTGTTTTGTTCGCACTGATTAAAACCGATCTCGGCTCACAGAAATCCTGCTGAGAACAGTCCTGGACATTGAGCCCACGTACCATCTCCAAATGACTGAACTCCCACCCTCTCTGGCTCTGCCCACACTTAGCCTGGAGTTCTACATAGAGGTAAATCCTAAACTCCCCCCTTCCCTAGATATTCTCTTGAACATTGTCCTGTACAGTGCAGAGGTGGAACGTTTCGAAATGCTGCAGTAAAACTTTGTGTGTGCAGCTATGTGTGCGTGTGAGTGTGCATGCGCTATTTAGAGAATTAACCACTAAAGGCAGCAGCTGTCTTACTGTTGGTGTCCACTCCGGCTACCCAGGAGGGGGAGGAGATGACGGGGGCAGGGGCGCACAAGCGGTGGGACAGCCGGGGGTATGGGCGCAAACGGTGGGTGGGGCGGGCGGGGGTGCAGTGTTGGACAGGTTTGGGACTGGAGGGGCATTGTTGGAGGCAGACGTGGGCAGTGTTTGACAGGTTTTGGGCGGGCTGAGGGTGACGTTGGATGGGTTTGGGGGCAGGAGGGGTGCAATGTTGGAGGCGGGCAGAGGATGTTGTTGGATGGGTTTGGGGGCAGGGGCGGGTGGCGAGTGGAGGGTGGCTTTGGACGGTTTTGGTGGCGGGGGCAGGCGTGGGTCTCTGTTGGATGAGTTTGGGTCTGGCGTGGAGGGCGACTTTGAGGGGTGGGTGGTGATGGTGTTGAAGGGTTTGGGGGCGAGCAGCGGGGCGTTTTTGGTGACTGGCTGGGCGTGAGTGTTCACACATGGTTTGGTGCTGCCTAGTCACCTCAACGGGGACTAGACATTACCGAAAACTCCGAGCCAGAGAGGAAAGGCATTGAATTGAGTAATTGAATCATCAATAATCTGAATGAACTATTGTCTGCCCATCTCGTTGAGATAATCGAGGTTCCTGTGTACACCAGCTGGATGATAACCTGGTGTTGTGTAATTGTTACCTTCACCATGCTCGATCCTTCTGAATGTCCCCAATATTGGCCCTGTTCCAGTTTTCCTCTTCAATCTGTGGACCTGTCTGATCTTTTTCGATAACTATGTTAAAACGAAGACAGTTGTGGTCACTGGACCCAAAGTGCTCTCTGACTTATACTTCAGTTACTTGCCCGACCTCGGTTTCTGAGGGGAGGTCCAGTGTTGCATCCGTCTGAGTAGCGTAGAGCCCTCTACATCTTGGTTTAGGAAACGTTCTTCCACATATTTGACAAATTCCACCCCATATGGCCCTTTCACACTCTGGGTGATCCAGTCAATCCAGGGGAAGTTAAAATCTCCAACCAATGCTACTCAATTATTGTTATAGGTACCTGCAATTTCACTACACATTTTCTCCTCTCGTACCCGCTGGCTATTTGGGGGTCTAAAACACGATCCCAGCAGACTGACCAACCACTTTTTGTTTCTAACTTTTAAATATATGGCCTCATTTGAGGACCGCTTAACAATATTGTCTCTAAGCACTGTTGTAATGTCCTCCCTAATCAAAGGGACTGCTCCCCCTCCTCACCTACTTGTCCTTCTGTCACGCCTGTAGTTTCTGTATCCTGGATCACTGAGCTGCCAGTCCTGTCCTTCTCTCAGACATGTTTCTGTTATGCCTATATTATCCCAGTCCCCAGAGCTAATCCATGGTCTGAACTTGTCTGCCTTAACAGTCAGGCCTCGTGCTTTGTAATTAATGCCCTTTAAACTAGAAGTCTTTTCCCTCCCTATACTGTGCCCCGGATATCCTGGATAGGAAACTTGCTCTTGATGGCTGATGCATTTTCCCCTGACGAGTTGATGGCCCCTCTCTTATTCAGAGTTTCAACTCCTTGCCAAACTAGTTTAAATCCTGCCCGGGTAACACGAGCAAATCTCCTCCCAGGGATACTGGTGCCCCTCTGCATCCAGTGCCATCCATCCCCCTGGTACAGGTCACCTCTACCCCAGAAGAGATCCCAATGACCCATGAACTGAAAACCCTGCCCACTATACCAGCTCCTCAGGCACACATCCATCCGGCCTACGTTTCTATTTCTATCCTCACTGGCACGTGGCACTGGGAGTAATCTGGAGATCATTAACGTCAATATTCTGCTTTTTTAAACTTCTTACCTAACTCCCTATACTCATTTTAACAGAACGCCATCCCTTTGTCTACCCCTGTCATGTGGACCGATGTGCACAATGACCTCTGGCTGTTACCCTTCCACCTTCAGAATGTTCAGTAATCGCTCAGAGACATCCTTGACCCTGGTACCTGGGAGGCAGCACACAATCCTGGGGTATCTTCTGCAGCCACACAGTCTCCTGTCTGTCCCCCTCACAACTGTGCCTCCTATCAGTATCACGATCATTACAGAGGATCTGGCAAACAGAGACTGGGAGGAACTCCCTGCAGTTGGGTCCATGTTAGGAAAGTGGAGTATTTTAAAGTGATGCAGTGAGAACGGAGGGCCAGTGTGCTCCTTGAAGAGTGAATAGTAAAGGCAACAAGTCCAGGGAATACTGATCAAGTGATATCGTGAGTTTGATAAAGAAAATACAGTTCAATAAAATCAGGTGAAGCCATTCACAAGTATAGAGAGTGCAAGGGGATTGTGGAAAATGAGGGACAAACAATGGTCATGAAATATATTTGGCAGATACGATTGTGGAAAAGCCACAGGTATTTTATCAGCATCGTGAGAGTAAGAGGATTCCCAGGGAAAGAGGAAGGCCTGTGAGAAACCAAAGGGACAATCTGTGCATGGAGCCAGAGGAAGCAAGTGAGGTCTTCAATGAATACTTTCCATCTGTATTCACACAGGAGAAAGGCATTGTAGCTGGGGATTTCAGTTGGGATGCTGAGATTCTAGAACATGTTAAGATCAATAAGGAGGAGGTATTAAATGCTTTCACAGGTATAAAGGTGGAGAAATCCCCAGTGCCCAATTAAGTGTATCCCAGGCTGCTATGGGAGGTAAGGGAGGAGATTGATGGGGCCCTAGTGGATATATTTAATACTTTGCTGGACACAGGTGAAGTGCTGAATGACTGGAGGATCGCTAATGTGGTTCCTTTATTCAGGAAGGGCAGCAGGGATAGGCCAGGTAATTACAGAGCAGATAGTCTGACAGCAGGGGGAGGGAAATTATTGGAAACAATTCTGAGGAACAGGTTGAATCAATAACTGGAAAGGCAGGGATCGATTAGTGATAGCATGATTTGGAAGAGGAAGATAATGTCTGATGAAATCAGCTGAGGTTTCTTTGAAATTACGATTGAAGATATTGATGAGGGCAGTGCAGATGTTGTGGTTTCCATGGAGTTCATTTAGGCCTTTGACAAGGTCCCATGTGGAAGGCTGGTCCAGAAGGGAAGAGCCCATGGGATCCAAGGAAAGTTGGCAAATTGGATCCAAAATTGTTGGAGGGTTGTTTTTGTGATTGAAAGCCTTTGCCCACCGGGTGTACAACAGGGATCTGTGCAGGAACCATTGCTGTTTCTTATGGGCATTAGTCACTTGGATGTGAAAGCAGAAGGTATCATTAGTAGGTTTGTAGATGACATGAAAGGTGAGGGTGTTGTCCACAGTGAGGGGGGTGGTCTTAGGCTACAGTCTGAAGTTTGGGGCTGGGACAGAATTTCAAGTGAGTCATTTCAATTGACAAGTCAGGCAAGAGCACAGCAGGCAATGAGGGTAACCAGATCAATTAAACTGTATTTACTTTGATGTAAAAGATCTAACAGGTTATACAGATGAAAGCACGGCATGGATGGGAGCATGGGACAGGGATATCACAGGAATTAAGGAAATACAGCTGAGGGAGGGACAGGTCAGGCAACTCAATGTTCCAGGAACAGATGCTTCAGGAAGGATAGAAGGGGAGGCAAGAGAGGAGGGGGATTAGTGTGTTTTGATCAGTGAAAACATCACTGCAGCACTGAGAGGATATTACTGGAGATCTGTGTTAGTGGAACTGAGAAATTACACTGGATGACCAGTTTGATATGACGGCACTACAGTCAGTGGGAAATTGAGCAGCAAATATGTTGGGGATATCAGATATCTGTAATAATGATAGGGCTGTAATGGTCGGGGATTTTAACTTTCTAAACCGAGGCTGGTATTGCCAGAATGTTCACAGCTTGGATAGAAGAGAATTGTTCAGTGTGTTCAAGAAAACCGTCTCAGTCAGTATGTAACTGGTCCGACTGGAGGAAGGGATAAAAACTGACCTCCCTTCGGGAAACAAGGGAGAGAAAGGGACAGAAGTGTTTGTGGGGGAGCACTTTGGCAAAGTCACCACAATTCTATTAGTTTAGAAATAGCGATGGAAAAGGACAGGCCTTTTACACAAGTTAAAGATCAAAACTGGCCTTGCCCCAGTCCGGAAGGTATTAGGCAAGACTGTTCAAAAGTTGATTCGTGGAAGCTATTTGAAAGTAAAGAGACGTCGGGCAAGTGGGATTCTTTCAAAAGAGAGATAAATTAAGATTTCAGGAGCAGCATATTCCTATTAGTATGAAGGACAATGCTGACACAAATGGGTAACACTGGATGACTGGGGATATTGAGGTTCTGGTCCAGACAAAAGGGGGCACATGTCCTATATAGCCAGCTGAATTAAGTCAATCCCTTGAAGAACATTGTGGGTGTAGTAATACTCTTAAGAGGGAAACCATGAGGGTGTAAAGGGGAACTGACAGAGCTTTGGGCAGATAAGGTTCAGGAAAATCCAGAGAGATTCTACAAGTATATTAACAACAGAAATTAACTCGAGACAAAATGTGACCCCTGAAAGATCAATGAAGCCATCTGTGTGTGAACCAACAGGAAATGGGCGAGATCCGAAACAAAAATTTAAAGTCAGAACTTACTGTGGAAAACACACTGGGGAAGCAGGGAAATAAACAGTGATGTTTTCAAAAGAGTCCACATTGGAGAACAGGAGGTGCTGAAGGTTTTAAAACGCATTAAAATCAGACAACTCCCAGGGAACTAATCAAGTACATCCCAGGACATTGGGGTAAGTTAGGAAAGAAACTTACAAAGGTATTTCTATCACTGACAGCCACGAGTGGTGAACTGGGAGATTGGAGGGTGGCTAATGTTGTGCCAGCATTTAGGAAAGGCTGCGAGGGAAAGCCAGGGACATCAACACCAATTAGCTTGATGTCAGTGGTGCCAATGTTGTTGGAAGTGATTCTGCGGGACAGGAGTCACATGCATTTGGAAAGGCAATGATTGATTAGGGATAGTCAGCATACTTTTGTGCGTACAAAGGGGTGTCTCTCAAACTTGATAGAGTTTGTTGAAGAGGTGACCAAGGAGATGGATGAAGACAGAGCAGTAGACGTTGTCTATCCTGACTTCAGCAAGGCTTAAGTCAGGGTTTAGCCTGGTGCACTGGTTAGTAAGATTAGATCACATAGGATCAGGGAGAGCAAGCCAAACAAACACAAAATGGGCTTGACAGTAGGAGACAGAGGATGGTGGGAGAGGATTGTTGTGCAGACTGGGGGCCTCGGACCAGCGGTGTGCCATGAGGATCAGTGCAGCGTCCATAAATGTATATTATTGACACAAACGAGAATATATGAATTAGTGTTAGCATTTTTGTGGATAGTAAAATACGTGTTATAGTGGGCAATGAATAAAGTTATCAAAGGTGATCTTAACCAACTGAGCCATGGGTCAAGAAATGAAAGGTGGAGTTGAATTCAGGTGTTGGATTTTGTTAAGACAAACCAGGGAGGACTAACCCAGTTAATGGCAGTGCTCTGTTCAGTGTTGTCGAACGGACAGAGACCAAGGGGTGCAGTTACATTGTTCCTTGGATGTGGCTTCACATGTGGAGAAACAGACAGGCTGGAGAAGCTGGAAAGCAAAACAGGGCAATGAGATAGCTTTGGAAGATAAAGTTAAGGAGAATCCAAAGAGATTCTACAGCACACAAGTACAAAAAAGCAACTCGAGTGACAATAGAGCCCTTCAAAGATCAAGAAGGCCATCCGTGCCTGGAACCACAGGAGATGAGTGTGACCTGAAATGAATATTTCATGTCAGAACATACAGTGGACAAAGACCAGGAAACAAAGGGAGAGAAACAATGATGTCTTGAAAAGAGTCCCCATTACAGAAGAGGTGGTGCTGGAGATCTTAGAACACAAAGGTAGAGAACGCCCGAGGTCCTGAACAAGTGTATGCCACAACATTGTGGCAAAGTCGCAGCGGGGACCATGGCAGAGATATTTCTATCATTATCCGTCGTATTTCCCTTGGGCGGAGGTGGCTGAGGGGTGACCTTAGAGGAGAATGTGAGGACTGCAGATGCTGGAGATCAGAGCTGAAAATGTGCTGCTAGAAAAGCGCAGCAGGTCAGGCAGCATCCAAGGAACAGGAGAATCGACGTTTTGGATTCCTGAAGAAGGGCTGATGCTCGAAACGTCGATTCTCCTGTTCCTTCGATGCTGCCTGAACTGCTGCGCTTTTCCAGCAACACACTTTCAGCTCTAAGGGGTGAACTTATAAAGGTTTATAAAACCATGAGGGGTATACTTAATGTGAATAGTAAAGGTTTCTATCCCAGGGTAGGGGAATCCATTACTAGAGGGCAGAAATATAAGGTGAGAGAATAAATACTTAAAAGTGACCAGAGGAGAACATTTCCACATAGAGAATGGTGCATGTATGGAATGGGCGTCTGGGGAAGGGGTAGAGAAAAGTAAAGTTACAACATGGAAAAGACATTTTGGCAGATATATGGAGAAGAGAAGGTTTGAAAGGATATGGAGCAAACACATGCAAATGCGACTTGTTCATGAACAGTAGTCAGCATGGACTAGTTGCATGGAAGGATAATAAATGCAGTACATTTCAAATCTGGGGAGAGACGACAGGGAAGGTGGACGTTACAGGGACAGGCACTGTTGTAGGAGTTACAAATTATTGAAGACACTGGTCCACGCGACATGGAAGAGTAACAAAAAGATGGGGTACTGGGCTAATGGTCGCATACTTGGTAGTGTGGAAGAGCAGAGGGATCTTGGTGTCCATGTACACAGATCTCTGAAAGTTGCCACCCAGGTAAATAGTGCAGTGAAGAAGGCACATGGCGTACTGGCTTTTATTGGTAGAGGAATTGAGTTCCGGAGTCCTGAGGTCATGCTGCAGTTGTATAAGACTCTGGTGCGGCTGCATCTGGAATATTGTGTGCAGTTTTGGTCGCCATTCTATAAGAAGGATGTGGAGGCAGTGGAACGGGTGCAGAGGAAGTTTACCAGGATGTTGCCTGGTATGGTAGGAAGATCCTATGAGGAAAGGCTGAGGCACTTGGGGTTGTTTTCATTGGAGAAAAGAGGGTTTAGGGGTGACTTGATAGAGGTGTACAAGATGATTAGGGGGTTAGATAGGGATGACAGTGAGAACCTTTTTCGACGTATGGAGTCAGCTATTACAAGGGGACATAGCTTTAAATTAAGTGGGGGGTAGATATAGGACTGATGTTAGGGGTAGGTTCTTCACTCAGCGAGTCGTAAGTTCATGGAATGCCCTGCCAGTAGCAGTGGTGGACTCTCCCTCTTTATGGGCATTTAAGTGGGCATTGGATAGGTATATGGAGGATAGTGGGTTAGTGTAGGTTAGGTGGGCTTTGATCGGCGCAACATCGAGGGCCGAAGGGCCTGTACTGCGCTGTATTCTTCTATGTTCTATGTTCTATGTACAGTGTTGGAGGAGAAACACAGAACAGAAAGATCCCAGGCAGCTTTCCCACCCACTCATGGGAAGCCTGCTTTCCCCTCTGTTGTCCTGATGCTCACTAAGACATCACAGGCATGGATTGATAACTGTGACACTCCTGATACTGTCTCAGAACAACAAAACTTACAGTAGACGTGGTGATTGAGCCTGGGGTGTGTCTGTATACTGCTCCCCCTCCAGCACTGTTAGCTGATGTTTGGAGCCCTCTCGCTGCTCTCTGCACGGTGAGTGATCTTACTTCAGTGCAGGGTTTACTGAAGGCTCCAGATCTCCCTGCCCTTTGTCTCTCTGCCTGACCAACCATCTTCAACGTGGTGATGGATGGGACACCCAGCAGCTGGGAAATCTAATGAGTCAGGAACTTCCTGAGTACCTACAGGAGACAGAGAAATAGACAGAAAGGGAAATTAGACTGATGCAGTGAGGGTTACACATGGAGAATAGTACTGTGTCCCATGGAGATCTGGAAAATACCAGTCTCCATCCCTGGCCTTTGCAGAATTCTGCTGGCTCAGAATCTGGAGTAGCTGTAAGAGTTGAGAGACACTGACAGAGGCAGCATTTAGACCCACACAGTGAGGGATACCACATGGAGAGAGACTGAGTGATATCACCAGAGTGCAGGAAGGTATCAGGAACAAACAATCATGAAGGAAAACAGGTTTAGCTCCATGATACACGGGTATCAGTGTTCAGGGATAAATAGCCTGTGAGCAGACAAAGTAATGGCCTGTTGATATTGTTGCTAGAGCATGTATCCCAAACCTCAGCTAATGTTCAGGAGAGGCAGGTTTGAACCACATCATCTGAAATGGTGGAATTTGAAATAAATTATTTTAAAAATAGCAATTGACCATCTATACATACCATTACTGATGTACAATAAATCCAAACACTTATCATTCAGAGAAGGACATCTGCCCACCCTCACGGGGTCTGCACAACATACCCACAGCAAAGTGTATGCCTCCCAATTACCTTCTGAAGTGGCCGAGCAATTATTCAGCTCAAGGACAGCTAGGGCTGGGCAAGAAAGGCTGGTCAGCCAGAGACTCTCACATCCCATAACTGATTTTAAAAATAATCCATTAGGACGGGGTCCCACTGGAACTGAGCGGGGACCAGTGTCCTGGCAAATCATGTCGGTAGGTTTGTGGACAGGTAAACCTAGAGGGTTCAGGTGAAAGGAGCTTTCCAAATCCAAATAGAAAAGTGACGCATGTGAACAGCACGGGGATGTGGTTGAAGACAAGCAGAAAGGAACAGGAAGGGACAAATTTTAACTAAAACTGTATATCAGTGAATCGATTTGTGACAGGAAATTGTGGGAAAGAGTAAATTATCTTTTTTTTTGGAATGGACAAAGTCTCTGAAGCAAGGTAGACTGATTTGTGACAAAGAGATAAAAGAGATTTAGACACCAGTGAGACATGGTTACAGGACGAACAAAAGTTGGAACATAAATATTCAATGGTTCACAACCTTGCAGAGACTCAGGCAAAATTACTTAGATTTAGATTACTTACAGTGTGGAAACAGGCCCTTCGGCCCGACAAGTCCACACCGCCCCGCCGAAGCGTAACCCACCCATACCCCTACATCTACATCTACATCTACATCTACCCCTTACCTAACACTACAGGCAATTTAGCATGGCCAATTCACCTGACCTGCACATCTTTGGACTGTGGGAGGAAACCGGAGCACCCGGAAGAAACCCACGCAGACACGGGGAGAACATGCAAACTCCACACAGTCAGTCGCCTGAGGCGGGAATTGAACCCGGGTCTCTGGCGCTGTGAGGCAAACGGGTAACACTAACAATAATGGAGAACAAATGCATTACAGAGAAAGCATTTGGCATCATATCATGAAGTAGAGTCAGTCTGAATGTAAATTCTGGCTACTACTTGCCAAGGACACAAGCGGCAGAACAGTTTTTGGCTACTTAACAACATTTCATTGCTCATCATTTGAATTATAGAAGAACTCATTGGAATTTTTAATAAAGGCATTGTGATAATTTAGTGAAACTTGAATATTCATATAATCTTGGCAATCATACTGGCAAGAGTGATATTCGAAGAAGAGATTGTGGAATTGTTTTTCAGTGTTTCTTTGAATAACACATTATGCAACTGGCTAGGGACGTCACTATCTCAGTGCGACCGTTGTGTCATGAAACTTAGTGAGTAATGTCACCTGGGGAGATCCTCTGGGAAATTGTGTAAAGTGCAGTCTAAAGAAATACTAAGTTTTAAAGTGAATCACAGAAAGGACAAGCTACATCTGGAAACAAAAGCAGCCAATTACATGAGTTTGAGAGAACTGACCAAGGTAAGCAGGCTAAACAGACTGAAACATGTGTCCGTAAATGAACAGTGGAAAACATTTGAAGGAACACTGTAAAACACTCAACAAAAGGACGTTCCATTGAAATAGAAAATCCTCAGCAAGAAATTCCCACCCATCACTCACTCAGGACAAAATGGATCATATCAGATTATGAGGCTTAGATGATTACCACAAAGTACTTAAAATCCTGAAATGAGAGAGAGTTTAAGCAGTATGTTTTAAAGGGATTGCAAAGGGTCTGCTAGCAGGGAGGAGGGCAATGGAAAGGGGAATCGTTGTCAGGGTTTAATGACACAATAGGAACAGGGAGAGGTGAAGATGCTGGAGGTGGTGAGAGAGTGGTCCGGGCATGAACAATGTGACAAAACCAGCTGCAGCTGGAGGCGTTTGCAAAGGTAGGGAGGGACGTATGTATTTTCATTTATTCATTCATGGGATGAGGGTGATTGGACCAGCATTCTTTGCCCCACTGCTAATTTCCCAGAGGGTAGCTCAGAATCAGCCATATTGCTGTGGGTCTGGAGTCACATGTCAGCCAGATCAGGTTGGAATGTCAGATCTCCTTCCCTAAAAGGAGCTAAGTGAACCAGATGAGTTCTTCCTACAGATCAACAATGCTTTTATGGAGGCCGCACCAATGTGCTGTACAGCCACAACATGACATCCCAACTCCTACTCTCAATGCTTTGCCCTATGAAGGTAACCATCCCAAACGTCTGCTTCACCAGCGTGTCTACCAGTATTGCCAATCTCAAGGAACTGTGTACCTGCATCCCTGGGTCTCTGACTGATAACACTACCCAGGGTCCAAACAATAACTGTACAAGTCCTGCCCTGGTTTGTTTCACCAAAAAGGAACACCTCACCTTTATCTAATTAGACTCCATCTGCTATTCTTCAGCCCACTATCCCAGCAGTACTGTTCATCCTGTTGTATCATAAATAACCTTCTTCACTGTCCACTTTCCCACCAATTTCAGTGTCACCCAAAACAATTACTTACCAGGAAACTAATATTCCAATCCAAACCATTTATCCAAATGACAAACAACAGTGGACCCACCACACTGCTGGTCACATCCCTCCAGTCAGAAAGACAACACGTCTCCCATCACCATCTGGCTCCTACCATCAAGCCCAATTTTGTATCCAGTTTCCTCGCTCCTCCTGAATGCCATATCCTTTTACAATGGTCTAGGCTTCTTACCCAGTTTACCACATGGAACGTAGAACACAGAACAGTACAGTACAAATAACTTCGGCCATGATGCCATGCCAACCTTTTATCCGTCTGTAAGATCAAACTAACCTACATACCCTTCATTTTACTGCCATCTGTGTGCCTATTCAAGAGTCTATTAAATGTCCCTCATGTATCTGACTCTCCTACCACTGCTGGCAGTGCTTTCCAACCACGCAACACTCTTTGTGTAAAAAACCTTTCTCTGAAATTTCTCTTTACCCATCCAACAATCACCTTAAAATTATTTATGTCCACTGACAACAGCCATTTATGCCATGGTATAAAGAAGTCTCTCACTATTCACTCTATCTATGTCTCACATCATCTTGATCACCTCTACCAAGTGGCCCCTCACCCTTCTTCACTTCAATGACCAAAGGCTTACCTCCCTGAACCTTTCTTCGTAAGACATGCTCTTCAGTACAGGCAGCATTCTGGTAAACATCCAACTTAGCCTCCACTGCCTTCCTGTAATGAGGGGATCAGAACTGAACACAATATTCCAAGTGGGGTCTAAGCATGGCTCTATAGAGCTGCAGCATAACCTCACGGCTTGAAAACCCAATCCCCCAGCAATTGAAAGGCAACATAACATATTCCTTCTCAACAACCCTATCACCTTGGATGGCAACTTTGAGGGATAGATGGATGTGGAACCCAAGATCTCTCTGTTCCACAACATTACCAAGTATTCTGCCTTTAACCCTGTATTCTGCATTCAAATTTGACTTTCCAAAGTGAATCATTTCACACTTTTTCCAGATTAAACTCCATCTACACTTCGCAGCCGAGCTCTTTATTCTGTCCATATCCTGCTGCAACCGACAACAGACCTCCACACTATCCACCACTCCACCAACCTCCATGTCATTGGCAAAATTACTAACCCATTCTTCCACAACCACATTCAAGTAGTTTATAAAAAAGAATCACAAACAGCAGAGGTCCTGGAACTGATCCGTGCAGAACACCACTGGTCACCGAGCTCCATGCTGAATGCTTCCCATCTATCATCACCCTCTGTCTTCTATGAGGCAGGAATTCCATATCCAGACAGACAGGTTTCCTGTATCCCATGCCTCTGTATTTTCTGAATGAGCCATAAATGCGTTTTGTCACATTCTCGAAGGATTCAATAAGATTTGTGAGGCATGACCTGTCCCTAACATAGCCATGCTGACTAGCTCTAATCAAACTATGGTTTTCTACGGAGTCATAAAGCCGCGCTCTCAGAGTCCACTCCAATAAGTTGCATACCACAGACATAAGAAAGTGGAGGTCTGTAATTCCTAGGATTAGCCCTATTCCCTTTCTTGAACAAGGGAGCAACATGTGCCGCCCTCCAATCATCTGGTATGACTCTGGTGGACAGTGTGGGTGCAAAGTTGAAAAGTGTGGTGCTGGAAAAATACAGCAGGCCAGGCAGCATCCAAGGAGTTGAAGAATCGACGTTTCGGGCATAAGCTCTTCTTCAAGCCCTTTCTCCTAGTGTGGCTCCAAAGGTCATCGCCAAAGGCAATCCCTTCTCTTGCAGTAACTTTGGGCATATTTGGTCTGGTCCAATAGACTTATCTATCTTTATGTTTTACACAATCCTCAGCACATCCTCCTTCTCAACATCAACCTATTCACATATATCAGTCCTTTTCACGCTGTCCTCACAAATGACAAAGTCCCTCTTAGAAGTGAATACTGAAGCAAAGTATTCTTTAAGGTCTTCCCCTACCACCTGTGACTACACGCACATGTTCCCTCCACTATGCCTGACCGGCCCTACCCTCACGCTGACCATCCTCTTGTTCCTCACATAAGTGGAAAATGCTTTACGATTTTCCTTAATCCTTCCCAAAAAAGATTTTTCATGTCCCATTCTGGGTGTCCTAAATCCATTCTTCAGTTCCTTCCTGGCTACCTTCAGTGAGTCCCCAGATTGTGGAAACAGGCCATTAGGCCCAAAAACTCCATACGGACGCTCTGAAGAACATCCCGCCCAAAACCATTCCCCCACCCTATTACTCTCCATTTACCCTAACTAATGTGTTAATCCTGCAATTCCTGAACACTATGGGTAATTTACCATGGCTAATTCACCTAAACTGCACATCTTTGGGTGGAAACTGGAGCACTTGGAGGAAGCCTACGCAGACATGGGGAGAACGTGTAAACTCCACACAGACAGACGCCCAGGATTGGAATCGAAATCGGGTCCCTGGTGCTATAAGGCAGCCATGCTAACCACTGAGCCATCGTGCCGCCCTCATATAACCCTGTAGAGGTCTAACAATCCTAGCGTCCTCAACCTTAAGTAAGCTTCCTTCTTCCTCTTGATTAGATGCTAAAGTCCACGTAGACAATGTTGACTGCTCTGCCTTCATCTATCTCTTGGCCACCTCCTCAAAGAGTCAATCCGGTTTGTGAAACACGGTTTCCCACGCACAAAGCCATGCTGACGACCTCGAATCAGCCCTTGCCTTTGTGAATATAAGGAGCTCCTTTCTATCAGAATCTCCTCCAACAACTTCCCCATCATTGGGCTCACGGGGCTGTAATTTCCTGCAATCCTTTTGTGATGGAACAGCATTAGCCGTCCTCCAGTATTTCGGCACATCACTGCGTCTGCTGATAATATAAATTAAAATATCTCTGTTAGGGACACTGCAATCTCCTCCCTAGCTTCCCACAATATTCTCAGATCGACATAATGAGCTACTAAGAATAGATCTACCTTTACTTGTTTTAATATTCCAGCACTTTCTCTTCTCTGTTGAGGATTCTTTCCAAGACATCGCAAATTCTTTCCCAAAGTGGCCGAGCTTCCATGTCTTTCCCAAAGTAAATACTGACAAGACTTTTTTTTAATTTAATATCTCACCCACCTACTCTGGTTCCACACATAGGCGACCTTATTGATATTTAAGAGGCCCTATTCTCTACCAAGTTACTCTTTAGCCATTATTGAAACTTACACAAAGGCTTCTGAAAATTCAAATAAACCATATTGTCCTTACCAACACCCCGCCCAACATCCTTATCTATTCTGCCATTTATATTCACACAACAAATAAATCCAACAGGCTCAAAAACAAATTCTCTTTTATAAAATGTGTTTCTAAGGGTCCAGTTATTTTTTATTGATATGTCATTTCTCACTCATTTCAGCATGCTCCTGACTTACTGTCAGGCTAACAGTATTTGTTTTTAGACTGGAAACATAAAGGGTTCTGGGAGTTCTTGTTTATCAATCTGAAAAAATGTAGCTTACAGGGTCATCAAGTAATAGAGAAGGCAAATCAAATGCTGCCATTTATTACAAAGGGACTGGAGTCTAAATATAGGGAGGTCTTACTAAAACGATACAAGGTACAAGTCAGACTACACCTAGAACATTATGAACAGTGTGTGTGCCCGAAGGAAAGATATTCTTGTATCAGAGGCAGGCCAGAGAAGGTCCACTCGGCTGATGTTGGAAATGGAGGGATTATATAATAAGAGGTGGAATAGATTGAGAATGAACCCATTGAAGTTGAGAAAAATTAGAGTGAAACTGAATGAAACATGCAAGATTCTGAAGTGTTTTAATCGGTTAAATGCTGGCAAGTTAGAAAATAGAAAAGTGCAGCAATAGGCCCTTCGGCCCACCTTGATATCATTCTCAACTCATCCCATCTGTATATACATGGACCATGTCCCTCTATTCTCTGGCCGTTCATGTTTCTCTCTAAATGTCTCTTCAAAACTTTACTCACATTTCTGTTTGTATGACATCGCTTGGCAACTTCCACTCTCTTCCAACCCCAACCTCAGTATCAAACCGGCAGACAAGGGAGACGCAGTAGTAGTTTGGCGCACCGAACTTTATACTGCTGAGGCTAAACGCCAGCTCACGGACACCTCCTCCTACTGTCCCCTTGACCATGACCCCACCTCCTACCACCAAACCATCATCTCCCAGACCATCCATAACCTCTTCATCTCAGGGGATCTCCCATCCACCGCCTCCAACCTCATAGTCCCACAACCTCGCACTGCCCGTTTCTACCTCTTGCCCAAAATCCACAAACCTGACTGCCCCAGCCGACCCATTGTCTCAGCCTGCTCCTGCCACACCGAACTCATCTCTGCATAACTCGACACGGTCCTGTCCCCCTTAGTCCAATAACTCCCCACCTACGTTCGGGACACCACCCACGCCCTCAACATCCTCCATGATTTTCGCTTCCCCGGTCCCCAACACCTTATCTTCATCATGGACATCCAGTCCCTGTACACCTCCATCCCCCATCACGAAGTTCTCAAAGCCCTCCGCTTCTTCCTTTCCCGCCGTACCAACCAGTACCCTTCCACCGGCACCCTCCTTCTACTGACTGAACTGGTCCTCAACCTGAATAACTTCCCTTTCCAATCTTCCCACTTCCTCCCAACCAATGGAGTGCCATGGGCACTCGCATGGGCCCCAGCTATGCCTGCCTCTTCGCACGATATGTGGAACAGTCCATCTTCCGCAGCTACACTGGCACCACTCCCCACCTTTTCCTTCACTACATCGATGACTGTATCGGCGCTGCCTCGTGCTCCCACGAGGAGGTTGAACAGTTCACCCACTTTACCAACACCTTCCACCCCGACCTCAAATTCACCTGGAACGTCTCAGACTCCTCCCTCCCCTTCCTAGACCATTCCATTTCTATCTCGGGCGATCAAATCATCACGGACATTTACTATAAACCGACTGACTCCCACAGCTACCTCGTCTACACCTCCTCTCACCCTGCCCCCTGTAAAAACGCCAACCCATATTCCCAATTCCTTTGTCTCCGCCACATCTGCTCCCAGGAGGACCAGTTCCAAAACTGTACAACCCAGATGTTCTCCTTCTTCAAAGACCGCAATTCTGCTGAACAGGAGATACATGCATTTGCAAAGCAAGGATTAATTGGGGGTAGTCAACACAGCTTTGGAGTATTACATAGAATTCTGATCATCCTGATTTAGGAAGCATTATCTGAAATTGTAATTGGAGCAAAGATTGACGAAGATGTTACTGATGCTGGAAAGTTTGACAGAATCCGAGAATCTGGATAAGCTGGAAAGCAACATGGGGTAATGAGATAGCTTTGGCAGAAAAGATTAAGGAGAATGCAAAGAGTTTTCGATAGCATACAAGGACAAAAAAAAAATGGAGAGACAATTGTGCCACTCAAAGATCAGTGAGGCCACCCATATGTGGAACCACAGGAGATGGCGCGATCCTAAATGAATATTTCATATCAGAACGCACTGTGGACAAAGACTAAGAAACAAAGGGAAAGAAACAGTGATGTTTTGAAAAGAGACGCCATTACAGAAGAGGGGGTGCTGGCGGTCTTAGAACACAAAGGTAGAAAAAGCCCTAGGTCCTGAACAGGTGTACCCCAGAACATTGTGGCAAAATAGTGGCAGGGACACGAGCAGAGATATTTCTATCATTGTCCTTTGTATTTCCATTGGGCGTAGGTGGCTGAGGGGTAATCATATAAAGGTTTAGAAAACCATGAGGGATAAAGGTAAGTTGATTAGCCAACACCTTTACCCCAGGCTAGTTGGGAGTCCATAACTAGATGGGATTGAAGTGCAGAAGGAGGAGATGTTAGCAATTCTGCAAAGTGTAAAGCTCGCTAAGTCCCCTGGGCTGGGTAGGATTTATCCTCGTATTCTCTGCGAAGCCAGGAAGGAGGTTGCCGAGCCTTTGGCTTTGATCTTTATGTTGTCATTGTCTACAGGAATAGTGCCAGAAGGCTGGAGGATAGCAAATGTTGTCCCCTTGTCCATGAAGGGAAGCAGAGAAAACCCTGGTAATTATACGAGCTGTGAGCCTTACTTTGATTCTGGGTGAAGTGTTGGAAAGGCTTATAAGAGATAGGATTTATCACCATCTGGAGATGAATATGTTGATGAGGGATAGTCAACACGGTTTTTTGAAGGATAGGTCGTGCATCGCAAACCGCTGAGTTCTTTGAGAAGGTGAGCAATGAGGTGGATCAGGGTAAAGCAGTTGATGTAGTGTTTTTGGATTACAGTAAGGCTTGTTTGATAAGTTTGTTAAGGCTCCCCATGGTAAGTTATTGCAGACAATACAGAGGCATGGAATTGCTGGTAAGTTCGCAGTTGGGATCGAAATTGGCTCGATGAATGTTGGCAGAAGTAGTGGTTGATGGGAAATATACATCCTGGAATTCAGTTACTAGTGGGGAAACACCACGATGTGTTTTGGATCCACTGTTGATTGTCATTTATATAAATGACCTGGATGAGAGCATTGAAGGATGGATGAGTGAAGTTGCGGATTACACTAAGGTTGGTAGAGTTGTGGATAGTGATGCAGGATGTTGTAGGTTACAGAGAGGCATAGATAAACTGCCGAGCTAAACTGAGAGTTCGCAAATGGAGTTTAATACGGAAAAGTGTTAGGTGATTCACTTTGGAAGGAGTAACAGGAGCACAGAATACTGGGCTAACGGTAAGATTCTTGGTCGTGTCGGTGAACAGAGAGATCTCAGTGTCTATGTACATTGATCCCTGAAAATTGTCACTCACGTTGATAAGTTTGTTCAGAAGGCATTCGGTGGTTTAGCTTTTCTTGGTAGAGGGATTGTGTTTCGGAACAATGAGATCATGCTGCAGCTGTACAAAACTAGTGGGTGACCACACCTGGGGTATTGGTTCCAGTTCAGGTCACTACATTACAGCAAGGATGTGTAAGCTTTGGAAAGGGTTCAGAGGAGATTTACTAGGATGTCACTTGGTCTGGAGGGAAGGTCTTACAAGGAAAGGCTGAGGGACTTGAAGCTGTTTTCGTTCGAGAGAAAATGTTTGAGGCGAATCAATTGAGGCATATAAGATAAGCACAGGGTGACATGGGTTGAGAGGCTTTTCCCTCGGATGGCAATGCCTTGCATGAGGGGAGATAGGTGTAGGACAGATATCAGAGGTAGATTCTTAATTCAGAGAGTAGTAGGGGGCGTGGAACGCACTGTCTGCAACAGTAGCAGACTCACCAACTTTAAGGGTATTTAAATGGTCATTGTATAGGCATATGGATGATAATGGAATACTGTTGGTTAGATGGGCTTCAGATTGGTTCCAGAAGTTGGCACAATTTTGAGGGCCGAAGGGCATGTAGTGCGCTGTCATGTTCTATGGTCTAGAGGGCATAAATATAAGGTGAGAGAGGAAAGGCTTTAAAGGAACTGGAGAACATTTTTCACACAGAGAATGGTGCAGGTGTGGAATGACCTTCCGGGGGAAATGTTAGAGAAAAGTAGAATAGCAACATTAAAAGACATTTGGGCAGGTACATGGAGAGGAGAAGGTTTGAAGGGATATGGGTCAGATGTAGAGAAACGCGTCTCATTCAGGGACTCTTGTTAGCATGGAGTGGTTGGATCAAAAGAACTGTTTCCGTGCTGCATGCCTCTGTCTCCAGTTATTGGAGGAGGAGACTACCGAGATAAAGCATGTTGTAGACACTGAAGCAAGTTACACAGATAGGGATGGTAGGTTGGAATGCAGTGTGTTTCAAATATGTGGAGGGACTATTGGGAAGGAGGAGGTTACAGAGATAGGAAATGGTATACGAATTAAAAATTATTAAAGACCACAAGACATGCCACAGATACAGTGTTGCAGAGTAGTGAGTCTTAATACAACAGAACTTACAGTAGGGGTGGTGATTGAACATGGGGTGTGCGTGTACTGTGCTCCCCCTCCAGCACTGTATCAATGTCATGTCTTGTTCACAGATGTTTGGACCCCTCTCATTGTTCTTTGCTCTGTGCACTGTGAGCGATCTTACCTCACTACAGGATTTATTGAAGGCTCCAAATCTCTTTTCCCTTTGTCTGTCTCTGGCTGACTAACTGTGATCAATGTGGTGATGGACGATTCACCCTGCAGTTGGGAAGACTATTGAGTCAGGACCTTCCTGAATACATACAGGAGACAGAGGAATAGACACAATGGGGAATTAGACTGATGTAGTGAGGGTTACACAGGGAGAATGGCATTGAGTCCCACAGAGATCTGGAAAATGGAGCGATATTAAGTAAGAGCACCAGATTGCTGGAAGATGTCAGGATCATGCAATTATGTCAGGAGAATGGGTTTAGCTTCATGATGCCCTGGTATCAGTGCTCAGGGATGAGCACCCAGTGAGCAGGTGAAGTAATGGCCTACTGGTATTATTGCGAGAGAATGTATCCAAAACCTCAGCTAATGTTCAGGGGAGGCAGGATTGAATCCCACCATCTGAAAGTGAAACATTTGAAATCAATAGTTTTAAAACTAATAATAATCCATAAATAAGTATGAGCCCATTGCTGATGGACAAAAAAACCCAAACGCTTGTCCTTTCGAGAAGGACATCTTCCCATCCTCACGTGGTCTGCACGACATCCCCAAAGCAAAGTGTTTGCCTCTCAATGACCCTCTGAAATGGCCGAGCAAGTTACTCAGTTCAAGGCCAGCTAGGGCTGGGCAAGAAAGGCTGGTCAGCCAGGGACACCCACATCCCATACCTGATTTACAAAATAATCCATAAGGATGATCCCACTGGAATATGCTGGGAGCAGTGTCCCGGCTAATCATGTCGGTAGGTTTATGGACAGAGCTTTAAATTGACAGAGAGGATGGAGGGACAGGGTTCAGGTGAAAGGAGCTTTCCAAATCCAAAGAGAAAAGGTGAAGCATCAGAACAGCACAGGGATGTGGCTGAAGACAAGCAGAAAGGAACAGGATAGGACAAAGTTTAACTAAAACTGTATATCAGTGATTAGATTTGTGACAGAAAATTGTGGGAAAGAGTAGGTTATGTTATTTTTTTAATGGATAATGTCGCTGTAATAAGGTAGATGGATTTAAGACTCAGAGATAAAAGAGATTTAGACACCAGAGAGACATGCTTCCAGGGCGAACAAAAGTATTCAATGGTTCACAACCTTGTGCAAACTCAGGCAAAATGGGCAATGCTAACAATAATGGGTAACAAAGGCATTACAGAGAAAGCATTTGACCTCAGATCATGAAGTAGAGTCAGTCTGAATGCAATTCTGGCTACTACTTGCCAAGGACTCAAGCAGCAGAACAGTTTTAGCCACCGAACAGCATTCCATTTTTCATCACTGCATTACACAGGAGCTCATTGGAATTTTTGATAAAGGCATAATAATAATTCAGTGAAACTTCAAAATTCATGTAATCTGGGACAATCACCCTGACAAGAGTGACATTGGAAGAGGAGTTCAGAGAATTTTTTTCAGTATTTCTTTGAATAAAACATTGTACAACCGGGTCGGGATGTAACTATCTCAGACCCACCGTTGCGCGATGAAACTTAGTGAATGCTTAATTTCACCTGGAGAGCTCCTCCAGCAAATTGTGATAAAGTGCAGTTTTAAGGAATATAACATCTTAAAGTAAATCACAGAAAGGACAAGCTGTATCTGAAAACAAAAACAACCAATTACATGAGTTTGAGAGGATAACTGACCAAGGTAAACAGGCTAAATAGACCGAAATATGTGTCTGTAAATGAATAATGGAAAACATTTGAAGGAATAGTGTAAAACACTCAACAAAAGGACATTCCATTGAAACAGACAAAACCTCAGCAAGAAATCCCCAATGGCCCCTCACTTAGGACAAAGTGGAACATATTAGATTATGAGGCTGACAATGTCACCAAAAATACTTAAAATCGTGAACTGACAGAGTGTTTTAGGAGTAAGTATTAAAGGGATTGCAAAGGGTCTGCTAGCAGGAGGAGGGCAGTGGCAAGGAGAATAATTGTCACAGTTTATTGGCACAATAGGAACAGGGAGAGGTGAAGATGCTGTAGGTGGTGAGGATGTTACAGAGAGTGGTCAGGGCTTGAACACAGCCAGTACGGATCGCTGCAGCTGGAGGGGTTTGCAGAGGTAGGGATGGACATAATCATTTTATTTATTCATTCATGCAATGTGGGTGTCACTGCCTGGACCAGCATACATTGCCCCACTGGTAATTATCCAGAGGGTAGCTCAGAGTCAGACATATTGCTGTGGGTCTGGAGTCACATGTTAGCCAGACCAGGTTGGAATGAAAGATGTCCTTCCCTAAAGGAGGTAAGTGAACCAGATGAGTACTTCCTACTGATCAACAATGTTTTTATGGTGGCTGCACCAATGTCTTGTACAGCCACAACATAACATCCCAACTCCCACTCTCAATGCTCTCCCCAATGAAGGTAACCATCCCAAATGTCTGCTTCACCAGCCTGTCTACCTGTGACACCACTTTCAAAGAACTGTGTACCAGCATCCCTGGGTCTCTGACTGACAACACTACCAGGGTCCGAGCATTAACTGTACAAGTCCCACCCTGGTTTGTTTCAATAAAATAGAACACTTCAACTTTATCTAATTAAACTCCATCTGCTATTCTTCAGCCCACTATCCCAGCAGGACTGTCCATCCTGTTGTTTCATGGATAACCTTCTTCACTGTCTACTTTCCCACCAATGTCAGTGTCACCCAAAAAAAGCTTACTTACCTGGAAACAAATACTCCCATCAAAACCATTAATCCAAATGACAAACAGTGGACCCACTTCACCGCTGGTCACATGCCTCCAGTCAGAAAAACAACATGTCTCCCATCACCCTCTGTCTCCTACCATCAAGCCCAATTTTGTATCCAGTTTCCTAGCTCCTCCTGAATGTCATAACCTTTTACATTGATCTGAGCTTATTACCCAGTTTACCACATGGAAAGTAGAACACAGAACAGGACAGCACAAGACCCTTCGGCCACGATGCCACGTCAATCTTTTATCCGACTGTAAGATCAAACTAACCAACATATTCTTCATTTTACTGCCATTCATGTGCCTATCCAGAAGTATATTAAATGTTCCAAATGCATCTAATTTTACTGCCACTGCTGGCAGTGCATTCCACTCACCCACCACGCTGTATGTAAAGAACCTACCTCGGAAATCTCTCCTTAACCACTGGCTAATCACCTTAACAATAGACTCTCTTGTAATAGCTAGTTATGTCAAGGTGAAAAATGTCTCTCAATATTCACTCTCTCTGTGCCTCTCATCACCTTGTTCACCTCTACCAAGTCATCCCTCACCCTTCTTCACTCCAATAAGAAAAGCCTTAGCTCCCTCAACCTTTCTTCATAGGACATGCTCTCCAGTATAGGCAGCAACCTGGTAAATCTCCTCTTTACCCTCTCTAAAGCTTCCACATCCTTCCTGTAATGAGGGGACCTGAACTGAATACAATATTCAAAGAGTGGCCTGACCAGAGCTGCAGCATAACCTCACAGCTTTAAAACTCAATCCCCAAACTAATGAAATCACACACAATATATTCCTTCTTAACAAGGCTCTCAGCTTGGGTGGCAACTTTAAGGGATCTAGGGACTTGGAACCCAAGATCCCTCTGTTCCTCCACACTGCCAAGGATCCTGCCTTTAACCCTGCATTCTGCATTCAAATTCAACCTTCCAAAATGAAGGACTTAACACTTTTCCAGAGTGAACTCCATCTGCCACTTCTCAGCCCGGCTCTACATCCTGTCAATGCCCCATTGCAACTTACAACAGCCCTCCACAGAATCAACCACTCCACCAACCCTCGTTTGATTGGCAAACTTACTAACCCCTCTTCTACTCACACATTCAAGTAATTCCTAAACTCACAAAGCGATGAGGTCTTGTAACCTCTCCCTGCAGAAAACCACTAGTCACTGAGCTCCAGGATGAATGCTTTCCGTCTATCATCACCGTCTGTCTTCTGTGAGCCAGTAATTCCGTATCCAGACAGACAGGTTCCCCTGTATCCCATGCCTCCGTACTTTCTGAATGAGCCATAAAAGTGTTTGTCAAATTCTCAATAGATTCAATAAGATTTGTAAGGCATGACCTGCCCCTTACAAAACCATACTATCTCTAATCAAACTATGGTTTTCTATGGAATCATAAATCCACTCTCTCAGAGTCCTCTCCAATAATCTGCACACCACAGACAGAAGACTGACAGGTCTGTAATTCCCAGGATTATCCCTATTCCCTTTCCTGAGCAAGGGAATAACATTTGCCAACCTCGAATCATCTGATACGACTCCAGTAGACAGTGAAGATGCAAAGGTCATCGCTAAGTGTGCAGCAATCTCTTCCCTCGCTTCCTCTAGTAACGTTGGGTTCATCCATTCTGGTTCAGCGACTTATCTATCCTTGTCTTTTACAAAATTCTCAGCACATCCTCCTTCTTAACATCCACCTGTTAACATATATCAGCCTGTTTCACGCTGTCCTCACAAATAACAAGGTCCCTCTCAGCAGTGAATACTGAGGCATAGTATTCATTAAGGACGTCCCCTACCTCCTGTGACTCCAGGCACAGGTTCCCTCCACTATCCCTACCCTCACTCTTGCCATCCTCATCTTCCTCCCATAATTCGAGAATGCCTTACGGTTTTTCTTAAACCTTCCCAACAAAGCTTTTTCATGCCCCCTTCTAGTTGTCCTAAGTCCATTCCTCAGTTCCTTTCTGGTATCTCCAGGGATTCGCTACAGTGTGGAAACAAGCCATTTGGCCGAACACCTCCATATCAACCCTCCAAACAGTGTAGCACCCAGAATCATCCCACCAACCTAATTCTCTCCATTTGGCCTGACTAATGCCCCAAACCTACACATCCGTGAACTCTATGGGTAATGGAGCATGGCAACATTACATCCTAACATGTACATCCTTGGGCTGTGGGGGGAAAATAGAGCACGTGGAGGAAACCCACAGAGACACAGGGAGAATGTGCAAACTGCACACAGACGGTCGCGTGAGGTTGGAATCGAAATGGAGTCCGTGGTGCTATGAGGTCGCAATGCTAACCACTGAGCCATCGTTCTGTTCCATGTTACCCTGTGGAAACCTGTCTGATTCTTGTGTCCTCAACCTTAAGTAAGCATCGTTCTTCCTCCTGGTTAGGTGTACTACATCCCTTTGAACCTTGTTAAATGCTTCGCTAAAGTCCACGTGGACAATGTTCACTGCTCTGCCTTCATCTATCTCTTGGCCACCTTGTCGAAGAGTCAATCCAGTTTGTGAAACATGGTTTCCCACTCACAAAGCCATGCTGATTATCTCTAATCAGCCCTTACCTTTGTAAATATAAGGAGCTCCTTTCTTTCAGAATCTCCTCCAACAACTTCTCCATCACTGGGCTCACGGGGCTGTCATTTCCTGGCTTTTCGCTGCAGCCCTTAAGTGATTGAACAGCATTATCCGCCCTCCAGTCTTCCAACACCTCACTGAGTCTGTTGATAATATAAATATCTCTGGAAGGGCCACTGCAATCTCTTCCCTAGCTTTCCACAATATTCTAGGATTGACCTAATGAGCTACTGAGGAGTGATCTACCTTCATTTGTTTTAAGATTCCAGCACTTTCTTTACTTTGTAGAGGATTCTTTCCAAGACTTCACTATTTATTTTCCCAAGTTCCCGAGCTTCCATGTCTTTCGCCACAGTAAATTCTGACAAGTTTATTTTGTCCAATACGTCACCCATCTCCTCTGGTTCCACACATAGGCGAACTTATTAATATTTAAGAGGCCCTGTTCTCTACAAAGATACTGGTTAGCTTATTGAAACTTGCATAATAGGCTTCTGATAATTCAAATACACCATATCCCCCCTACCACGACACCCCTCCTGCCCCCTTACAATTCTGCCATTTATGTTCACACCAACAAATTAAATCCAATAGGCTCAAAAACAAATTCTCTTGTATAAAATGTATTTCCATCTGCCCAGTTATTGTATGTTGACATATCATTTCTAACAATTTCAGTATACTTCTGATTTACTGTCAGGCTAACAATATTTGGTTTCAGACTGACAGCAGAAAGGGATGAAGGAGTTCTTGTTTATCAATCTGAAAAAGGTAGATTACAGGGTCAGCAGGTAATAGAGAAGGCAAATCAAATGCTGATATTTATTATACAGGGAATGGAGTCTAAAAACATGGAGGTCTAGCTAAAACTGTGCAAGGTACAAATCAGACCACACCTCGAATATTATGAACAGTGAGTGATTAGATTACTTACAGTGTGGAAACAGGCCCTTCGGCCCAACAAGTCCACACCGCCCCGCCGAAGCACAACCCACCCATACCCGTACATCCTTACCTATCACTACGGGCAATTTAGCATAGCAAATTCACCTAACTTGCACATCTTTGGACTGTGGGAGGAAACCGGAGCACCCGGAGGAAACCCACGAAGACACGGGAGAATGTGCAAACTCCACACAGTCAGTCACCTGAGGCGGGAATTTAACCCAGGTCTCTGGCGCAGTGAGGCAGCAGTGCTAACCACTGTGCCAGCGTGCCGCCCTTAACAGAACAGTGAAAAAAAAACACAAATAAAAAAGATAAATAAAATAATTGAAATAAAATTACCTTAAGTTGTTTCACTTCAACAACTTCAGACAATTTTACTTCTTTTTTTAATTTATCTTTTTTATCATTTCACCTGCACTATCATAGAGCCATTAGATATGGACAGCACTGAAAACACACTCTTCGGTCGCACTCGCCCATTCCGAACAGATATCCTCAACTGATCCAGCCGCGATTGCATGCAAATGACCCATTTCTCTCTAAACCCTTCCTATTCAAGTACACGTCCAGATTCCTTAACAGTATTGGAATTATTCCATCCATCACCAGCTCGTCTGGTAACTTACTCCAGAAACGCACCACCCTCTGCATGCAGCCGTTGCCCCTCACTGCCTTTCGAATTCTCACCCTCCCACACCAGATTTATACCCTCTAGTTCTGAACTGCCCCACCTGAGCGAAAGGAACTTGTCTATTTACCCGATTCATTCCCCTCATGATTGAAAAACCTCCGTAAGATCATCTCCCGGCCTCTGACACGCCAGGTGAAATAGTGAGTGAGTGTTCAGCCTGTAAACGTTTGCACCTTTTCGATTTTCAAATGTAGGATGTAGCATGCTGTCTGAATCAATCATTTTAGCAGCTGACCTGTCGCTGACGAACGCTGCAGGAAGGTCTGATAACTTGCTAAATATGCTGTCAAACGAAGGTTGCATAAGCAACATGAGTCACTGAGCAAAACGTGCAATTGACTTCTGAGCTGTTGCTGACACCAAAGCAACTGCGTCGTTCGGGAGCAGAAAGAACCCCACTGATAGATTACAATTCAAATGCATTTGGCATAAGGTTCGTTGCAGTTAATCAGCAGCACATAACCCTGACTCCAAAGGTCTGTGAGTATCCAGAAGAACAGTGAGCGATCGTTGAAGGTACGTTTCTCCAGACGAAATTTGTCAACGTGACAAGCTGCAGCTGAGCTGGTGGCGTTGCGATTGAAATTACATGCGTCCGGACATTGCGCTTAATTTTAGATATCAGAGCAAATGGTTACACTCGAGTATGCGCGTTCGGAAAAGTAAATGCTTTTTTTGTTGAAAAGCTTTGCAACGAAAGGAAATACTTCAGACTATCGTGCGATCGATTAGAAGCAGAAAATGCACAGCAGCCTTGGTTGTGAACACCGGCAATATAGGCATTTGCTTTCGCTGCGCCCCATGCGTTGGTCGGTTCACTCAGCTGGTTAGAGCGTGGTGCTAATAACGCCAAGGTCGTGGGTTCGATCCCCACACTGACCACGTGCAGCGCTTGTGTGGTTGTTGTGTTTCCAAACAACGTGCTCCACGAAGCCGGAAGCGCCATCTATTCAATAAAACATTTGACAGGGTTAGAAGCACGACTTGATCGCTCTACCTGTGTTGTCTGCAGCAACACAACCGGTCTCAATTGTTTTCACCAACAAATGCAATACATGAAATATGTGCAGTATTTGGCAGACCTGGCACAGTCTCGGAGGAGAACCAGAGTTCAGCCTTCTCTTCAAATCAAAGATTCGTTCGTGTTATATTCCTGGATCTCTGTTAATACTTGTCACACGACTTCCAGAGGGAATTCGTTCGCTTGCTCACCTCTCATGCATCGACACTGGAGTTATCATATCACCAGCAATATCATAGAGCCATTAATAAAAGCAACTTACTGCGCATGCTGGAATCTGAAACCAAACGAGAAAATGCTGGAAAATCTCAGCAGGTCTGGCACCATCTGCAAGGAGAGAAAAGAGCTGACGTTTTGAGTCTAACTGATTAAAGATAAAGATAAAAACAAAGAAGGAGTGTTATGGAGCTATTTATACCACACTGAGAGAAGGTGAGTCAAGGCTCCAGATGCAAAGGTGATAAGGACAGTGCATGGAGAGATTAAAGGGAGATTAAGAGACGTGAATGACCCAGGCTGAAGCCAGCGCTATTTGACAAAATATGTGAGGGATGGGTGAAGCAGAGACAAAATGGAAAACAGGGGAGAAGTGTAGCAAAGCGGGAAGAGGAGAGGAAAAAGCTATTGAGAGAGTGGGGAGCGAGAGAAAATCAAGAAATTTGCTTTCATCACACCAGCTGCGCTCGTCATTTTGCTCAGCTCTAACCAGCGCACAAACGCCACACATGGTCAGTGTGGGGATTGAACCGACATTTTTGGTGTGATACGCACCACGCTCTAACTAGCTGAGCTAACCGACCAATGCACGCCATGGGCCGAAAGCAAATGCCTCTATTGCCGGTGTACACAATCACGGTATCAGGGTTTTCTGCCCCGGGGAGCCACCAGGAACTCTTGATAAACTTGAAGGTGGGACCCTGTGGGGAAGAGGCAGTCTTCCTAGTAGATACGGGGGCAGCATGGTCGTCGCTGAATTTTAAACCAAAGAAAGTACGATGTCAACACGGTCAATTACTGTTTCCGGGGTTCAAGGGGAAGAATTTACTGTTCCAATATTTGAACCTATGATGATAGAAGGTCCGAAGGATACAGTTAAAGGGGAACAGTTGTATATCCCTGATGTAGGAAGTAACTTAGTAGGGAGAGATTTAATTACCTTCTTAGGACTGGAGATTTGAATTAGTGTACAAATGGCAATGTTGACAGAAGATGTGGAGAGAGAGGTAGACCCTATTATATGGGCTAGAGAAGGCAATCGTGGAAAAATACAGATCCGTCCCTCAGAAATAAGTTTAAAAAGGAAAGGGGATGTTGTTTATGAGCGACAATGTCCCATTTCCAAACAAGGTAAACGAGGACTGCAGCCAGTAATTGAGGGGCTAGAGATGGACTGTTGGAGCTAAGTATGTCTCCTTATAATATCCTAATTCTACCAGTGCGTAAGTCCGATCGAAGTTATCGATTGGTGCAGGAGTTGAGAATATTGAATTGTAGGTTATTAAGTACGATCCCTCATGACCACAAATGGTTTAGTGTGATAGATTTAAAGGATGCCTTTTGGTAGGAAAGTAGGAAGTTTTTGCCTTTGAATGGAAAGATCCCCAAAAAAGGACAGAAACACCAATACCAGTGGACCGTGCTCCCCCAGGGGTTTATGCAATCCCCAAATTTATTTGGACAGATGTTAGAACAAATATTGGAGAAATTTAGCAGCCCCAAGGGAACTACCCTGTTGCAGTATGTAGACGACCTCTTAGTAACAGGAAAGAGAAGAGAAAGAGTAGTAGAAGCCACGAAAAAAAATTGAATTTCCTGTGTCAGCAGGGACCATGGGATTCTAAAAACAAATTATAATATGTGGACCGAGAATTGAAATACTTGTGACATTTTGTTCGTGAGGGAAGTGAAAGGGAAGCCTGGAAGGGTTAAAGGGAATAGTGGGGAATGTGCTGCCAGGAATAAACGGGAATATCATAATTTTGGGGGTTTAACGGGATATTGCAGATTGTGGATTGATTCTTATGCTCAAAAGACGAATAAATTATATCTCAAACTATTAGAGGAGGAACCAATGTGTCTGAGTTGGGAAGAAGAGGAAAAAGAACTATTTAAGAATTCAAAAGAGATCTGATCCATGCCCCCGGGTCAGCCTTACCTTCTCTAGATAAACCTTTCCATCTCTTTGCTACCATATATTAAGAGCACGGCTTTGGGAGTATTAACCCAGAGGTGGGGAGGAATGAATTAGCCAGTAGCATATCTTTCAAAGCTATTGGATCCAGTATCCCGGGGGTGGCCTGAGTGTGTGCAGGCCGTGGCTGCCACTGCACTGTTGGTGGGGGAAAACAGGAAGCTTACATTTGGGGGAGCCCTAATAGTAAGCACCCCACACCAAGTGAGAACGATCCTAAACCAAAAAGCTGGGTGATGGTTGACAGACTCGCGGATTTTGAAATATGAGGCAATATTAGTAGAAAAGGATGATCTAGTGTTGGTCACGCATAATTCTTTAAATCCAGCTGCCTTTCTTTGGAAAGAGGAAGGAGAATCTCCTCAGAATCCAGGGCACGACTGCCTTGACATTATAGAATACCAAATTAAGGTCTGCATGGACCTGAGAGATGTTCCGCTTCATGCAGGAGCCAGACATTTTATAGACGGATCATCCCGGGTGACTGAAGGGAAAAGACATAATGGGTATGCAGTTGTAGACGGGATGGAAGGTGGTGTGGTAGAGGCAGGAAGGTTGCCAAATGGGTGGTCAGCTCAGACCTGTGAACTCTATGCATTGGAAAGTGTCCTTAGGGCGTTAGAAAATAAAGAGGGAGCAGCATACAGTGACTCTAAATATGTATTTGGTGTTGGCACTTTCTGAAAGATATGGCAGGAAAGAGGACTGATCAATAGCCGGGGGAAGGAATTTGCACACGAGGAGTTGATTAAACGGGTCTTGGAATCCCTATTACTCCCCCGAGAAATAGCGGTAGTGCATGTAAATGGTCATCAGAAAGGAAATGGACCAGAAGTTAGGGGGAATAGATTAGCTGATAAAGTGGCTAAGGAAGCAGGCCTGGACACACAAGGAGTGCTAATTCACTCCCTAATATCTCCTGTTCCTGATCCCCGGAAGCTCTTATATTTACTGAAAGAATTGAAAAAAGAATTGACAGATTTTGGGGCTGAAGAAAAACAGCAGATGGGCATTGGATGTTACCTGATGGAAGGGAAATGTTCAACAAAGTGATGATGCGAGAAATTATGGCTGTCCTACATCAAATCAGCCATTGGGCCGTACAAGCAACGTATCTTTTAGTTCTTAGGGAATATGGATGTAAAGGAATATATACAATTGCTAAACACATATGTGGGGGATGTATCATATGCAGAAAGGTAAACAAGAAAGTCTTGAGAAAACAGACCCCAAGAGGAAGAGACCCGGGATTGAGACTCTTCCAGAGTATACAAGAAGATTATACTGAACTACCCAGAGTAGGAAGACTAAAATATATACTGGTCATAGTAGATCATCTATCTGGTTGGGTTGAGGCATACCCCCAAGCTACTGCCACTGCGAGTGTGGTGTGCAAAACAATATTGGAGCACATAATTCCCCGATATGGGCTAGTGAACCATATAGATTTCGACCAAGGAACTCATTTTACCTCTAAAGTGTTACAGGAGATAAGGAAAGGGTTGGGAATTTCCTCAGGAAACAGAGTTTATTAGCACAGACTCCACCCCTTGAATTCACCGTTCATCCCATCCGGCCGGGAGATTGGGTCTTAGTAAAATCATGGACAGAGACTAAATTGCAGCCGGACTGGGAAGGGCCATATCAGGATCCTTTGATTACCGAAACGACAATAAGGACAGCGGAGAAAGGCTGGACTCACTACACTCGGATCAAAGGGCCAGTGAAATCTCCAGTTGATGAAGAAGTCTGGACAGCCGAATCAACGGAAGACCCCCTGAAATTCAGGCTGAAGAGACTTAGAGTAACTGATTATACAGTGGCGACGCGAGCGCAGGATTATTTCTGTAGGAATGTGTATTAAGTTTTATTGTACTTCAGCAGAATTTTTAGAATGCTGGGGATCTTAGAGTTATGATGCTAGCTCTCTTCGTATTGGGATTTTGTCAAATATAATTTCATATGTATTATTAACGGTCCCTGCATCTGATAATCCGCAAGAAATAGACGCTGATGCATGCAGTTTAGTAAATTGTGGGATGTAGATAATCAGAGACAGTACCGCAGCTCAGAGATACATCTTAAGTCCTTTGGGGATGGTACTTGGTATAATGGTCTTGTAACAATACACAGGGCCACCTCTGGTTTTCTCCCACAATCCAAAGATATGCAGGTTAGGTAAATTGACCATGCTAAGCTGTACGTTCTGTTCAGGATATGTGTAGGTTATATGCATTAGTCAGGGGTAATTGTCCAGTTATCTGAGAGCAGAATGGTGCTGAGTGGATTATTCTTTGGAATGTCAGTGTCGACTTGTTGGGCCAAATGGCCTGTTTCCACACAGTAGGGATTGTATAAACTTAGAATTGTGTTTCGCTAAACAAAACTGACAATTTTTTTAAACTGTTGCATTTAAAACTTACCTTTAACTGTCAATTGTCAATATGTAAAATATCTCTATGTTACTGAAATCAATGTTCAAACAAAACACTGCACATAAAGTCGCACAAAGATCCTCATGACCATTTAATTACTGTTCAGAGAATAATCACAGTAAAATTTTATTGTTTCTGAGATCAATCGCACTATCACAGTAAGTATCTGGTTATCATTCCCTTCAATAAATGCAATCGTTGTCCTCTGGTATTTCAGTTCAGTCGTTATACACCGTACTGGTTGTTCAAAGCATGGTTATTCTTTATTATGAAGGGCCAAGTGTTGTAACGGCAAGAGATGTTGTTCGATCTGATTTGATGCATGTTCTCAAACAAGTTTTCACTATAAATATTGCAAAAAATGTGTTTATTTGGTATTGTTCAGCTGCTGATGCTAACATTTTCAGTTCATGTTTATTAAGCATATTTGGAGAAAGTGAGGAAAGCTGTGGTGTTGCAAAAGTGCAGGCACATTCAAAGAGCAGGAGTATCGAAAAGATTCCTGATGAAGGGCTTATGCCCAAAACGTCGATTCTGCTTCTCTTTGAATGCTGCCTGACCTGCTGTGCTTTACCGGCACAATGCTCTTGCCATTAGAAATATTTGACTAAATATTCAGAGACAATACTAAAAGTTACCTCTATCAATTTAATTTACTGTGCTTTCTATTCACTGAACGTTTGATGTTAATTGCTCCTCTTTTTCTTCTTAAATCTGATACAAATTTCAAAATACAGAACACATTAAAATTCACATGAATTATAAATGTACGTTCTCGACAAGAAAACCAATGGAAGGCGATATAGAATTCTTGAAAAGCCTACACATTTGAATGAAAAAGCAATTCCTTCTAAAAAATGTTTCCACGTCTGTATCTTTTTCTCAATTCAATAATCCTGCAACTTTATAATTGTCAGTTGATCTCTCTGAATGAGTACCTAATCAATGTCAATGTAACAGCTGAAACATTAACAACAGATTGGTAACTGGGTGTTAAAGACCTTATTTGAAGCCAACAAATGTTTGATATTTCCGAGAATTCCTCCAGAAAACATACTTGAATCATAATACAAGAAGTCAGATCTGCAAACCTTATTTTTAAATGAACAATCTCCAATATTTCCAAAGCATTTCAATCTTACGGTCAAAATGAACAGGTGAATGGAAAAATAAAAACAAATTTCTGACAATTCATAAACTGAACAACAATTACAAATTCACTTTGATCAAAGGACAGAGTAATATATAGATGAATCACAACATTTAGGAACAAAGTAGGTAATCAGCTGACTGACAAGTAATACGTGGTAGCATTTGTTAGTTTACTGAAGAAGATATCAACTTTATTTTCAATTTATACAACGACAGAATAATGTTTAATGTGTTTCAATTTTTTGGACTTGCCCCTTTGCAGCAATAAAGGATCAATCTCATTACTTAGACATCGTAATCTTTAATTCTGCAACATTTTCACATATTCTCCAGGAATTTATAAGCGACAGAATTAGATACAGGTCTCCCCACTATCCGAAAGTAAAGCGTTATTATGAAACCTTACATAAACTGAAAAGGCGTTCGTCAAAGAAGCATTAATTTATATGGGAAACACCTTCCCTTTTCTTTGTAAAAGTGAAAATCCTCTTCAGATTTCTTCCAGTCAGAGAAAACAGGGACAGATGTAAGTCTTTTGTAAAAGCAAAGTGGCTAAAGCGAATTTTCCAACACATATTTCTTGGTAACCTGACACAAATAAGCATCAGATTTTGTGATTATTGATATAATAGATAAAAACAGATCTAATGTTGGATTGAAAAGCAGTTCAATCTGTGCTTAGGTACTCTCTAATCTCCATTCAGATAGCTCTTGATATATTTGTGGTGAAGGTGTGATTTGAAACCTTCCCTCGTGTTTAGTAATAGAGACACTGCCACAGCTCCACAGGCTCCTTTCATAATGTTCCCACTCAGGCCGGCAGGACTACAATATTATGTTTAATATGGTTACTCAAATGAAAACTAATCAGCTGTTTATTGTAGTAATTTGAATGGGAATTAATTAGGTAGTTTCTGTGTGTAATGGACTGGAAATTAAACAATATTTTACACTAACAATAGAATACATGAATGATAGTCTTAAAAAAGAGAATCTCATGACAATTCTTTGAAAGACAAATTGACAAAACTGCGTGATCATTGTACTTTAATTTTAAAAATGCATCAGTCATTCAATATGAACATTCAGCCGAAGACAAGTTCCCTTCCTGTCAACAACGTACAACTTCCACAATTTCAAAATGAACAGTCATTGATAAAGGAAGGAACAAACAGATGCTAATTCTATTTTCTTCACATAAACGTGCGATGAATTTTAAGTAAGTTTCATATATGTAAAAAGGAAACTTTTATTGTGGTTCTAAATACAATAAGTGTTAGCATGAAGTGAAACATAAGCAAATCAATTTAACTGTGTTTTCTCAGTTAAAATACCATTCAATATTCAAAGTAGTCGAGTGATTGTACACTGCAATATCTTTACATTAATTCAGTGCTGAGACATAATTCCACATTTATACCCCTTATAGTGAAGCAAAGTTGTGCCAGGAGTCTGAGCAGGTAGGGGAGGTCTTTACTGAGTACTTTGCTTCAGTATTCACAAGTGAGTGGGACCTTGTTCCTTGTGAGGACAACGTGAAACAGGCTGATATGGTCGAACAGGTCGATGTTAAGACAGAGAATGTGCTGAAAATATGTAAAAATCATGGGGATAGATAAGTGCCCTGGGCCAGAAAGGATATAACCTAGGTTGTTATGGGAAGGGAGGCAAGTGATTACTGTGTTTTGGCAATGATCTTTGCATCCTCACTGTCCACTGGAGTCATACCAGATGATTGGAGGGTGGCAAACGTTATTCCCTTATTGAAGAAAGGCAATTGAGATGATCCTGGGAATCATCGATGAGTCAGTCTTACATCAGTTGTGGGCAAATTCTTGGAGAGAATTCTGAGAGACAGGATTTATGATTATTTGGAAAAGTATAGATTGATTAGAGATGGTCAGCATGGCTTTGTGAGCGGCAGGTTATGCCTCACAAACCTTATCGAATTATTTGAGGTTGTGGCAAACACATTGGTGGGGACAGAATAGTGGGTGTGGTGTATAAGGATTTTAGCAAGGTGTTTGATAAGGTTCTCCATGGTAGGCTCATTCAGAAAGTAATGAGACATGGGATATAGGGAAACCTGCCTGGTTAGATAATAAATTGGTTGACCCATAGAGGACAGGGTGAGATTAAATGGATAGTTTTCAGCTTGGAGCACGGTGACCAATGGTGTTCTGAAGGGATCAGTTGTGGGACCTCTGCTCTTTGTGATTTTTACAAATGACTTGGATGAGGAAGTGGAAGGGTGGATTAGGAAGTTTGCCAATGACACGAGGGTTGGTGGAGTTGTGGATAGTGTGGAGGGCTTTTGTAGGTTGCAAGAGGACATTGACAGGATGCAGAGCTGGGCTGAGAAGTGGCAGGTGGAGTTCAACCTCGGAAAATGTGAAATTATTCATTTTGGAATTTCAAATTTGAATTCATATTTTTCAGATTAAATACAGGATTCTTGACAATGAGAAGGAACAGAGGGATCGTGGGGTGCATGTCCATACATCCCTCATAGCTGACATCTAAGGTGATAGGGCTATTAAGACAGTGCATAGCGTGTTGGCTTTCATGAATGGGGAGGTTGAGTTTAAGAGCCACGAGGTTATGCTGCAGCTCTATGGATCCCTGATGAGACTACACTTGGAATATTGTGTTCTGTTCTGATCACCTCATAAGACATAGGATGTGGAAGCTTTAGAAAAAGTGCAGATGAGATTTATCAAAATGTTGTCTGGACTGGAAGGCATGTCTTATGACTAAAGGTTGACAGAGCTGGGGCTTTGGTCATTGCAATGAAAGAGGATAATAGTTTACTTGATAGCTTTGGGTAAGTTGATGAGAGACATAGATAGAGTGGATAATGAAAGACTTTTCCCTACAAAGTGGCGTAATTTTAAGATGAATGGGAGAAGTTGTACGGAGATGTCAGAGATATTTTCTTTATAGATAGTGGTGAGTATGTGGAATGCACTGCCAGTGGTGGTAGTAGATTCAGATCCATCAGGGACATCTAAACGACTCTTGGATAGGCACATGGATGATAGCAAATGAAGGGCATGTTGGTTAGTTTGATCTTAGAGTTGGATAAAATGTCGGAACAACATCGTGGCCAAAGGGCCTGTACTGTGCTGTACTGTTCTATATTCTATGGATTGAAATTAACAATTATTTTATATTAACAACATATAGATTTTCAAAACTCTATTAGCATACTTAAGAATAATGATAAATTTCATCTTGTTATTTGACTGTGCTATCTGCAGAAATGAACGGAATTATTGCAGGGAAAAGTAATTAGGATTTTCTAAATTTATAAAGCTGGAATTACACAGATCATTCAAATGAGCAAAAGTCATATTTTTGACTGTGCGCATTGCATCAGAAATAATGGATTCTTTTGTAGGTGTGATGATTGGAAATAAAGTGGATTTTTATATTACTGTACAGGTACTAGGGAAGATTGGATTAAATTCAAATATAAACTTCACTGTAGTTGTTAGCAAGACTAAACTAAAGCATACTATAATTATTGTCATGCAAATGCATTAACAGTTACTGTTAGAATCCTGAAAAAAGGATATATTGCACCATTTTTCAAAAAGTCAATAAATTAAATTGTGAACCTCCGTACACTTGTTACCCAGGCCAATTATTATGCAATTATTGTAATGGTAATGACTTGATAACTAATGCTAAAACCTAAACAGATAAATTGGTTCAATACTTTATCAGCACGTTCCTCTGAAATTGATTGGATATTTATGAAGATCGGTAAACTGAGGGACAAAATATTGATTGATTGAATTGAAGGAAAAAATGAGACAGTGTCTATTGAGCAGGATTGTTTTTGTTTAAAAATGCAGTTGATGCAAGAATAGTATATTTTCCTCCATTGGTTTTCTTGTAGATACATTTGTTTTTAAATTGTCATGATTCAAGGTTGAGACACTTGTGTCAGAGTCTGCAGAGGGGAGATTGAGAGAGTAAGAAATTCTGAAAAAGCAGAAAGGAAAGGAACTGGCGAGCAGAGGAGCTCCAACTGTAGTGTCTCACCCTGCTAACATCTTATTGGGTGATTTGGAACGCAGTCTAGTCAAGCAACAAGCTGACACAGTCATACGCACAGAATCATAGCTTACAATGCCCTAGACACTATCGTCACCATCCCTGTCTGTCCTGTCCCACCGGCAGGACATGGATGTAACTGAAATGCAGGAACATGCAGGGTAATGGACTAAGATCTGCAGAATATGATCAGTGTGATTTATTTGACATTTCTCCAGAATATTAAACTCCAGTACAAATTGAAAAGTTACTAGCGCCATCAGACTTGAACTACAAATGTCAGAAAAAGAAATATCAGATATTTACAGCACACTTGGCCAATCCTGGGTATGTGTTGGCTGTAATAGAACTCCCCAGGCTTTACAGATTTTTGTACTCACCATTGAGAGCAACGATTTCAGACTGAACTCTGCCCTCTATGCTTTTATAATCTGTTTTTAACATGTTACTTTGGCAGCTGGACACCTTGTTTCCTTGTTTCTTTCCCAGGTCTAACTCCATTCCCCGTGGCCTTGAGGGACGACCATTTCTGCTATTTAATCTCTCCTGCCTTCCCCCATGTGACAGACTGTCTTTATATCCTTGTCTCACCCCCACCTTGCTCACAACCTGTTACATTTCTGATGGTTCCCAGACCTCTGTAACTTTCACTGCATCCCCTGGGTGAATGGCGCGAGTTTTGAATTCTCTTCCTCCTGAGATAATCAGATTTTTTTCCGGTTGCGGTGTCCCCCAGATTTTATTTTGAAAAGCAGAGCATTTCTGTCAGAGTCAAGTATTTGTGAGCCTTCATCCACAATTCCTAGCATTTGGATGTAATTTGTGACCCTCCCACAGATGTGTAACGTTACTGGATTGGACATGCTAACATGGTTGCAGTGTGCAATTTAGGTGGGTTGGGCTAGCCATGGTTAATGTGTGGTTATTGCGGTAGCGTGGGTGAGCAGGTCATTGCAGACTCGATGGGCCGAATAGAGTCTTTCTGCACCCACGGGATTCTGTGATTCTAACTAATTGTGATTGTTGTCATGTTTTCCTCATGCCAGGTTCATTCAACTCAGATACATATGCTTCCTTTATGATTCTGTGGGTGCTCACTCACTCATTTCCTTCAGTTTTACATCAATTTCACACTGTATGTGAGGGTGGGAATGGATTTGTAAATATAAATACTCCAAACGAAACCCCTCACAGGTCGGGAACTGTTTCTGCTACTTTCATCACTCACAAGGAAGCGGAAAATAAAGGTTCAGTCACAAATCTTACAGGAACATTAACGGTTATAATCACCAGGAATGGCTGAACAGCTCAAAACGCTTTTCACAAGAAAAGAGGACACTGAGAGACAACCTGTTACAAGTAGAAAGCTTTGTGTCTGTGTTTTCAGAGATTTGAGGTTGAAATTATTGGGTGGAAGCATGTTTCATTGCCCCAGATCATCAAAGGTGCTGTCTAAATGTGCATCTTTCTTTCTATCTGTCTGAGTTAACAATCAGATGGACAGGTCAATGTCTGAGTGTCTTACCAAATCGCTGATTGAAACTGTCTCCGCCCACAAACTCAGGTGCCTCACCACTCACTGGGTCATGGAGAAACTCTGCGGTTACAATGAGAGCTTTATTTGCTGTCACCTTTCTTCATGCTTCCGCCTCATCCCCACTTCCCTTCATTAAATCCCAGCTGCCTCTAGTCCACCCACATGGACATGTTGAAGAGCATGACAGGAGATTGGATTGAAACCGAGAGTTCAATAGCCCGAATGAAATAGGAAGAAGGAAATAAACGGGGTTTGTGGATCCCAGGGGATCCAGACTCCAGGATTAGTCCTTGTAAGCATTCCTGCAGTAATACAAGACAGCATTCCATGATGAGAGTTAAATCCGGGTGGCAGGAAAGGGAGCCACTGAACATTAGCAAGTTAATTTCAAACACAGGAGGTTTGTTCAGTCAGTAACAATGTGTTAGACATGGAGGTGAATTGAGCAGTGAGGGGAAATGTTGCCACAAGCTGACAATGGTTAACTTTCATTGGAACAGGAGGAGGCCATTCAGCCCCTCAACTCTGCTCTGCCATTCATGATGATCATAGCTGATGTGTGACCTAACGTACAATTTTCAAAACCCTCTAATTTCATCAATAAACTCCTCTGCAACAGACAAGAGGAGTATTGGAAAACTAAACATCTGCAAATGCTGGGAAATCAGAAAAAAACCCACAAATCGCTGGAAAAATTCAGCAGATCTGGCAGCATCTGTGGAGAGTGAACCTTTCAGGACCAGTGACCGGTCAGGTGACCAGCTGCAGCTGACCATTCTGCATCTTCTGGAACACACTCTGGAACAGGTTCTGGTGTGAGATTGTCAATAATAACTGAGAGAAACAGGAGTACGGGCTCAATCAGAATAAGGAATTCACTTAACCCTCCCAGTGGGACACTCACTGACACAGTCACACTGCGGAGAGGCCATTCACCTGCCCGACGTATGGGAAGGGATTTACTCGATCTTACAACCTGCTGAGGCACCAGAGATGGCACAGTTGGTTCAGACCCTTCACCTGCTCCATCTGTGAGAAAGGATTCATTCAAATCTCTCACCTGCGGAGACATTGCTGCATTCCCACCGTGGAGAGGCCATTCACCTGCTCAGTGTGTGGGAAAGCATTCATCAGTCCTCTGACCTGCTTAAACACCAGCGAGCTCACTCTTGGGAAAGATCATTCACTTGTTCCCAGTGTGGGGGGAGATTCACTCAAATACAGGACCTGCGGAGTCCCCAGTGAGCCCACACAGGGGGAGAGGCCATTCAGATGGTCAGTGTGTGAGAGAGGATTCAGTGATTCATCCTGCCCCACTGAGACCCCAGTGAGGCCATACAGGGGAGAGGACATTCAGATGGTCAGTGTGGGAGAAGGGATTCAGTGATTCATCCCACCCCCTGAGACCCCAGCGTGTTCACACTGGGTAGGAGCTGTTCACCCCTATGTGTTACAAGGGATTTGCTGCGTCTTCAACCCGACTGAGAGCCCAGTGAGTGCTCACAGGGAAGTGGTCATCCCCCTGCTCCATGTGGACTGCAGGACTCTGATTCTGATGTTACTGTCCATCAGAGTCAGGAGTGGACCTTGTACATGATGACACTGCTGGAGTATTGATGTTGTTGATAACCACATTTACTGGGCTGGAGGTGACTGAACTTACATTGCCACTTTCTGAACCTCAGGATGTCTCTCTAGGCAGTAAGTCTCCACAAACAGCAATGTGACAATAAACAGGTATCATCTGCTTTGATTTAAATTGTGACTGTAGCACGGCTGCTTCACAGCATCAGGTACAAGGTTGGAGTCCAGCCTTGGTCAACGGCCTGTGTGGAGTTCCCACATTCTCCCCATGATAGTGTGGGTCCCCTCCAGGTGCTCTGGTTTCTTCCCACAGTCCAAAGATGTGCAGGTCAGGTGGATCAGTTGTGCTAAAATGACCACAGGATCCAGGATTGTGCAGTCTAGGTGGATCAGCCATGGGAACTGCAGTGTTACAGTGCTCTGGGCATGATGTTCTTCGGATGGTCGGTGGGGTTTGATGGGCCAATGCTCTCCTTCCACACTGTAGGGATTTTATTCTATGATTGAGGATAAAGGCTACACAGCAGGGTGTCCTTGGAGAAGAAGCATGTGGTGTGCATCAGTGCTCTGGATGCCTTTAGATGGAGGTGGGCACCGCAGGGGATACAGTGCTTTATCTCCACCACTGCCCCCTCCTCACAACTCTGATTTAATCCCTTCTCACTCTGTCACTTGTAATGGTTTGCTTGGCCTGTAATGGGCTTTGTTTGGAAATATTTATTTGGTTACACCAATGGTTTACTGCTGTTAATTATATGTCTAGATTAGAGTGGTGCTGGAAAAGCACAGCAGATCAGGCAGGATCCAAGGAGCTGGAAAATCAACGTTTTGGCGAGAGGCCTTTTCCAGCACAACCCTAATCTAGGCTCTGGTTTCCAGCATCTGCAGTCCTCACTTTTGCACTGCTGGTGATTATATGTTAACCAAAAGCAAAATGGCATAATGATGATTTTGATGGTGGGAAGGTCGCTGTGATCACATTTCTGGGTCGGAGAAATAGGGAAAAAGAACGCTTCACAGCTCACAGAACGAGAACTGAAAAGCAGTTAAATCAAACCAAAGGTTCAGATAAGGAGGGAATATTTCCCTGGAGTTTGAGGAACTGGAAAGTGATGGTGTCTGGGAACAGACAGGATTTTGTTTTACAAAGGTTGAAAACTTTAAAACTGTTATATTCAGACAGTTTAATTTATTTTCTTTAATTTTATTTGCTGTGCAAAAAGCTTTTACGACATTTTAAAACCAAAATTTACAAACCTTGTTTTAAAGATAAATGTTAAATAAAATCCATCAAACCATCCATCACTGAAAACTGTTGTGGAAGTGCAATCTTCTGGAGATTCCCTGCCCACTTCTTCCTACCCGGGCTCCATGGCTATATACATACCTGGGAGATAGCAGCAGGAGGAGACCATTCAGCCTTTCAATCCTGCTCCACCATTCAATGGGAAACAGCTGACCATCCAGCTCAGTCTCCTGTTCCTGCTCTGTTCCAATCCCCTTTCATGACGTTATCTCAAAGACTATATCTAAGTCCTCCTTTGGTTTCACTGTCTTTTGTTCCAGTGATGTTGCGGTGTTACTGTGTGGGTGTAGGAAGTGGTAATGTGATGGTGCTGCCTCCTGGACGATACACTCAGCGTCCCTCTTCATCCTGCAGGAACATCAATGGGTTTCAGCAACTAGAGATAGAAACCGTTTCCAGGATATGGGCATCACTGGCTCAGCCAGCATTTATTCCCCATCTCTCGTTACCATTGAGAAGATGGTAGTGAACTGCTGTCTTGTACCATTCACAGTCCATTTGGCACAGAGAGACCGACAACGCTGGGAGAGAGAGTGTTGCAGGATTTTGGCCGAGTGATTCTCCATCTTTGGTTCTTCAAATGTTGTTTAATCTAATCACAATCTGCACATGATTTTGAGATTTCAGTCTGCAAATCTTCACCATCTAGCACCCTGAATAAAGGAATATGTACAGATTAGAAATTCAGAGCTGACTATTCTAATTTCTCTGGAATATCTTTTTCCCCTTTCTTCCCCCGAAGCTGTAACCCTCCAGACCACTTACTCTCTCCCACCGTTCTGACTCTGCTACCCCCTAATGTACACCCTCCTCATTCTCATGGAGTAACTGATAAACAGATCCATGCCACCACTTCCCGTCCCTGGTTAGACTCTGCACCCTTTCTGGGTTCACTTCCTTTCCCTTCAGTTGCTGCAAGTCAATAATGTAACAGCAGAATGAAACAGACGGAAACAGAAAGGGAGGTGGCAGATCCTGGACAGAAGAGGAACCTTCAGGCTGGGAGAATGGGTCAGATCCTTCTTCGTTCCTCATTAGTTGATTCCCATCATTGCAATGAGTTGGGGATGGAGGATGGTCCTATATGGATGTGGTGACACTGACCCCTCAACAGATCAATACTATGAGCAGATGCATTCCTCCTCCAGCCAATCACAGTGTGAAATACTTTCTGCAAAGTATACTTACCCAAAGCACATGCTGCAAAATCGGCCCACTTTCTGTACATGTACAGTGCCAGGTTTCCCCACACACGTGTGGGCCCTGCTTCAGGGATTGTGGAAGTTGTAGTCCCCATGAAGCCACTGGAGCCCCGTCTCTGGAAAGTGAATGAAAAGTGTGGACTGGAGGGTGTTGTGTATCGGATCCACATTCAGACACACAGAACATATGGACCGCCACTGGGTTTTACTGAGACATCTGCTTCCACAACCTGATTTCTGATGTAAGGAATATAGATTTAGCCAACTGTGGAGTGGGGTGGTTAATAGGAGGAGCAGATTTTATGCAGAGGTGGCTCAATGGTTAGCATTGCTGACTCACATCGTCAGGGACCTGGATTTGATCCCAGCCTTAGGTGACTGTGTGGAGTTTACACGTTCTCCCTGTGTCTGTGCAAGTTTCCTCTGGGTGCTGCAGTTTCATCCCACAGTCCAAAGATGTGCAGGTTAAGTAGGTTGGCGATGCTAAATTCCCACAGTGTCCATGCCTGTGCAGGTTAAGCCATTAACTATGGGAAATACAGGGAATGGGTGAGACTGAATGGGATGGATTATAGGGTTGGTGTGGACTCTATGGACGATTACCCTGTTTCTATTCTATTCTCATGAAGAAGAATGTACCTATATCAATGTGCTGTGAATCTGTGAAATTTCCTATTCAAAATGCAGTGGATGCCAGGACAATGAGCAAATTTACTGAAGAGATACAGATGTTGAATTTGCAATGAGTTGAAGGGTGAGAGAGAGAGAGCAGGTGGGAAAATCCAGCTGAGACCGAGGTGAGCTCAATCATCACCGTATTAAATGGTGGAGCTGGTTCGAAGGGCTGCGTTGCCTCCCCTGTGCCCAGGGCTTATCTTCTTACAGTAATAACTGGTAAGTTGAATCCAAAACTCACCACCTTCACCAAAGGAGATTTTCGGAAAAAGCAGGATAGTCAGGTGGATTAGCGTTCCAAACTTAGATAGTGAGGAAGCGTGTAGGAGATAATGATTTTGCAATTTTAAACTAAGGTGAGTTAAATAATCACACAAGTTATCGTCCGACAGGTTTAATTTGATCATGATGAAGGAGCAATGCTCCGAAATCTAGTGTGCTTCCAATTAAACCTGAAGGACTATAACCTGGTGTTGTGTGATTTTTAACTTTGTACACCCCAGTTCAACACCGGCATCTCCAAATCATGTAAACTGAGGGGAGACGGTAATTTATGGTTTTAAACTGTGTAGTACATTCACACCGTCCAGAATACTCTGTTGTGAATATCTATCCTGTACTTAATTACAAAGCCAAGGTCTCTGGCGATGAAAACCAAAACACCCAGGAAACATCATCTCACCTCGTAATCTGATAAAAGACTTGTGATAAGTCTGGTTGAATTTCGAATACAGTTGGAAAGCGGGAAGATTAAATCCAATCCCACGCTCCTGTGCTAAAACAATAGGATGAGGCAGGAGTTGGCTAATGTAGACTGAAAGCAAAGACTTTAGGGTGGGACAGTTGAGAGACAGTGGAGGAATATCAAAGAATTTTTCAAACTGCTCAGCAAAAGTATATATCAGTGAAAAGGAAGGACTGTAGGAAAAGGAGTAATCTGCCCTAGGTGACTAAAGAAATAAGGGAGTTTATCAAACTGAAATAGAAAGCATTCAAATTGGCAAAGACCAAGGAGAATCGAGGAGATGAGAAAAACTTTAAAGATCAACAGAAAGCTAGATGGGATTGGGGGAGAAAAGTGATGAGTAGCTATCCCCAGGGCCAGAATAGCTGTTTATATTGCTAGAGGGGAACCTATTGTGTAGGGAACATATGGCCTCTGTAATTGTTGAAGCACTTAACTGTTACCATAGAGATAATCCTGATCAAGTTCAAAATCATAGCACACCCCAAAAGCTTGTACTTCCAAATAAACCTATTGGACTATAACCTGGTGATGTGTGGTTTTTAACTTTGCCCACCCCACTCCAATACCTGATCTTCCACATCAGAATCCTGACAGACAGCCCCACTGAAACTGAAGTGCCGGTCAGATATCTGACTGAGCCACAGGGGCGTGAGGAAGGGGTATGTGGTTTAACCACAAAGTGTTGAGCTGAACTCGACTTTTTAAACTGCCGTTGCCATGGAAATAATACTGAGAGACAGCGTCCATTGAAAACCACAAACCACAAAGGTATATTTTGGGAGCCATACATCGGAAAGGCAGGGAGTTACCTGATGCTGCCTGAAGGCGTTTTGCATGTACACTATCCAGGTAACTGCCATGTCTCATCAATAAAGACTCAAAGAAGACCTCTCAGAGTTCTGTGCCCAGTTATTCCTATCCAGCAGAGTTCAGGAATATGAGTACACAGCAGTCAGTCTTCACAGTGGAGGATACGAAGAACATGCCAGTAATTGATAAGGAAACTGAGGAAGGTGAGGAGCAAGGAACAATAATTATCACGAAAGTGTTAAAGCTAGGCAAGCTAATGGAGCGCAAGGTAGACAAGTCTCTTTGCCCTGATGGAATACATCCCAGGGTGCTACCAGAGATAGTGGGAGAAATAGTAAATATACTTGGAGTCAGAATCCTACAGCAGAGACAGGCCCTTTGGCCCAAACTGGCCCATATGCTAACCAGAATGTCCATCCATGCTAACCCCATTTCCCTGCACTTGGCCCGTCTGCTTCTGACCCTTTCCTATCCATGTATTTGTCCAAATGTCTTTTACATGTTGTTAATGCACCCACCTCAGCCACTTCCACTGGCACCTCATTCCAAATATACACACCACCCTCTGTGTAGAACTGTTGTCCCTCAGGTACCCTTTCATAATTTCTCCTCTGACCTTAAACTGATGCCCTCCACTCCTTGATTCCCTGGGAAAGAGACTGAGTGCATTCACCTTACCTCAGCATCTCATGTTCTTATACACATCCAGAAAAGATTCCCCTCTCTGTTTCCTCTGCTCTAAACAAAAAAAATTCCTCGCGTGTCCAACTTCTCCCTATAACTCAGACCCGAGCCCTGGCAAAAATTCTTGTAAATTTCTTCTGCACTTTTTCCAGTTTAATAACTGAAACCTACACTGCACTCATCACGTTTCCAGTGTCTCCCCATGGCACTGGAACCGACGTGACAATGTCAATGGATTACAGACCATGATCGAGAATTAATTCCTTTACTACAATCCCGTTTTCATAATTTTTTCCATGGTGCAGGCATCCTTGTGTCTGTCTGGTTGTATGGTTAATTAAAAAATTGTCCTCATACAAAACAAATCTGCAGCTTAATTGTTCCTGGGAAATATGCCATGATTTTTTTTTCAGACTTTTAACAACAAATGAACTCTCTCTCCACAGTCACCACTCTAACATGGACTTGGCTGTGTCTCAGTACTTTTCCAGTCACACTGACATTTGAAATATTCGCCCACGGACAGAATACACACCTTTCCTTCCACGTGAAAAGTCCAATGATATTCAGATCGGCACGGATCAAGTAACTATCAAAACTGAACATGGAGTTCAATTTGAATTTCTCATCCACAAATCCGCCATTTCAGTACACACAACAGAGAAAACAAGTCACCGCCATTAACACAGGATGGAAATTCATAAGACAATTATATAGTATTAAACTGTAGTTTCTTTGTTCCCCCAAAGCTTTAAATCTCAGTCTCACAATTGCTCTCTTCTGTGAACTGAAATCCAAACCAATCTCCTCACCCTTTTTCCTCCACAACCAGTTCTCACACACTCTCTCTTCTCTTTGAAATCAGCTACCTAGCTCCTGCCTGCAGACTAAGAACCAAAAAAAGGTTTCCTCCCAAAGTCCAAAGATGCGTAGGTCAGGTGAATTAGCCATGCTAAATTGCCCATAGTGTTTTGTGCATTAGTCAGAGGGAAATGGGTCTGGGTGGGTTACTCTTCCGAGGGTTGGTGTGGATTGGTTGGGCCGAAGGGCCTGTTTCCACACTGTAGGAATCTAATCTAATCAAATCAATGAATCTGACTCGGAGCCTCCTGGATGTTGGTGAATCCTATCCCCACCTCCCAGGTTTCCTTCCTGGTCAGAACCAAACTGATTTTTTTTCCCCCAATCTGGAACATTTTATTTATTTCCCCCACACAGACCCTCTGATGAAAGCCATCCTGTACATACTGGCCAAATCATATCTGATTGAACTAAGATGAACTAAATTAGAACTTTAATTACAGGCCCTTCTGTGTTCCTTTCCATAATATTCCTGAATCTTCACCCGAGTTCTGATAACTTTCTGCAAAATGCTCCCCCCACTGATAGCCGACCACTTGTCAGATATCAGGGCAGGGGCCATTTCCCTGGGTCCTGTTCCCAGAGGGAGGAAACTGCCAATGACAGATTAATCCCACACACGCACAGCCTCCCTCCTGGCACTGGCCCGCCCTGCACATACACCAACAATTGGCCAGCACTGCGCCAGTGCACTGTTCTCCCCTCCTGCCGCACATGCTCCAGATCACACACGAAGCTGGGTGATTGACAGCAGCAGCTGTCCAATAGGGTGGAGGGGGCAGGGCTGGATATTGTAAACAATGAATGAATGTGGAGAACACTGGGGGATGGACAGGTCAGTGAGGGACAGGAGCAGTGCAGCAGCAGGAGGGGATCCTGGACAAAGTGAGCAATGGGAGAGTCTGACAGGAGAGCAATGGGAGAAACTACAGGAAGGTTCTGTTGAGGCTCAGGCAGGGACAGCTGGGAGACATTATGGCCTGGTGGCTTGGGCACGTTTTCCAATCAGCCTTTTCAAAGATGCTGTTACTCAACTCTGAGGTCGATTGTCCTGGTTCAGAGGTAAGGACACAATTTCGTGGTGGGCTAGTGGATAGAAGGGAAGATTTTCTCAATCTCTCTCACATGGAAACTCCATGAGCTCCTCCCACTTACTGTCTATGGTGGGGATGGAGACAGAGCAGATGGGAGCGGGGTTAGGGATATCGGGACTGCCTTTCAAATGGAACTTACCTGTGTGGGTGATATTAACAAGACTCAACACACAGTCACTAACACAAACCTGATGTACATGAACTTTATCCAGAATATTAACACGCATAACGACACAGATCCCAATGTACAAAGTTAAGTCCTGGATATTAATCATGGCTTTGTGTATGAGAAATCACGTCTCATGTCCTTGAGTCATTTTTTTTGAAGTAACAAAGAGGATTCATGAGGGCAAAGCAGTGGAAATGATCTACATGGACTTCAATAAGGGGTTCAACAAGGTTCTCCATGGGAGACTGGTTAGCAAGGTTGATCTCATGGAATACAGGGAGAACTAGCCATTTGGATACAAACTTGTTCAAAGGTAGAAGATAGAGGGTGGTGGTGGAAGGTTGCTTTTCAGATTGGAGACCAGTGGGGTGTCACAAAGGATCGGCGCTGGATCCACTAATTTTCATAATTTATATCAATGATTTGGATGTGAATATAGGAAGTAATGTTAGTAAGATGACACCAAAATTGGAGGAGTAGTGGACAGTGAAGAGGATTACCTCAGCGTATAACGGGATCTTGATCAGATGGTTGAATGTGCTGAGGACTGGCAGGTGGAGGTTAATTTAGATAAATGTGAGGTGCTGCATTTTGGAAAAGCAAATATTAGCAGGATGTATACACTTAATGGTAAGGTCCTCGGGAGTGCTGCTGAACAAAGAGACCTTGGAGTGCAGGTTCATAGCTCCTTGAAAGCAGAATCGCAGATAGATAGGATAGTGAAGAAGGTGTTTAGTATGCTTTCACTTATTGGTCAGAGTACTGAGTATAGGAGTTGGGAGGACATATTGCAGCTGTACAGGACATTTGTTAGGCCACTCTTGGAATATTGTGTGCAATTCTGGTCTTCTTCCTATCAAAACAATATTGTGAAAGTTGAAAGTGGCCAGAATAGTATTACAAGCATGTTGCCAGGGTTGGAGAATTTGAGCTACAGGTAGACACTGAATACACTGTTTTCCCTGGAGCGTCAGAGGCTGATGGGTGACTGAAAAGAGGTTTATAAAATCAGTAGGGGCATGGATAGGTCTTTTCCCTGCGGTTGGGAGGAGACACAATGGGAAGTGGGAGATAGAGGGGGAAGACCGAGAGCGGAGGGTGACCGTTATTTTGTAGATCTACAACACAACCCTGTTCCTGTTTTCTCCCCATCCCCTTCAATCCCTCTGTAGGGCTCAGAACAAGTGCACAGTCCCTGGAAAGTAGAGTTTCAGGGTGACCAAGTGCTGAAGGCTGCATTTGGGACGCTGACCTTTATTGGTCTGTGCACTTATCAATAAATAGACCTGGGTTCAATTCCACTGTCGTGGATTTATGTCTGTGGCCACAGATGCGCCTGTCTCTGGCCCTGACTACTGAATCGCCTGTCACTATGGGTCTGCCATTCTCCTTCCTCCAGTTCTGTGCAGCGGAGCTATCTGTGGTGTCATGAACCTGGCTGTTGCTGATTTCCCCAGAGAGTCCACCCCACTCGTATAGAACCCCAACCGCTGCACAATATCTGTTTGAGAAGGGGAATGATCACTGGGTTGTCCTGCACTTCCTTCCTGAGCCTTTTACTTGATCTGATGATCACTCATTCCCTATCTGCCTGTGTAACCCTCACCTGCAGTGTTACTAACTCACTAAACGTGCTGTCCATAACATTCTCAGTATCGCAGATTCTCAACAGTGAGTCCACTCACAGCTCCAGGTCTGAAAAACAGTTTCCCAGTAATTGCAGATGGGCACTCTTCCTGCACATATAGCCGTCACAGACACTGGAAGCGTCCCTTATTTCCCATATTGTGCAAGAGGAGCACACCACGGGTCTGAGGTATCCTGTCACAACGTCTCTCTAGTTTCAGCTTGTTACTCCCATTAAGAGAATATAAATGATCTAGCAACCTTCCTTCACTTCAAACATGTCCTTTATAATCAAAAGCCCCGATCTTTACTTAAGCTGACATTTTACACTTTTAGAATCTATTTTAAAGTAAACTTAGCAGGTATCACTTACAACTTGGCAGTTCCCATTGGGAACATGTGAATTTCTGAACAGCCTGAACTAAAACTGAAGCTGAACTTCACCTTCTCCCTGTCTCCCCTCCCTCTGTTTACACCCAACTCCAAAACGCACTCATTGAGCCAAGCAGCCCTCACAGTGCAGCCCTGTCATTTTCATGGTCTTCTCACACCTCCACTGCCCTCAGCCTCCTGTACTGTTCCAATGTATCTCAATGGGAGCTCAGGGACAGCACCTCATCTTTCAATTCAGCCCTTTGTAATCCCAGAGTCAACATGGACTTCAGCAGTTTCTGAATGAACAGACAGTTGTCAGAACCTGGGACATTTCACCTGAAATGGTGCTGGAATTTGAGTCCACAAGGAATTTTAATGAGAAGTTTGCAGGGAATTGAAAATAAGGAGTTTACAGGCTAACATCATGAAGTGGGTGACTGGGACAAAATCTGACATCTCTGAAAAAGAGACAAGGTGTAATTTGGATAAATCTGTGCTCCCTCTCAGGGCAATATCACCTTCCACAGCTGCAGGGCCCAGAATAGAGCACAAACCCAAAGGGTGATCCAACCACAAATTTGAATATCTTTCTGATTTTTGCTCGAAAATAAAAGATACTTTCCCACAGACAGAACAGACAAACCTTTCCCCTTTCCACAGTTAAATGTCAATGGTATTCAGATTCTGATGACCCTGCTGATTATAGAAAATTGCTTTTGAGATCCCTGTCTCAATTATTCTCAATTAATATCCTGTAAAATGAATTCAGAAAACAAAGCTCACAGTCAATGCAAGATGAATAGTGAAAGCAAACACTTCTCTTGGTATGTGTTTGATGTGTAAATGTTCCTCTTCAAATCACCCCTTCCCCACCCAGGAAGAGGACATGTCCATGTGCCTCGCTGTACCTTGCCCCAAGTAAAGATGGCGACCATAACCCAGGGCCTATCACTGACTGAGGCCCACAGCCGTTTTCCCATTTGCTGTAAACATGGGACCAAGAGTTTCTAATTCAGGCCTAACTACCTGTACAGAGTGAAATTAAACCCTCCCAATCTAAACTGGATCCAACTCCCATTTCCCGTTTCCTCCTCCTGCACATACCAAGGCTCATTCTAGGTATAATGACCCTCCCTCAGAACCGACGGAAGTTGGGAAAAATAGAATCCCTATGTGTGGTAACAGACCTTTTGGCCCAACAAGTCCACACCCACTCTCTGAAGAGTTTCTCAACCAAACCCATTCCCTGACCCTATTCTTCGACATTTCCCCTGACTAATGCACCTAACCTATACATCCCTGAACACTACGAGAAATTTAGCTGGGCCAATTCACCTAACCTGCATATCTTTGGACTGCAGGAGATAGGGATTAAAGAGTAAATAATAGGTGGGGACAGAGCCCAAAGAGAGACAGGAACATTTGGAAAGACAAAGGAGTGGATAACAATCTGGCTGGGAGGGTGCATAGCTGTTAATGGAGGGGACAGGAACCTGCGTCTGGCGGCATCTCAGTGGAGGTGCTGGAAATGGCAGCTGATGATCTACATTCTGCTGCAAAACAGACCCTGAACTTCCAGTTGCCTATCACTTTAACACACGAGTCTGTTCCCTGTCCAACATCTCTGTTTCATACTTACTGCAGTGTTCCAGTGAAGCTTGATGCAAGCTGGCAGAACACTCTAGAACACCCCATATTTCAAGGACTGCAATTTCCCCTTCCATGTGGTCAACAATACTCTCCAGTGTATCTCCACCACTTCCCACACCTCTGCCATTGAACCACACCTCTCCAACTGCAACAAGGATAGACCTCCCAGTCCTCACCTTCCACCCAGATACAACACATCATCCTCCACCATTTCCACCACCTACAATCAGATCCCACCAAATATATTTCCCTCTCCATTCGTTTCAGCATTCCACAGAGACCATTCCCTGTGAATTCCTAGTCAGATCCATGCTCCCCACTAACCCACCCTCCACTCCCAGCACCTTCATTTGTCAATGTAAGAAGTGTAAAACCTGTGCCCACACCTCCCCCCTCACCTCCAAAGGACCCTTCCACATCCAGCAGAGATTTTCCTGCACATCCAAACACCCCACCTATTATGGCCTTTGCTTTCGATGTGGCCTCTTGTCCACTGGGGAGTCAGGACACCAACTTGCGGAATGTTTCAGGGAACATTTCTGGGACACATGCACCAACCAACCCCACCATCCTGTGGCCGACCACTTCAACTTCCCCACCCACTCCGCCAAGGACATGCAAGTCCTGGGCCACATCCACCACCAAATCCCAGCCACCCGACGTCTGGAGGAAGAAAACCTCATCTTCCACATTGGGACCTTTTAACCACAGAATCAAGGTTTCCTCATCTCCCTTCCCCTGCCTTATCGCAGGTCCAACCCTCCAACTCGACACCACCCTCTTGAGCTGTCCCATATCTTCCTTTCCAATTATCCACTCCACCCTCTCTCCATTACCATCCACCTACATCTACCTATTGCCCTCCTAGCTCCCTTCTCACCAACCCCACACATCTCTCTTATTTATCTCTCAGCCCTCTTACTACTCCCCCTCCCCCTCTAATCCCGGCATTCCTGATGAAAGGAATATGCCCAAAACGTTGATTCTCTTGCTCCTGAGATGCTGCCTGATCTGCTGTGCTTTTCCAGCGCCACACGTTAACGCAAGCTGGAAGACAACACCTCATCTTCTACTTGGGGACCCTGCACCGCTCGAGCCCCAGTATCAAATTCAATAATTTTAGGTCCTGAACTCTCCAATGTCCTAGTGCCCTAGCCTCTTAACCCACATGCCAGGCCTTGTTATTACAGCCTACCATTACACATTAACTATGGTTAGTCACTAACAGTCCCCATAAACAGCTATTCACCCTCCCCCAGCCAGATCATTATCCACTCCTTTGTCCAATTGCTCCCATCTCTTTGGACTCTATCACCACCTATCATTTACTCCTTAACCCCTACCTTCTCCATATAAACCGACATTTCTTTTCAGTAACATCTGTTCTGAGGAAGGGTCAGCTGACCAAAGTTTTAACTCTGATTTCTCTTCACAGATGCTGCCAGACCTGCTGAGCTTTACCAGTCCCTTTTGGTTGTTGTGTGAGATTGACAGCATCCGCAGTTCTTTTGGTTCTAATTTACCAGGAATTTCTAATTCAGGTCTAGCAGCCTAAAACCGTGCATTTATAAACCCTCCTAGTCCACAATCGCTCCTTTTCTTCCCCAGACTTTGCAGACTCTCCCACTCCCTTCACACTCACTAGGTCCCCCTCACCGTGACACTGCGCCTGCACAGATCATGGCCACGTGTTGGCCTGCTGGACACACCCCAATTCACTCCCATTGGCTGGAGGATCACGCCAATTCTCCTATTGGTCTGAAGCTGCTGTCAATCACCCGAAACCCATTGTGACAGGCTCCTCTCAAGAGCATCGGATGCTGAGGGGAGAGAGCTTTATAAAATCATGAGGAGTATAGATGGGAAAAATAGACAAGGACTTTTCCCTGGGGTGGGGAAGTCTAGAAGGAGAAGGTGTAGATTTAAGGTGAGAGGGGAAAGATTTAAAAGGGACCCTAGATGCAACTTTTTTCACACTGAGATTGGTGCGTGTATGGAATCTTCCGTTCAGGGAAGTGGTGGAGGCTGGTACAATTACACCACTTGGCATCTGGATGGGTATGTGAATAGGAAGTTTGTAGAGGGATATGTGCCAAGTGTTGGCAAATGGGACTAGATTAGGTTGGGATATCTGGTCGGCATGGACCAGTTTGACCAAAGAGTCTAATTCCATGCTGTAGGTGTCTATGACTCTGCCCTGGGATGAGCTTCATCATTCACAGTGAATGGTGCAGTAACACAAAGCACAGGGGTTTGGGGCTATTCAGCCCATTGGGGCTGTACTCTCTCCCTCTGGAGATGGTGCCAGTCTATCCCATCTCACCTCCCATTTGCCTGTAGCCCTCCAAATCCTTCATTAAAAAAGTTAAATCCCAAATTTATTTTGACAATAACTACTGAATCTGCATCCAGCTGTCGGTCAAACTGTTCCAGATGCTCAGAACGTAGTGAGTAAAATAATCTTCGCATTTTTAACCTGCATTATTTGCCAGTTACCTGAAGGTAGTTACTAAAAATTGTGACGTTAATAATTTCTCCCTCTGTCTCTCTGTAAATTAAATATACTGGATTCAAGTCTGCTCCTGGTCAAAATCACTGCCTAGCCTTCTCAACTCCAAGGAGAATTATCTGACCTTCTGCTAACTCTCCATAAAAGAGATACCCATCCTAATTTTAGTAGTGCCATAAAGATGTACAGCAGAGAAACAGAACCTTCGATCCAACTTGTCCATGCCAACCAGATATCCTAAATTAATCTCATCCCATATGCCAGCTCTTGGCCTATATTCATCTAAACCTTTGCTAATCACGTACAACATCTCAAAAGCATAATTTGGTAATTGTACCAGCATCCACACTTCTTTTAGCAGCTCATTACATACACATACGATGTTCAGCTGAAAACATTGCCCCTTAGATCCCTTTTAAATCTTTTCCCTCACACCTGAAGCTTGTGCCCCCAAGCATTGGACTCACATATCCTGGGAATAAGACCCTGGGATTTCACCCTATCCATGCCCCTCACAATTGTATCTGATGCTCAAGGGAAAACAGCCCCAGCCTATTCACCCTCTACCTATATAGCTCAAACCCTCAACCCTGACAACATCTTTGTGGATCTTTTCCGAGCCCTTTCATGTTTCACAATATCATTCTGATAGCAGAGAGACCAGGACTGAAAGCAGAATTCCAGAAGTGGCTGAATCAATGTGCTGTGCAGCCGCAAAATGACGTCCCAACTCCACTACTCAATGCTCTGACCAGTAAAGGCAAGTACACCAAACACCTTCACTACCCTGTCTATGCTTCCGCTTTCAAGGAACTATGAACCTGAACTCCAAGGTCTCTTTGTTCAGCATCACTCCCCAGGAGCTTCCCATTAAGTATATAATTCCTGCCCTAATTTGCTTTTCCAAAATGGAGCACCTCACATTTATCTGAAATAAAAACGATCTGACACACCTCAGCCCATTTGATTGAACTCCCATTGTACTCTGAGGTCACCTTCGCTGTCCAGTGCGCCTCCAATTTTGAAGTCCACTGTAAACCGACGATCTATACCTCATATATTGACATAGAAATCATCGATATAAATGATGAAAAGTAGTGGACCCAGCACTGATCCTTACACCATATTGCTCATCACAGGCCTCCAGTCCGAAAAGCACTATCCTCCGTCTCCAACCTTCCAGCCAATTTGTATCCAAATAGCTGGTTCTCTCTGTATCCCATGGTGTCTAACTTGCTAACCAGGCTGTTATGTGGAACCTTTTTGAAAGTCTTTCTGAAGTCCAAGTTAGTGATTTATGGACAAAGCCATGCTGACTATCCCTAATCACTTCATGCCTTTCCAATTACATATAAACCTGTCCTTCAGAATTCCTTCCAACACCTTGTCTGCCACTAACTTTAGGCTCACCAGTGTATTGTTCCCTGGCCTTTCCTCATCACCTTTCTCAAATAATGGCGCCTGTCTTGCAGCACCTCACCTGTGGCTGTCGGTGATAGAAATATCTAAGCGAGGGGCACGGCAATCACTTCCGTAACTTCCCACAAAGATTTGGGATACACCTGATCAGTTCCCACAGATTTACTCAGCTTTATGTATAAGACATCCAGTACAACCTCCTCTAATATGGATAGTTGTCAAGTTATTACTATTTATTTCTCCAAAGTCTCTAGCTTCCATATTCTCTTTCAGTAAAAGCTGACATGAAATCCTCAGATAGTAGCTCTCTCACCTTCTGTGGTTCCAGAGACAGCCTTGTTGATCTTTGAGGGTCCGTACTCTCTGCCTGGTTACTCTTTCGTCCTTAAGTGTTTTGTAGAATCTCTTTGGATTGTCCTTAAACCTCTTTCCCCCCAAAGCTATCTCATGTATCCTTTTTGCCCTCCCGTTTTCTTTCAAGTGTACTCCTACTGCCCCTATAGTCAGAGGGATTCACTCAAACTCAGCTGTCTGTCCGTGCCATCTCCCTCCATCATCCTTTTGACCAGACCGTCAATTTCTCTAGACACACAGCATTCTCTACATCTACCAGACTTGGCCGTAACAGGAACAGACTGTCTATGTACTCTTGTTGTCTCATTTTCACAGGCCTATGGAGTCAATGGCAAATGAGGACATGGAAACTGTCATTCTCAGTAAAGAGGTAGTGTTGGGAAAGATAACAGCCCAAAGGTACATGGGTCTCCTGGTCGTAATGGAATGCATCCCAGGGGACTAAAAGAGATGGTGAAGAGTCTATTGTCCTTCCTTGCTAGAGGGATGGTTATGCTGCAGCTGTACAGGATGCTGGTGAGGCCACACCTGGAGTACTGTGTACAGGTTTGGTCTCCTTACTTCAGCAATAATGTACTGACACTGAAAGGGGTGCAGAGGAGGGTCACTAGTTTGAGTCGGGAGTTGAGAGGGTTGTTCTATGTGGAGAGACTGAATACACTGGGACTATACTTGTTGGAATTTAGAAGAATGGGAGGCTGTATTGGAAAAAATAAAATGAAGAAGGGAATAGATAAGATAGAAGCAGGGAGGTTATTTCCATTAGGGGGCGGGTCAACCTAGACAGCATGACGTCAAAATAAGAGGTTATCTGATTTAGGACAGAGTTGAGGAGGAACCTCTTCAGTGAAAGGGTTATGAATCTGTGGAATTCCCTGTTGAGTGTAGCAGTTGACATTATCAACTTGAATGTCTTTAAGGCAAAATGTAGATTTGCAAACAGCAAAGGAATTAAGGGTTATGGTGAGAGAGCAGGAATGTGGAGCGGAGGCCATGAAAAGATCAGCCCTGATCTTATTGAATGGTAGTGCAGGCTCGAGGGGCCAGATGGCCTACTCCTGCTCCTATTCCTTCTGTTCTTATGTTCCCACTTTCCAGCCGTCCCTTCACCTGGGGGTTGCAAAAAAAATTGAAAGTTCTCGCCTTGTACCGTCGTAATTCATCATTGTCCAATTTTGAACACCAACTTTTAGATCTGGTCTATTATTTTCTGCAACTATTTTAAAACTAGTTGAATTATCGTCAGAGAATCCCAAGTGTGGAAACAGGGCATTCGGCCCATCACATCCACACTGACCCTCAGAGCCTTTTATCTTACCCCTGTAACGCTGCATTTCTCATGGCCAATCCACCTAGCCTGCACATCCCTGAAAACTATGGGCAATTTCACATGGCCAATCCACCCAACCTGCACATACCTGAACAATATCGGCAATTCAGCCTGGATTATCCACCCAATCTGCACATCTTTGAACCTTGGGAGGAAACCAGAGCACCCGGGTGAAACCCACACAGACAACCTCAATAAGGTGATCATCCTGTCCTTATTTCCCAGTTCCACCCAAGTAATTTCAACGGGCGAACTCCCATGAATATCTTCCATAAGCACAACAATGTTATCCCTAATCAAAAACACCAATCCAACTACTCTCTTACATCTCTTCCCTGGAACATTAAGCTACCTGTCCTGTCCAAACTAAGCCACGTTTCTGTAGTACCTACTATATCCCAGTCCCTTGTTCAAAACCTTATCTTAAGCTCATCTGCTTTCCCTGTCAAACCTCTTGCATTGAAATAACTGCAGTGCAGTGCTATCAAAAGGACAGACTGATGGGCAGAGGGTGTGGAATGGCCCTGTTGGTGAGGGATGACATTCAGTCCCTTGCGAAGGGGGAGACACAGAATCAGGAGACGTAGAGTCAGATTGCAGGGTGGCTAATGTTGTCCCACTTTTCAAGAAAGGTGGGATAGAGAAAACAAGGAATTATAGACCGGTTAGCTTGATGTCAGTGGTGAGAAAGATGCTGGAGTCAATTATAAGATATGAAAGTATGGCTCCTTTGGATAGCAGTAATAGGATTCGTCAGAGTCAGCATGGATTTACAAAGGGGAATATATTGACTGTGATTGAAAATCGGCTGGCTGACAGGAAGCAAAGAGTAGTGATAAACGTTTCCTTTTGGAATGGCAGGCAGTGACTAGTGGGGTATGACAAGGTTCGGTGCTGGGACCGCAGCTGTTTACAATATACATTAATAATATAGATGAACATATTAAAAGTAATATTAGCAAATTTGCTGATGACACAAAGCTGGGTGGCAGGGTGAAGTGTGAGGAGGATGTTATGAGAATACAGGTTAACTTGGACAGGCTAGGCGAGTGGACGGATGCATAGCAGATGCAGTTTAATGTGGATAAATGTGTGGTTATCCACTTTGGAAGCAAGAACAGGAAGGCAGATTACTATCTAAAAGGAGTCATGTTTGGTAAAGAAGAAGTACACCGAGATATATGTATTCTTGTACATCAGTCAATGAAAGCAAGCATGTAGGTACAGCAGGTAGTGAAGAAAGCTCACTGCATGCTGGCCCTCATATCAAGAGGAATTGAGTATAGGAGCAAAGAGGTACTTCTGCAGCTGTACAGGGCCCTGTTAAGACCGCACCTGGAGTATTGCGTACAGTTTTGGTCTCCACATTTGAGGAAGAGCATTGTGGCTATTGAGGGAGTGTTGGGTAGGGTCACAAGGTCAATTCCCGGAATGGCGGTATGATCATACGTTGAAAGATTGGAGTGACTGAGCTTGTATACACTCGAGTTTAGAAGTCTGAGAGGGGATCTGATTGAGACCCCCAAGATTATTAAAGGGTTGGACATTCTGGAGGCAGGAAGCATGTTTCAACGGATGGGTGAGTCCAGAACCAGAGGACACACTTTAACAATAAGGGAGAGGCCATTTAGAACAGAGTTGAGGAGAAATGTCTTCACCCAGAGAGTAGTGGGTTTATGGAATGCTCTGCCCCAGAAGGCAGTGGAGGCCAAGTCTCTGGATACTTTCAAGAAAGAGATGGATAGAGCTGTTAAAAGGTAATGGAATCAAGTGTTACGGAGATAAGACAGGAACAGGATACTAATTGTGGATAATCAGCCATGATCATAATGAATGGTGGTGCTGACTCAAAAGGGCAGAATGGCCTATTCCTGCACCTATTATCTATTGTACCTTGTCAGTCCTACCTCATTCTGTACCTTGCCCTTGCCTGTCTAACTTCTCAACTGTACCCGCCTCAGACTTACCTCCTTTCTCACTATCTCTTTAGGCTTACCCACATGCCCTCACTGGTTTAATGTCTCCCGAGTAGCACTAGCAAATCTCCCTGCTTGGATATTAGACACCTTCCAATTCAGGTCTAATCCATCTTTTTTATGCACGTCAATTCTACCCCAGCAGAGATTCCAATGATCCAAAAACGTGAATCCTTCTCCCCTGTATCAGATCCTTGGCCACGCATTCATCTGCTCTACCCTGCTATTCCCACTTATGTCATTGGTACCAGTGTACAGCGACCTCCCACTGATCATTCTCCCCTTTCAGAATATTCTGCACCCTCGGAGCCATCCTTCACTCAGACAGTAAGGAGGCACCACCCCATTCTGATGTCTCACTGTTAGCTACAGAAACTGCAGTCTGTGCTGTAGACTAGAGAGCCCCCTATCACCATCGATCGCGTGGAACCTGATATACCTCACATTACACTCGTAACTTGGCTGTCAGTGCGATATTCCCCTGAGAGTCTGTGACCCCTGACGCTTCCCAAAATAGTACACTTGTTTGAGATGGAAATAACCACAGGACACTCCTGCACTACTTGCCCTCAACTCCTCCCTTTCCGAGAGGAAACCCATCTACCTGACTGGATCGGCAGTTTTCCTACCTTTCTGATACTGCCACCTATCACACCCCCCGGCTCCTGTAAATTCTTCATTACCTTTAACCATCGCTCCATCTGATCCATGAAATCCTACAGGATTTGCATCCTCACTTCCTGCAGACAATCAGGATCATTGAAACTTTCCTTAATCTCCTATGTCCAACTGGAAGAGCACATCACTGTACAAATGGCCATCTCCGCACCTGAACAGTCCACAGACTCAGAAAAAGGCACACAGTCTTACAGCTTTACAACACACGACTCGAGAATAAATTAGGACCAATATTTTGTATTTAAAAACTTAATCAAAGTATAAGATGTGTATTTAAAGAAATAAACCGTCGCCCTACTGAATGTTGTAGCTCTACTAAAATAAAACAGACGAAGATTTATCTTTGAAGAGACTGAAACCTACCGAGCTGTGAGTCACAGATGAACAGCACTAAACAGAACCTTTGGTCAAATCTGTCCATGCCGACCAGATATCTGAACCTAATCTTATCCCTCTTGCCAGCACCTGGGCCATATGCCTCTAAATCTTTCCTATTCATGTCAAGTATCCAAATGCCTTTAAAATGCTATAACTGTCAGCCTCCACCACTTCTTCTGGCAACTTATTCCATACACGCACCACTCTCTGCATGAAAAAGTTGCTCCTTAGTTCCCTTTTATATCTTTCCCCTCTCACCCTCAACCTATGCTCTCTATTTCTGGACTCTCCTACTCAGGGAAAAGACCTTGTCTGTTTACCCTATCCATGCTACTAATGATTTTATAAACCTCTATGGAGGTCATCCCTCAGTCTCTGATGCTCCAGGGAAAGTAAGCCCCAGCCTTTTTGCTCTCTTCCTGCAGCTCAAGCCCTCCAACCCTGGCAATATCCTTCTAAATCTTTTTTGAACCCTTTCAAGTTTCACAACATCCTTCCGAATGGCGGAGAACAGAATTGCACACAATACTCTAAAAGAGGCCTAACCAATGTGCTATACATGACCTTCCAACTTCTGTACTCAATGCTCTGATCAATAAACGAATGTATTCCAAACACTTTCTTCAATATCCGATCGACCTGCAACTCTACTTTCAATGAAAAATGAACCTGCACTGCAAGATATCTTTGTTCATCAATACTATCTAGGAATTTGCCACGAAGTGTATCAGTCCTGTTAAGATTTGTTTTTCCAAAATGCAGCACGTCACATTTATCTGAATTAAACTCCATCTGCCACTTCTCACCCATCTGAACAACATCCTGTTGTAATCTGAGGTAACCCTCTTCACCGTCAACTATACCTCCAATTTTGGTATCATCTGCAAACTTACTAACTATACCTCCTATGTTCATATCTAAATCATATATATGTAAACGACGAAAAGTAGTGGACCCAGAACCGATTCTTGCGGCACTCTACTGGTCACATGCCTCCAATCTGAAAAACATCCCTCTACCACCACCCTGACTTCTACATTTGAGCCAATACTGTATCCAAACGGCTAGTTCTCCCTGTATTCCATGAGATCTAACCTTGCTAACCAATCTTCCATGGGGAACCTTGTCGAGCGCCTTACTGAATTGCATTGATCATGTCCACCTCTCTGCCCTCATCAATCCTCTTTGATACATCTTCAAATAACTCAATCAATTTTGAGAGACATGATTCCCACGCACAGTCATGCTGACTATCACTAATCAGTCCTTGCTTTTCAGAATACATGCGCATCTTGTTCCTCAGGATTCCCTCCAACAACTTGCCCAGCATCAATGTCAGGCTCACCGGTGGATCGTCCCCTGGGTTGTCCTTACCACCTTTCTTAAATAGCGGCACCACGTTAACCAACCTCTAGTCTTTCAGCATCTCACCTGTGATAATCGAGGATACAAATCTCTCAGCAAGAGGCCCAGCAATCACATTTCCAGCTTCCCAGAGTTCTCAGGATCACCTGATCAGGTGCTGGGGATTAACCAAGTTTATGGGTTACAAGACACCCAGCACGTCCTCCTCTGTAAGATGTCGACATCTATTTCCCCACTTTCTATATTGCCCATGTCCTACTCCACAGTAAACACTGATGCAAAACATTCAGTTAGTATCGCTCCCATTTCCTGCGGCTCCATGCGTAGGCTACCTTACTGATCTTTGAGGAGCCCTATTCTCTCTCGAGTTACCCTTTTGTTCTTAATGTATTTATAAACACCCTTGGGATTATTCATAACCCTATTTGCCAAAGCTATCTCATGTCCCCTTTTTGCCCTCCTGATTTCCCTCTGAAGTATACTCCTACTGTCTTTAATGCTCAGGGTTTTTTTTTGGATTTTTGGATTGAAATAAATGCAAAATATTACATATTGATAAAACAAACACTAATTAAAAACAGGGCCTCGAGTAGTGATATGGAACAAAGAGGCCGAGGGGTTCGGGTCTTTCAAGTCTGTGTCACATGCAGACAGGGTGGTTAAGAAGGTGCTTAGCACACTTGCCTTCATTGCTCAGACCTTTAAGTACAAGAGTTGGGACGTTATTTTGGATGTTGGGTAAGCCTTTTCTGGAATTCTGTGTCCAGTTCTGGTCGTGCTGATATCGGGAGGACATTACGTAGTTGAATCGGATTCAGAAGATATTTACCAGGATGTTGATGGGAATGGATAGTTTGAATGATAAGCAGAGGCGGGGTGGCTGCGACTTCTTTCACTGGCGCGCAGGAGGCTTAGCAGTGACCTTATTAGACGTTTCTCAAATCGTGGAGGGTTGGTATCAGTAATGTGAACAGGCGTCCTTACCAGGAAGGGACACGATTCAAGACTGGGTACATACATTTTAAGGTGACAGCAGAACAGCTTTAAAAAGGCGTTCGGAATTTTTTTTAAATTTTTCTTCACATAATGGTTTGTGTGAGGAATGAACTATCAGAGGAAGTGGTAGTTGTGAATCAAATTACAATTTTAGGGTGACACAGTGGCTCAGTGATTAACACTGCTGCCAGGGCCCCAGGTTCGATTCCAGCTTTGGTCAACTGTCTCTGTGGGCCTTGCACATTCTCCCAGTGTCTGCATGGGTTTCTTCCAGGTCCTCCAGTTTCCTCCCAAATGAGAGAGCAGCCCGATGGTCTGGCAGGACAATGCTGCCTTTACCTTTTACACAGTGATGCCACTGTGTCTCTGGGATGGGAAGAGGGAATGCCGAAGGTGGTGGATGGGACACTACTCAGGCACAATGCTTTGTCCTTGAGGATGTTCACTTTCGTTAATAGTGTTGGGTGCTGCACTGATGCAGGCAAGTGGAGAATGTTCAAACACAATCCTGATGTGTGCCTTTTCGACAACAAAGAGACATTGGGGAATCAGGGGTTTGGGGAAACTGAGATTGTTCTCCTTGTAGCAAAGGCAATTAAGAGGAGCTGTGAAAGAGTGGTTTAGAAAAGTTACATGTTGTAATAATAAACCTTATACCCATCAGCTCATTATACAAGGATTACAGGACACACATTAAAGGTTTGGGAAGATTCAAAGGAGAACTTTTATGCATCAAATGGGATTCAGATGGAATACAATACTCACACACAATGTAAATATCCAGGTCCTGATGAATTGACTAATTCAATCAGAGTTAGGTGTTACAATCACTGAGATTACCATCTGAATGTCCACCTGTAGTATCCTGTAATACAAGTTTATAAAATCCATCACTGTCAGTTCAGGTTAGAAACTCACACCATCCCTTCCTCCTGGCCCAGGATGACTGGACACATTACCCCTTGTGGAGGTCAGCAGTCAGTTCAGGTGGAAATCTATGTGGGTTTCTAGGAGTTTCCACCTTGGAATTTCATGTGATTGAACAGGGCAGATCTTTGACACATGGGACTGAATATTACAAGAGTCAGTGAGATGTGTAGAGCAGGATTTGCTTCATTTTTACCCTTCCGTGTTGCTGCTGTGGTTCATCAATAAGACATGGGGGGTGAAAGTCTCATGCAGCTCGATGGGCAAGTTGCCTCCATGCTGACCAATGGGCAGCAAACTCCTCCCATAGAGTATCTCAAAGAACAGAGCAACTCTGCATGCTTCACACTGCCCAGTGCTCCCAGTAAATGTTTAGAAGAATGGGGGAGGGGGGGGGGCGGCTCCTGGAAACGGCATAACTGTAAAGTTCTAAGAGGATTGTGAAGAGGGAGAGATGCACAGGAGAAGGGGGCAACAAGTTGTCAGATGAAGTATAATTTGGGAAAAAGTGATTTCGGTCATTTTGGAGGGGAGAATAGGAGAACAGAGTGCTATTTACATGGTGAAAACTGTAGAAAACTGCACCACAAGGGATCGGGGGGGGGGGGTAATTGTGCAGAAAACATTGAAAGCTAGCAGATTCTGTGTCAGTCATGAAATCAAGGGTTCATTTCAGATTCATCAAGTTTAAGGTAACACTGACACGGGTATGGGGTTTCAGTCGCAATGGAGGTGGGGTGAGGTGGAGACAACCAATATTTTAGAGATTGGAATTCTTGGTGTTTGTGATTGCGTAGATGTCTGATCAGAAGGTCACCTTGGGGTGACAGATATGAGAGCAATGTTGTGAAGAGTGCAGTTCTGCCTCAGACTGCACCCAGTGAGAGGGAGTGGCTGAGCAGTAAGGGAAAGGAATTTGTAATAGCAACTGAAAATAATGGGTTTAACATAACATTGTTTCATTGGAGGAAATTGCAGCTAATCGAGTAGTGAGAATGTGATAAGCAGTTTGGTAACTGAGTAACAGTGGAGCAAAGGAGAGGGATGGTGGGGAGGGAGAACAGGACATCGTCAGTGTACATGTGAAATCTCACACTGTGCTTTTGGACGATGTCACCTCCTGGTAGTGCGTAGGTGATAAACAGGAGGGATCAAGGATAGATCCTTGAGGGACACCAAATACAAGGAATTCAGAAGGGAAAGGGAGAGAGGAGATGGAGCAGGATTTACAAACGACGGCGAGATCAAATGTTAGTTTTTTTGCAGAATGGATGAGAAGGACATAACCAGAAAAGACAGACAGACATAACAAGGAACAATACCTGTGAATTGGGGAGGGGGAGTGATGAGGAGGAAACAGAGTTGGAATGTCTGTCATTTAGCGAGACGAGTAAAAGATCAAGATGAGCTCTGATAAGGCTTGAGAAGAGACTGGAGAAAGATGTAAGTTTGGGACAAAAATCAGGAACACCACGTGAGGCAGTTTGTCTCGGTGGGCTAGTGGGAGGGAGGGAAGCAGCAGAAGCAACTATCGGATTGTCTCAGTCTTAGTGACAGAGAAACTCAATGTGCTCCTTGCTCTTCTTGTTGGACGGAAGGATGAAGGAGACAGGGTGATGGACACAGGATGATGGACAGTTTTACAAAGAAACAAAACCAGGGTTAGTGATATTTAAAATGAGTGAACAAACCTAATGTATTTAACTTTTATCCAGAATATTAAAATGTACAAATGAAGTCCTTGTTCGAATCCCAGCTCGGCAGATGGTGGAATCTGAATTCAAGAAAAAAATAACTGGAATTAGGAATCTCCTGATCTCCATGGAACTATTGTCAATGGCGAAAAAATTCCTGCCAACCTGACAGTCGCCCAACAAGCTACTCACTGTATTAATCACTGCAAAGTCTCAACAAAGGAATGAAACTGGATGGACCACTTGGCATTTAACAAGGCATTAGGAAATACAACCACAGAATCAGCCCTCTCGACTCTGCAACATCCTGCTCACTAACATCTGTTTTTTTTTGTGCCAAAACTTGGCAAGTTGTCTCACAGACTAGTCAAGGAACAGCCTGGCATAGTCATACTCACAGAGTAACCCCTTACAGATAATGGCCAGACACCACAATAACCATCCTTAGATATCAAGAGTGTGATGATGGAAAAGCACAACAAGTCAGGCAGCATCTGAGGAGAAGGAAAATCGACGTTTCGAGCCTAAGCCCTTCATCAGCCTGACCTGCTGTGCTTTTCCAGCACCACACTCTTGACTCTGATCTCCAGCATCTGCAGTCTTCACTTTCTCCTGAAATCTCTGGATATGTCCTGTCCCACCAACAGGACAGACCAGGCAGAGGTGATGGCACAGTGGTGTACACACAGGAACCATTTGCCTTGGGAGTACTCAGCATTGACTTTGGACACCAGGAAGTCTCATGGCTCCTGCTGAGTACCACGTACCGTGCTCCCACGGCTGATGAATCAGTGCTCCGCCATGTTGAACAACACTTGGAGGAAGCACTGAGGCAATAAAATGGTGACAAGCCTACTCTGAGTACAGGATTTCAATGTCTTCTACCAAGAGTAGCTCAGCAGCAGGATGACTGACTGAGCTGGTCGGGTCCTCAAGGACATAGCTGCTCAACTGGATTTGCAGCAGGTGGTAACGGAACCAGCAAGAGGGAAAAACATACTAGATCTTATCATTAAGAATCTGCCAGCTGCAAATGCATCTGTCCATGACAGTATCGGTAAGAACGACCATCCCACAGTCTTGTTGGAGACAAAGCCTCACCTGAAAGTTGAGAAAAACCTCCATTGTGCTGAGTGGTACTATCACTGTGCTAAATGGGACAGATGTAGGAACTCAAACTGGATCTCTCTGAGGTACTGTGGGATAACATTACAGCAGCAGAACTGTACTCCAGCACAATCTGTAATCTCATGGGTTTGTACATCCCGCACTCACCCATCACAATGGACAGGAAAGGACGGCATGCCATGAGCAGCACCAGGCATACCTAAAAATGAAGTGCCAAACTGGTGAAGCTACCAAGCAGGACTACCTGCATATCATAAAACCAATAGACATAGGAGTGGAAGTAAGGCCATTCGGCCCATCGAGTCCACTCCGCCATTCATTCATGGCTGCTGGGCACTTCAACTCCACTAACCTGCATTCTCCCCGTAGCCCTTAATTCCCCGAGACAACAAGAATCTATCAATCTCTGCCTTGAAGACATTTAGCGTCCTGGCCTCCACTGCACTCCGTGGCAATGAATTCTACAGGCCCACCACTCTCTGGCTGAAGAAATGTCTCCGCATTTCTGTTCTGAATTTACCCCCTCTAATTCTAAGGCTGTGTCCACGGGTCCTAGTCTCCTCACCTAACGGAAACAATTTCCTAGCATCCACCCTTTTCAAGCCATGTATTATCTTGTACGTCTCTATTAAGTCTCCCCTTAATCTTCTAAACTCCAATGAATACAATCCCAAGATCCTCAGCCATTCCTCATATGTTAGACCTACCATTCCAGGGTTCATCCTTGTGAATCTCCGCTGGACACGTTCCAGTGCCAGTATGTCCTTCCTGAGGTGTGGGGACCAAAACTGGACACAGTACTCCAAATGGGGCCTAACCAGATCTTTATAAAGTCTGAGTAGCACAATGGTGTTTTTATATTCCAACCCTCTTGAGATAAGTGACAACATTGCATTCGTTTTCTTAATCACAGACTCAACCTGCATGTTTACCTTTAGAGAATCCTCGACTAGCACTCCCAGATCCCTTTGCACTTTGGCTTTCTGATTTTCTCACCGTTTAGAAAGTAGTCTGTGCTTTTATTCTTTTTGCCAAAGTGCAAGACCTCGCATTTGTTCACGTTGAATTCCATCAGCCATTTCCTGGACCACTCTCCCAAACTGTCTAGATCCTTCTGCAGCCTCCCCACTTCCTCAGTACTACCTGCCTGTCCACCTATCTTCGTATCATCGGCAAACTGCGCTAGAATGCCCCCAGTCCCTTCATCCAGATTATTAATATATAATGTGAACAGCTGTGGCCCCAACACTGAACCCTGCGGGACACCGCTTGTCACCAGCTGCCATTCTGAAAAAGAACCTTTTATCCCAACTCTCTGCCTTCTGTCAGACAGCCAATCCTCAATCCATCCCAGTAGCCCACCTCGAACACCATGGGCCCTCACCTTGCTCAGCAGCCTCCCATGTGGCACCTTATCAAAGGCCATTTGGAAGTCTAGATACATCACATCGACTGGGTTTCCCTGGTCTAACCTGCTTGTCACCTCTTCAAAGAATACCAACAGGTTTGTCAGGCATGACCTCCCCTTAGTAAATGCATATCAAACAGCATCAGCAGCAAGCAACAGAGCTAAGTAATCCCAACAATCAATGGATCAGATCAGAGCTCTGCAGTTCTGCCACATCCAGTTGTGAATGGTCATGGACAATTAAACAACTCGTTGCAGGAAGCACTACAGATATCCCCATCCTTACTAATGGAGGGGTCTCACACATCCATGCAAAAGATAAGATGACAGCATTTGCAGAAATTTTCAGCCAGATGCAAAGTGAGATGATCCATTTCAGCCTTCTCCAGTGGTTCCTAACGTCACAGGTGTGAACTTTAAGCCAGTTCAATTTAGTTCGAATAATACCCAGAAATGGTTAAGTAGTGTAAAGGCTATGGGCCCTGCTAACATTCTGGCAATAATACTGATAGCTTGTGCTCCAGAACTAACCACCCACCAAGCCACGTACCGCTCTAGCACTGGCATCGACCGACAATGTGGAACATTGCCCAGGGATCTTCAACACAAAAACACAGAGCAATCCAACCCAGGAAATTTCCCTCTGTCAGTCCACACTCGATCAGCAGTAACGTGATGGAAGATGTCATCAACAGGGCTATCAAGCAGCAGCTGCTCAGCAACAGGCAGCTGAGCGACACTCATTTTAGGCTCCACCAGGGCCACTCAGCTCCTGATTGTGTTACCGCCCTGATTCACAACCTGACAACCAGCTGAATCCCAGGGGTGAAGTGAGGGTGACAGCCCAGTCCCACTCCAAGATCACTAATTCTAGCTGATTCTACCCTCATCTCAGCTCATATACTGAAACTCTCATACATCGTGTGTTATCTCCAGACTTAATTATCCAAACATACTCCGAGCCAGCCTCCCAAATTCAACCTCCCTGTCATCTCAAGAAAAAAATAAAAGCTCTATCGCCCACGTGCTCACTTCTCCCCAAACATGTTCATCCATCAAAAGGCTCATATTCATAAGCGACAACAATTTAAAATTCTCATTCTTGATTTGATTCCTGGCTGTGATCATCCCTAGCTCCCTGCACCACACATCGTTTGAGACCTCAACAACCCATTTTCTTTGAGACTCCCAACGATTTGTTAATTCATTACTTCAACTGTGTGGCTGATTCTACAGTTGCTAAAGCAACATGGTCTGGAATTTGCAGACAAAACCTCACAGGTCTGCTTTCCACCTTGAAGACATCCCACAAAACCTGCTTTTTGGCAATGCTTTTGATCACCTGACCTAATATCTCCATCTCTGGACTTATATCTAAAACTCTCAATAGTATTTTTGTGAATTTATAAGCATGATAATAAAACTACAAACCGTTCTTGATTTGGACATTATCTTCAAATAATCAATGTTGCTGTAATGAACACTCTGTAATGTCTCTTACCCAACCACATTGTGGGAGCACCTTCACCACACAAACTGCAGCTGTACAAGAAAGTCAAACATCACCCTCTCCACAGACAACAGGGCTTTAGCATTAATCACTGGTTTCTGTGGAAGGAGAAACACAGTTGATGTTTCAGGGAGTACAAAATAGAATACAGGGAATGAAAATGGTGCAGAATTTGATCGTCAGAAATGGAAAGAAAATACACTCGCTTATTGGAAAAAAAGAATTCTTGACTGTCAAAAATATTCAAGAAAAAAGTAATCTGATAAGAGAGCAGTACATGGTCAGGGGCTGTGCCGCAGTGAAAAACTCATTAACAAAGGGTCTGTAAAAGTAATAATACAGTAGTAAACAGACCGAAAATACACCTACGGTTCGAGACTGAGGAAGCTATATATTGACAAAGTGGTCATGAGGGAGCCCAGAGGTGAATCAGAGCAGTATTGGCTGCTATGATCCCAATGACGCTATACTCGAGAAAGGCTGCACATGCGCCTGACTGCACCTTGCCCCCTACAAAGATGGCGGCTCCGCACGTGTCCAGTGAATCTTTGTCCCGAATAAAGATGGCGGCGCACACTCAGGCCTGCAGCCGCTGAGGCAACTCTCTATTTACTGCAAACACGGTACTGGGGCGTTCAAGTTTGTGTTTTCCGACGTGCACAATTTGCATAACGTCTCCGCTATTAGCAACACAGTTTTTCTCCCGTTTCCCTGTTTATTTCTTTCCTTACCGTAACCTTTCTCTCCATAACTTCCCGAGCATTCATTATGGCGAATCTGCTCCGCGCGCGAGGGTGATCACATGGTTTAGTTTAGCTCCGCCCTTCATTCCCTTTGATTGGTTGGAGGACCAACCGCCCCTTGGTCCTCCAGTCCCGCCCGCCGTCCTTTCATTGGTCCAGTGTAGATATCAATCCCCGAGGGCCCTTTGTTGGATAGAGCATGCGCAGTGTGTCCTACTTTTGCTGATGTGTTGGGTAAAGTGATAGGGGGGTTTACTGAGGGTAAGAATTCCCTTTGTGTGAGCGCTGCAGTAGATTTCCTTTATTCATGGAGGGAATTGCCTTCCTACTCATGACTGTATAGCTGTGATTGATGAGTCAATACCATCTGAATCAGTACATAAACACCCCATTTTCACAACATCTGAGATCTTTAGCACATTGTATCGCACACTTCTGTGGAGACAAGAAAAACATGAAACGGAGCCTCAAGGAATCGGAGCAGGCGTAGGCAATTTACCTCTTTCAGCTTGTTGCCCCATTCTATCAGATCATGGCTAGGCCAACCCAGGCATCAACACCTCTTTTATGCTTGATCCGCATAGCCCTCAACTTCTCAATATTTCAAAAATCTATCTGCCCTCTTTTAAAATAATTTGAGATAGAATCATAGATTCCCTACTGTGTGGAAACAGGCCCTTCAGCTCAACAAGCCAGAACAACCCTCCGAAGAGTAAGCCAACCATTCCCCTCCCGCATTTACCTTTCACAAAAGTTCGGGCGAGAAAATTCTAGCCATTCAATGAGTGAAAAAAACACTTACTTTTTCTAAAATCAATGATCCCTTCTGTAAAGTCCCCTGGTTTGAGACTTTACTGGTGCTAGAAGATCTAGTCAACATCCACCCTGTCAAACTCTTCAGAATCTTGTTTCCATAAGATCACACCTGCTTATTTATTCTTGGCAGGTCAACCCTTTCGTCGTCGAAGTAGCTAAGTGAATCTTTTTTGAATAGTCTCCGATGTTGGTTTATCCTTTATTAAATATGGGAGCTAACATTGTATACAGCACTGCAAGTGAGGACTCAGCAACAACCAGTGTGGTTAACCAATCCTCATTCCATTCTAATACATTACCCTGATACCATGAGCTGCGAAATTGTGCAATTAACTTTTATGTAACACCTTATCATTTGCATTTTAAAAATCCAAATACAGAACATCATTGGATTGCCCTTTATCAGCCCTGCTTGTTATCTCCTCAATGAATTGTCATAAGTTTGTCAAATATAGTTTCTCTTTCACAAAACCCAGTCTACCATGTTTATTGATAAGCTTTTCTAATTGTCCTGCAATTTCTTAATTTAATATTCAACTCTGTAGATTCTTTCAGTAGATTTGCTAAGCATGATTCCCCTCTCTTAAATCCATGTGGACTCTGTCCAATCCTGTCACAGTTCAGTAAGAAACTTGACTGTACTCCAATATAGTTAGTAAATGTATCTGTATTTATTTTTAAAAATTGATTACTTATAAATGCTGGACCCATGCAATATCAATGAATTAGTGACTCTGAATTTGGGTTATAATGTTTTTTTTTGTTAATTCCTCTTCATATTGTGTTATGCAGACAGCACCAAATGATCACTCTTAATTGTGAGTAACTTTGAAAATAATATATTTTAAAAATGACATCCCAAAATTCTGCCTCATTACTGTACAAGGAGGATTTTGCATTCAATAGTTTGCAGATAAAATTGAACACATTTTTGCTGCAATTTGGCCAGACTGCAGGTTACACTAAAGTGGCAACTCTGTTGTCAAATTCTTACTTGACACTGCCCAAGGCGATACTGATGGGACTTCACTTTGCCATTCTTGTTCACCAGCTTTATTTCCAAGTTTAATCGTAAAATCATTCTAGAGCTTGTAATTTTCGACAACTTCTCTTTTAGGTACATATGTAAATATCATGTTGAAATGTTGCACTGAATGGTACCAAATCTGAAATTAGTCTCTAATCTGATAGGAACATGGTCTGACCCGTCTACATATGTATTGGCATAAGTCTATGCCAGTTATTTTTCTGAAGCCTGTGATGCCTGATGAAGGGCTTATGCTCCTGCTTCTCGGATGCTGCTTGACTTGCTGTGCTTTTCTAGCATGACACTTTTTGACTCTGATGTCCAGCTTCTTTGTTCGTCACTTTCTCCTTTGAGTAGATTAAACCAAGAATAATTTTTGTTGATCAAAGTGCGATAGGAACGAATTCATGAAATTCAGATATCTCACATTTACCTTAACTCTGTGAAGGCTAAGACATTACTAAAAATTGTCAGTAATTGAAACCATGCTGACAAACTTGTGCAGTATCAGTGCCTCACCTTTAGAGTGTTCCCAGATATCGCGCAGCTGCAGTATTTTGTTTTGCACTCAGCTGTATGTTGTCCTCACTTGTTTCTTTGTGAAAGATTACAAAATTAACTTGGATGAACGAACTTATAATTTCTTTAACCAATGTTGGGAGAAAAGAAAATGTCAGTATTTCAAGTGCTGATAAAGTAAAACAAACTGATAATCAATAGAAAGGGTTTAAGATGGATATGGAACAAATGCTGGCAAATGGGACTAGATTAATTTTGGATATCTGGTCAGCATGGGCAGGTTGGACTGAAGGGTTTGATTTCGTGTTGTACAACTGCGACTTCATTCTCTCAATTATTCAAGAAGTTGAATACTTCGAGGAAGAAAAGGAGAATTTATGCAGAGAATGCACTTGAAATGATGATTGAGGTATATCACATTGTTTCATGACCTTTTCCTCTGGGTTCTTCAATGAACAAACTTGTTTTGTTATCTGAATAACTATGTATCATGTGATTTGTTTCGCACCAAATATTTCATTAGGATCTAGTGAACTATTAAGAAGTGTTCATGTTTAAAATTTAGACAGCATGATTGTTAAGCAAGAACAGGTTTTACTCCCACTGAATCATTGCTCTATAAAAGGTAACAAGCTTTTTATCTGTTCTGGGCACTGAATATATGGAAGTCAATTCTGAAGGAAAGAATCCTCGTTGGTACTGTTCTCACATATGTGGAGTAATTGCTTCTGGTCGCTCTTCAGGCTATAGAGGCTAGGAAAGAAACGAGTTGGCCAAAGTTAGCAACATCATTTGGATGGACTGTGCTCATTGGGGAAACTTGCAGGATCTGTAGAAGAAACATGTGTTTCAGAGTGTGAGCAATAAACCTGAACATTGTTATTTTTTCACAGAGCTTGGGACCAGACTGAAACAACAATGAAGCTCGTATAGTTTTTTTTAAATTTCCGAGCTTTCCAATTTATTGTTGGTAAATGCAGGTGACTTTATCAAAACACATTTCACACGTCCCAGCTAGGAATTTGGTCCCAATTCTGTCAGTCCATCCATTCCTATGGAGAAGAGGTATTTTAAATGTGAGCACTCCATTTAACTATTTGAATTGAATACTTCAGTGGTTACATCCTCTTAGATTCTTAATTTCAAATTACTCAAATGTTATTTTTTGTCCCTCCTGAATTTGCCAAGCACTGAGCAGTTCTGGAATATTCCAAATATTTACAATAGATGCATTCACACTGTTGAAGGCAACCTGGCAGATTTGAATACCATTCAGGTAGTCAACAACAATACATAAGTAACTTTATGGATTGCTTACTGTACGCCAACAACGCAAGCCAAGTATTAGTGAAACCACAGATTGATTCCCATGGATTCCCAAATCTAAACAGTGCATTCGAGATATGCTCACTATCACCATCTGGGAGCAGTCTCCCAAAGTGCTCCCAGAATTTAGAAAGCACATACACTGCCCTCCAAAGCTAAATATGCTGTCACAGGCTTCACTCTTATTGTATACAATGACATTTATTGTCCAGTTCTTTAACGTGACAAATGATTTTACAAACAATTTACAAAATACTTTAAATCCTGAAGAAATGTGATGTCAGCCCTTTGTAGAAGTGAATGGAAAGTGTGATGTTTGCTTGACCTTTGGCTCTATGTATCAGACTGAACAGAACCTTTAACAAGATGTGGGATGTTTCCCACACACTTTATTTTAAAAAGCAAAGATTATGCTCTGAGATTTAAATGTTCAGTTTTAATAAAAGGTCTTCCAAAAACTGAGAGTTTGACTTCAGCTCCTTTAAAGAGACATGTTCTCTGCCTTCAATTTTGTGACATGTGATCATTCTTTGGTAAAGGTGGCTGTGTGCAATACTGCAGGATGTTGTACTGAAGTGCCTCATTGGGTGGAGGAGCTTTATTACTGGTGTAACTTGGCTAATTTTTAGGTGGAATGTCACAGAGTTAAATCTTGTTTTTTAAACTGAGGCGTGCTTGTGTAACGCAAGTGTGGACACTACCCTCATGTTTACAATGAACCTTTCACTTTTGCAGATTAGTATTTTCCGATCTGTTTTGTAAATAAAGTTCACTATAGAAAGCACAATGTTGGAGAACTGCAGGTCCAGCAGCAGCTCTGAGGGGAAAAAAAACATTGTAAGTTCAAAGTCTCATGACCTTTTGTCCGTTCAGACAAAGAGTCAGTGAACTTGAAATGTAACATGTTTTTCTCTTCACCGATGCCCTCAGAACTGCTGCGTTTCTCCAGCACTTGGTTTCTGGGGTTCAGATCTCCAGCATCTGCAGTGTATTGTTTTGTTATAGATCCTATGATTTGACTTGGGGAGTGGGAGGCAGCAATTGTGATCAATGAGAATAAAACTCCCCAACTATGGAAAAAAACAGTTCTTTATACTTTGCAAAACACGACTGTAAATAAGGAATGCAGTTAAGCTAAATGCAAGAAGGCATACCACCTGCCTTGTCTCAAACTTGCTACTCTGTCAGAATTATGTTTGCTCACTTCCTTTGAGATCACAGTTTTGAGTCACAGTTCCAGTTCCTGCGCCGGGCCTAGTTACCACATTGCAGTGGGGTGTGGAGCTTTGTGTCAGCCTGAAGTTTGTATTACGAGCATCATTGCAGGTTGAAGTTGACGGTTTTGACTAATATTGCGTCATCAAACTTGGAGGAAATCCTTCTGAATGTATTGATTAACTGGACTGAGCCTGTTTACATGCAGTCCTGTTAGTAGTACTGTCATATTCTCAGTTAATAATCACACAACACCAGGTTATAGTCCAACAGGTTTAATTGGAAGCACACTAGCTTTCGGAGCACCGCTCCTTCATCAGGTGATTGTGGAGAGCACAATTCTAAGGCACAGAATTTATAGCAAAAATTTATAGTGTGATGTAACTGAAATTCTCCATTGAAAAATACCTTGATTGTCTGTTGAGTCTTTCATCTGTTCGAATACCATGATCGTTTCACTTCTTTCATGTGTAAATCACAAAACCGTTTTTTAAAAGTTGCATTCCTGACAGTGGCCCACCAAACCACTCACTGTATTAATCACTGCACAGTCTAACAAAGGAATGAAACTGAATGGACCACATTACATCTACCAATGCACTGGAAAATACAACAACACAATCAGCCTCTTAACCCTGCAACTTCGGCCTCACTGTGGGCCAACAACAGCAACAGAACTGTACTCCAGCCCAATCTGAAATCTCATGGCCTAGTATATCCCCATTCAACCATTAACATGAAGTCAGGGGATCAACCCTAGTTCAATGGAGAGTTCCACAGGGCATGCCAGGAGCAATACCAGGCATACCTAAAAATGTGGTGCAAACCTGGTGAAGCTACCCAACCTGCATGCCAAACAGTGCAAGCAATACCAAATAGAACTATGTGATCCAACAACCAATTGTTCAGATCTGAGCTCTGCAGTTCTGCCACACCTAGTCAGGAATGGTGATGGACAATTAAACAACTCCCTGCAGGAAGCATCACAAATATCCCCACCCTTACTGATGGAGGAGTCTCACACATCCATGCAACAGACAAGACAACTGCATTTGCAGCAATCTTCAGCCAGCAATGCCAAGTGGATGAGCCTTCATTGGTCGCTGACATCACAGACGTGAATCAACTTGGTTGAAAACTTATTTCAAATCAGATCAAGAAATGGAGAAGCAGTATAAAGGCCCTGCCAGCATTGTGGCAATAATACTGATGGCTGTGCTCCAGAAATTGCTGCCCACCAAGACACGTCCAGCACTGGCACCTACTGACATTGTGGAACATTTCCCAGGGATGTTCAACACAAAAACGCAGGACAGAGCCAACCCAGCCAATTTCCCTCCATCAGTCGACACTCGCTTAGCAGTGAAGTGATGGAAGGTGTCATCAACAGTGCTGTCACGCAGCTGCTCAGCAATAACCTTCTGTGACACCCAGTTTGGGTTCTGCCAGGGCCACTCAGATCCTGGTCTTGTCACAGACTTGTTTCACAAACTGACAAACAGCTGAATTCCAGAGGTGAGGCGAGGGTGATAACCCAGTCCCACTCCAAGACCACTGTTTCGACTTCAGTGATATCACCTGACCTCACCACAGTCTCAGCTCATTTACTGAAACACTGATTCATTCATTTTGTTAACTCTAGATTTCATTACCTAAACCCACTCCTGGCCAGCATCCCACAATCACCCTCCCTATAATCTCCAGAATATTGAAAACACTACCGCCCAAGTGCTCACTTGTACCAGAACTTGCTGATCCATCAAAATGCTCCCATTTATAAGCAACAACAATCTACTTTCACACCCTTGGTTTAATTCCTGGCTGTAATCATTCCTATCTTCCTGCACCACACACCCTTTCATATCTCAATAACTCATTTTAGTTCAGACTCCCAATGACGTGTTTATTTTTGAGTTCAGCTGTGTGACTGTTTCTATAGATTCCAAGGCAACATGGTCTCGAATTCCCACCCTAACCCTCTAAGATCTGCTTTCTTCCTTTAAGTCGTTCCTGAAAAAATGTTTATTTCGCAAAAGTTTTGGTCACCGGACATAATATTCTCCATCTGTGGCCTTATGTCAAAAATTCAATATTTTTGTGAAATTAAAACGTGTTGATTTGTACAGATATCTTTAACTCTGCACTATCTCTGAGTGAATAAACTGTAATGTCTCCTACCCAACCACGTTGTGGGCGCACCTTCACCATCCCAACTGCAGCAGTACAAGGAAGTCAAACATCACCTTCTCAACAGGAAACAGAGCTTTGGCCTTGATCACTGGTATCTGTGGAAGGAGAAATACACATGATGTTTCAGGGAGTGAAATATGATTTACAGGGAATGAAAATGGTGCAGAATTTGACTGTCAGAAATGGAAGGAAAATCCACTCATTTATTGGAAATAAGAATTCTTGACTGTCAAAGATATTGTGGAAAAAAATAACCTGATAATGGAGCATATGGTCAGGAGCCAGGCAGCAGGGGACAATTCATTTACAAAGAGGTCTGTGAACGTAATAGTAAAATACTACACAGAACAAAAATACACACGAGAGACTGAGGAAGCTAGATAACAAACAAATGGACATCAAGGAGCCCAGAGATGAATCAGAGCAATGTTCACTTTTATGATCCCACAGTCAGAGGTGTCTAGCACAGAAACAGACTCTTCGGTCCAACCTATCCATGCCAACCAGATATTCTAACCTAATCTATTCTCATTTGCCAGCACTTGGCCAACATCCCTGCGAAACCTTCCTATTCAAATGCCTTTGAAATGTGACAATTTTAGTTGTCCTTCAGGCTCCTTTTGAATTCCCCCCTCACCTCACCCTAAACCTATATCCTCTAGTTCTGGGCTCCACCAACCCTTGTCTATTTATGCTATCCATGTCCCTCACGACTTTATAAACCTCTATAACATCACACCTCAGCCTATGACACTCCAGGGAAAATGACCCCAGTCTATTATGCCTCTCCTTGCAGCTCAAATCCTCCAACCCTGGTAACATCCTTGAAAATCAATTCTCAAACCTTTCAAGTTTCGGTGCCTCCTTCTGAAAGGAGGGAGACCAGAACTGCACAAAATATTCCAAAAGTGACCTAACCAATGTCCTGTCCATCTCCTCTACTCAATGCTCTGACCAATAAAGGGAAACATACCAAATGCCTTCTTCACTGTCCTATCTACCTGCGACGCTTTCAAGGAACTATGAACCTGCATTCCAAGGTCTCTTTGTTCAGCAAGATTCTCCAAGATCTTACAATTTAGTGTGTGAGTCCTGCTCTGATTTGCTTTTCTAAAATGCAGCACCTCACATTTATCTAAATTAAACCCTATCTGCCACTCCCCAGCCCATTGATCCATCCGATCAATATCCCATTGTACCCTGAGACAACCTTTATCACTGTCCACAATACCAATAATTTTGGTTTCACCTGCAAACTTACTAACTGTACCGCCTCTATTCACATCCAAATCATTTAAATGAATGACAAAACAAATCGAGAAAAAAAAAATCCATTTCTCTGGGTGTGAATATGCTCTGTGTAAATCCTGCCCTATGACTGTATACCAGAGAAGGCTGCACATGCGTCCCGCAGAACTTTGCCCCCTACAAAGTTGGCGGCTGCACGTGCCCAGTGAATTGTTGCCCCGAATAAAGATGGTGTTGCTTACTCTAGTCAATCGCCAGATGAGGCATTTTCCCGTGTACTACAAAAACGGGACTCTAAGTTTCAAATTTGTAGTTTCCGATGTTGCACCAAATGACTATAAACCCTCTCAACCCATACCAACACCATTTCCCTCCCGCTTCCTGCTGTTTATTTCTATCTTTACCAACAGCTCTCTGTCCACACATCCCGAACCGACCGCGAGGATGATCACGTGGTATAGTCTACTCCCGCCCCTCATTCATCCTGATTGATCGGAGGACCAACTGCCTCGCCAGGTCCTCCAGCGCCGTCCCTGCCTTTCCATTGGTCCGCCTCTGACATCAATCACCCGGGACCCATTGTTGGCTGGAGCACACGGATTGCGTCGTGGCTTTTGTTGCTGTTCATGAGTTACAAGAGTTAAAAATGACACAACAGCATCTCAAAACCACCTGATGAAGAAGCAGAAAAGCTAGTGCTTCCACATAACCGTGTTGACCAATAATCTGGTGTTCTGTGAATTTTACTTTTGTCCATCCCAATCCAACACCAACACCTTCAAGTCACGAATGAGGGAATGAGGGAGGGATGTATAACAGAAGAACTAGGAACAGTAGAAGGCCATCCTGCCCTTCGAGCCTGCTCTGCCATTCAATAAGATCACGGCTGATCATTTCGTGGACACAGAACCATTTACCCACGTTCTCACCGTGTCCATTAATTAATTAAGTTTTAATAAATCTAACCTAGCTTTAAAAACATTTACTGAACTAGCATCAACTACTTCCCTGGGCAATGAATTCCATCGAGGTCAAGAAGTTCCTGCTCAATTCAGTCTTAAATTTGCTGCCTCTAATCTTGCGGTGATGCTGTCTTGTCCGTGCTTCACCTGCCAGTGGAAACATCTCTCTATTTCTATTTTATCCATTCCATTCATTATTTTATATCTTTTATATCTTTCCATTCTTCTGAATTCCAATCAATATAATCCCAATCTACTCAGTCTATCTTAAGCCAAACCCCTCAACTCCGGGATCAACCTAGTTAACCTCCTCTGCACCCCCTCTCGTGCCAGTACATCCTTTCTCAAGTAAGAAGACAAAAACTACATGCAGTACTCCAGGGGTGGCCTCACCAGCACTCAAATACAGCTGGAACATAACCTCTGCCTTTAAACACATTCCTTTCAGCAACGAAGGACAAAATTCCATTTGCTTTCTGAACTGATTGTTGTACCTGGTGACCAACCTTCATGCAGAAGGATGCTCAGGTCACTCTGCAGAGCAAATGATGCAACTTTTTAACATTCAAGTGATTTTATTTTTAAATGTTACTACAACCAAAGAGTATAAACTTTATACTTACAAACATTCTATTTAATTTGACAGACCATTACCCACTCACTCAATGTATCTATGTTGCTCTGCAAAGTTTCACAGTCCTCCGCTCACTTTGTCCTGCTTATCATCTTAGTATCACATGCAAACTTTGACACCCTACATATAGTTCCAACTCCAAATCATCTGTATCAGTTGAAAATAATTGCAGTCCCAACACTGATCCCTGAGGCACACGACGTGTCAATGATTGTCAGCAAGAATAATACTCATTTGTCCCCAACAGTTTGCTTCCTATTAGTTTACCAATCTTCTATCCATGCTAATACTCTACCGCTAACGCCATGCACCCTTATATTGTGCAACAGCCTCTTGCACAGCACCTTGTTGATGGTCTTTTGGAAATCCAGGTACACTACATCCACTGGGTCTCCGTTGTCCACCTTGCTTGAAATGTCTTCATAGAATTCCAAAAGATTGGTCAAGCATGACCTGCCCTTCATGAACCCATACTGCATCTGTACAATGGACAATTTCTATCGAGATTCCCTGTTATTTCTTCCTTGATAATAGACCCAAGCATCTTTCCCACTACAGAGAATAAACTAACTGGTATATAATTCCCCACTTTTTGTCCACCTCCTTTTTAAAACAGTGGTGTCACTTTTGCTGTTTTCCAATCTGCTGGGACTGCCACAGAGTCCAGTGAATTTTAGAAAATTACTGCCAGTGCATTTGCTATTTTTCCTGGTATCTCTTTTAGTATCCTGGGAGGCATTCCATCAGGGTCAGAAGACTTTTCTATCATTAGCTCAATTACCTCCAAACAGTCTAAAACTAGCTGTTCCGTAATAATGATAGTTTCCAAATCCTCACCTACCTTTGTCTCTTTGCTAGTTACTGGAAAGATATTAGTATCCTCCACTGTGATATCCCATAACTAAAAGCTTCTCATTTTCCAAAGGACCAACATTTACTTTAGCCATTCTTTTCTCATTATATATATTTATATAAACTTTTGCTCTCTGTCTTTATAGTCTGTGCTAGTTTATTTTTCTCATATTCTATATTACTTTTCTTTATAGCTCTTTCGTGGCTTTCAGTTGACCTTTAACGTTTTCCCAGTTCTAGTTTCACGCTGTTTTTGGCCACTTTGTACACCTTCTCTTTCAATTTGATTTTCCAGAATAGCAACCGAATTCTCCAAGCATCTCACACACTCTTTCTTCTTGCGACGGCACTCTCGAGCTGCTTCCCTGTTTTTCATGAGGCAGATTTCACATTTATGAGTGGTTTCTTCAGCATTCTGGGACTGGCTTTGCAGGACTGGTGAAGATGCCATAACCATTCCCTGGCCAGCAGTGGAGTTAGGAGTTGTACGGATCTTATAGGTTTGGACATCTTCAGCAGCACCTCGTACAAGCACTTGGCTGCCTGGCACAGAAGGGCTTATGCCCGAAACGTCGATTCTCCTATTCCTTGGATGCTACCTAACCTGCTGCGCTTTTCCAGCAACACATTTTCAACAAAGATTTGCTGTCCATCAGGGCTCTGTGCATACTGTACAATGGCTGCTCAAACCTTGGCTGTAGCTGCGTTGGTCATTGTTAGTGTCTGGAGTCCTTGCACTCCATCTGAACCATTGTTGGCCAGCTGAATTGCTCCCCCGCTGTGTGATAGCAATGTATTGTCTGCTGATAGTCTGATAGATGGGTGTCTGCATCGTCATTGTAGTAACAGTTGAGACAGACTCTTCTTCTGATTTTTCCTCATCAATTTCTTGGCACACCAGGGGATCAGAAGAAAGTTCATTCAGGATTTTCCTGAATGAAGGCCGTCTCGATAGGGTTTCTCTACATTTCTGAGAGTCAGTCATGCTATCCACAGATTCCTTGGAGTCCTCACATTCAGATATAGTAGAGATCTGGACAGTCTGAACTGGAGGGGACTGTATGACTGAGGACTGAGCTGCTTGGATAACTCCTTGCACTTGAACAGTCTGCCCATTCGGCAAATGCACTGAAGTTACTGCTGGACTTGTCGTTGATTGGATCCCAAGCATGGTTACCTGCGTGGTCATGTTATATATTAATTATCCAGATGAAGGGACTGGGGGCATTCTAGCGAAGTTTGCAAATGATACGAAGTTAGGTGGACAGGCAGGTAGTACTGAGGAAGTGGGGAGGCTGCAGAATGATCTAGACAGTTTGGGAGAGTGGTCCAGGAAATGGCTGATGAAATTCAACGTGAACAAATGCGAGGTCTTGCACTTTGGAAAAAAGAATACAAGCATGGACTACCTTGAAAATGGTGAGAAAATTCATAAAGCCAAAGTACAAAGGGATCTGGGAGTGCTAGTCGAGGATTCTCTAAAGGTAAACATGCAGGTTGAGTCCTTGATTAAGAAAGCAAATGCAATGTTGTCATTTATCTCAAGAGGGTTGGAATATAAAAGCAGCGATGCGCTACTGAGATTTTACAAAGCTCTGGTTCGGCCCCATTTGGCGTACTGTGTCCAGTTTTGGTCCCCATACCTCAGGAAGGACATACTGGCACTGGAGCGTGTCCAGCGGAGATTCACATGGATGATCCCTGGAATAGGAGGTCTAACATACGAGGATAGGCTGAGGATCCTGGGATTGTATTCATTGGAGTTTAGAAGGTTAAGGGGAGATCTAATAGAAACTTACAAGATAATACATGTTTTGGAAAGGGTGGATGCTAGGAAATTGTTTCCGTTAGGTGAGGAGATTAGGACCGGTGGGCACAGCCTTAGAATTAGAGGGAGTAAATTCAGAACAGTAATGCGGAGACATTTCTTCAGCCAGAGAGTTGTGGGCCTGTGGAATTCATTGCCATGGAGTGCAGTGGAGGCTGGGACGCTAAATGTCTTCATGGCAGAGATTGATATATTCTTGATGTCACAAGGAATTAAGGGCTACGGGGAGAATGCGGGTGAGTGGAGTTGAAATGCCCATCAGCCATGATTAAATGGCGGAGTGGACTCGATGGGCCAAATGGCCTTACTTCCACTCCTATGTCTTATGTTCTCAGGGTCTAATTTGATCACTTTCCTTAGATACCCATTGCCGAGAATACCTTTTCATACAGTCCTTCCTTTTCACTGGAATATATCTTTGCTGAGCACTTTGTAAAATGTCTTTGAAAATCTTCCACTGCTGATCATCTTCCCACCATAAAATTTTTGTTTACAGTCTACGTTATCCAGATTCTCTCTCATTCTATTGTAGTTCCCAGTGTTCAAGAACAGGACCCAGTTATTAGTTTTTATCTTCACACTCTCTAATTCAACCATACGGTGATCGCTTCTTTCCAGGGGATCCCTAACTCTGAAGTCATTAATTATTCTTGCCTCATTGCACAGGGCCAGATCTTGGATAGCTTGCTCCCTTGTCAGTTCCATTTCATACTGTTCAAAAAACTATCATGAATACACTTAGTGAACTCCTCAAGGCTACCTTGACTGAGCTGGTTTGACCAATCTACATATAGATTAAAATCATTGACGATAATAGCTGTACCATTTGTACAGGCATTAGTTATTTATTTGTTTATTGCCCATGCCAATGTGATGTAGTTATTTGGTGGCCTATACATTGCGCCTATCAGTGATTTTTTTGTTAGAATTTTGACTGCATCATTCCTGTTTCACCTAATGTATGGCAATAACAACAACTACTTGCATTGTATGGAACTTTCACAACGGCAAATCTCCCAAGGTGCTTCATGGATGATCAAAACATTGATTAAAGAGAATGATTTTAAGATACATCTTAAAAGGAAGAGAGAGAAGGTTAGGGAGGCTATTCCGCAGACTTCTGTCCTTGACAGCTCCAGCTGTGGAATGATACAGGTGGGGTGGGTTGGAAAGGGAACGTGCAAAGGGGAAATGGAAAAGTGCAAGCAGTGCATAAAGTCTTAAGGATAGAGGAGGTTCCAGACCGAGTCTGTCATGGAGTTTGTAGCACTGCAACAGGTTCATGCATGTCATGACTATAGTGCTAAAAGAGATTTCTGCTGTCTTAAACAGAGTGACGGATCTTGTATTGTGGGCTGATGAAATGACAGTGTTCTCTACCAAACATGTACGAGGTAGAGTCAGCGCAATAATGAGATGCTGCAGCCGGAGGGGAACAGGTAACTCCATCCAAAACCCTACTCTTTCTCACCCATTTTTAACTCCAAAACCGAGTGAGTTCTAGAAAAGCACCTTTATATCCCACCACAACACTTTACCCCACAATCGTGGTATATGTGCACAAGGAGGAGTGGAGCAGACTGTATTGGGACCCTGAAACACTTGGTAAAGACTAAAATCATCTGACTATTGAGAGCACCACCACATTGTATGGGTTTTCTATTGTTTTTACTCGGTTCCTGACTTCCCTTATTTTCCCTCATGAACCTGTTCAAAGTTGTTTTTACACACACCTGCACTACCTGTGAATTGAACGCCGGTCTCTCGGTCCAAGATTCGGGATATTTTCCCTGCATCACAAGGCATCGACTCCAACTTCCCTTGTCCCTTAATGTTTCTGTTGCTTAACTGCTGAGTCGCACCTGAATCACCTCTGCTTTTGGAAGGAAGGGGCGGAACTGAAGGACCGAGCAGCGGCCGGTCCTCCAACCAGAGTGAGTGAGGAGCGGGCCAATGCATTCTGTGGAGTGAACGCTTCAGGATTGGTCAGAAAGCAAACTGCTTTGCAGGATTGATCATTGTCACGGCATAGCGGAGAATTAAACACCTCTCATAAACCAATGTGAGATTTTAAAGAAATAGTTCAGATGTAAATCTGACAATGAACATATTTCCAATCGATTTATACAACTTGAGTAACAAACTTATTTTCAAACTCCCAGAACGATTGGTAATTTACATACCTGGCTGGTATGGTTAAATTGGACCAAACAATCTATTTGCATATTAACCATCTCAATGACTGTAACTCGACAGAGCAATTGTTAATGTCGGATATTTCCCCCGTGATTCTGTGTAGATATGAATATTCTCTATAAACTCACTGACAACCTCCGACGCACGCGCAGTTTGGTTTCTATGAAGACCAAGCGCAGTGTCACATTAACCAAGACACGGCGAGTCATGGAGCAGCTTTCTCCGGGTGTGGCTACGATCGGCTTCAGAGAGCGGTGTGTGGGAGACTTGCTGGGAGAAAGGAGCGGAGAGAATTCAAAAGACGTGGATATAGGTGAAAAAAATCCGAAAAAGACCCTGCAGACCCGGATAAGGAGATGATGGTCTCTGTCGGGAAAGCGGCCCAGGGTCACGGCCGCCATTTATTTGAGGGAAGAGGGAGCGCGGGCCTCAGAGCCGCCATCTTGAGAAGGTCAATGTGCAGGAGGGCGGGGCTATCGGGGTCCAGGACAATCGGAGGAAAGACCCACCTTAGATCACTTCACTCAAGACATGAATGCACACGGTGGATTTTTCTTAACATCAGCAATTGTTTAATATGCACAGGTTTTTAATTACATCTTTTTTGAAGCATTTAATTCTCATTTTCTCATTTGCAATGGTGGGATTTGTACCTGTGTCCAGTGAACATTTGCTGAGTTTCTGGATAAATTGTCTCACTTAATGCCACTAGACCATCACTTTGCCTGCTCACAGGTTGCCCATCCCAGTGCAACATGAATCAAAACCCTTTCTTCCTGCACAATTGTTTGATCTTGCACTCTGGTGATATCACTTAGTATCTCTCCATGTGGTATCCCTCACTGTGTGGGTCTAATTGCTGCCTCTGTCAATGTCCCTCGCTCTTGTAGCTCCTCCAGATCCTGAGCAAACAGAATTCTCCACTCCAGATAGACGATGGAGACTGGGATGTTCCAGATTTCTGTGGGACTCAGTGCCATTTGACATGAGTAGCCCTCACTGCAACAGTCTAATTTCCCATTGTGCTAATCTGTCTGTAGGTACTCAGGAAGGTCCTGACCTAATAGACTTCCCAGCTGCTGGGTGTCTCATCCATCCCTCATTGAAGATGATTTGTCAGCCAGAGAGACACAGGGCAGGGAGATCTGGAGCCTTCAATAAATCCTGCAGTGAGGTAAGATCACTCACAGTGCACAGAGCAGAGAGCAATGAGAGGGCTCCAAGCATCAGCTAACAGGACATGACATAGCTATAGTGCTGGAGGGGGAGCACAGTACACGCACACCCCAGGTTCAGTCACTGCCTTTACTGCAAGTTTTCTTGTACTAAGATAACATCGGGAGTGTCACAGTTATCAATCAAAGCCTGTGCTGTCTTAGTGAGCATCAGTACAAAAGAGGGGAAAGCAGGCCTTCCACGAGTGGGTGGGAATGCTCTCTGGGAATGTTCCATTCTGTATTCCCTCTCCCACACTGTATCTATGGCTTGTCTTGTGGATCAGTGTCTTCAATCATTCTAATGCCAAAAACAGTTCCTATCTCTGTACTTTCCTCCCCTCTCACCAATCACTTCACACATTTGAAACCTGCTCCAGTCCAGACGACCATACATATCACTCTAACTTACTTCAGGCTCGACAACATGCCTTGTCACGATAGTCCACTCCCCCAATAACCCAAGACTTAGGGTCTGTTTGTGTGCTGCATGACTCTCTGGCCGAAGTCATCAATGCTGACCAGGTTTCCTGAACTGAATGAGTTGCATTTCCCTGCGTTTGGCCCATGGCCCTTCAAACCTTCTCCCCTCCATGTTCCTGCCCAAATGTCTTTTCCATGTTGTAATTGTTCTTGTTTCTCCCATGCGCCACTGGCAGTCCATTCCGTGTATGAACCGTCCTCTGTGGAAAATGTTGCCCCTCAGCTCTCTAAGTAAATCTTTGCTCTCAGTCACTCCTCAGGCCTTACCCATTCTGCTGTGGGACACAACCCCTCCCCACATAGACTCCCCTCGGACATTACCCACCCTGCTGTGGGACACAACCCCTCCTCAGTACAGATTCCCCTCGAGCCTTACCCATCCTGCTGTGGGACCGAACCCCTCCCCGGCACAGACTCCCTTCGGGCCTTGCCCATCCTGCTGTGGGACACATCCCCTCTGAGGTACAGACTCCTCTCGGGCCTTAACCGTCTGGCTGGGGGATACAACCCCTCCCCGGTACAGTCTACCCTTGAGCCTTACCTGTCCTGCTTTGGGTCGCATACCCTCCCCGGTACAGAGTACCCTCGGGCCTCACCCATCCTGCTGTGAGGCACAACCCCTCCCCGGTACAGACTCTTGACTGGCCTTAACCATCCTGCTGTGGGGTACAACCCCTCCCTGGTGCAATCTGCCCTCGGGCCTTACCCATCCTGCTTGGGATACAACCCCTCCACGGTACAACTCACCTCCGGCCTTACCAATCCTGCTGTGGGACACAGACCCTTACCCATCCTTCTGTGGGACACAACCCCTCCCCGATACAGACTTCCCTCGGGCCTTACCCATCCTGCTGAGGGACACAACCCCTCCCTGGTACAGACTCACCTCGGGCCTTACCCATCCAGCCATGGAACACAACCCCTCCCCGGTACAGACTCCCCTCAGGCCTTAACCATCCTGCCATGGAACACAACCCCTCCCCAGTACAGACCCCCCTCGGGTCTTACCCATCCTGCTGAGGGACACAACCCCTCCCCGGTACAGACTCCCCTCGGGCCTTACCCATCCTGCTGAGGGACACAACCCCTCCTCAGTACAGACTCCCCTCGGGCCTTACCCATCCTGCCATGGAACACAACCCCTCCCCAGTACAGACCTCCCTTGGGTCTTACCCATCCTGCTGCGGGACACAGCCGCTCCCCGGTACAGACTCCCCTCAAGCCTTACCCATCCTGCTGTGAGACACAACCCCTCTACGGGTTGGACTCCCCTCAGGTCTTACCCATTCTGCTGTGGGACACAACCCCTCCCTGTTGCAATCTCCCCTGGGGCCTTACCCATCCTGCTGTGGAACACAACCCGTCCCCAGTACAGACTCCCCTCGGGCCTTACCCATCCTGCTGTGGGGGACACGCTCCCCTGTACAGATTCCCGTCCGGCCTCACCCACTCTAACGTGGGACACAATGCCTCCCCGGTACAGATTTCCCTCGGACATTACCCATCCTGGTTCCAGACTTGTCCAAGGCCTTGCCCATCCTGCTGTGGGACACAACCCCTGTCCGGTACAGAGTCCCCTTGGGCCTTACCCATCCTGCTGTGGGACACAACCCCTGTCCGGTACAGAGTCCCTTCGGGCCTTACCCATCCTGCTGTAGGACACAACCCCTGTCCGGTACAGAGTCCCCTTGGGCCTTACCCATCCTGCTGTGGGACAGGTTGACAATTGTATTGAATAGAATCCCTCCAGTGTGGAAACAGGCCCTTGGTCCAGCAAGTCCACACCGACCCACGATACATACCCTGCTCAAAATAGCTTCAAAGTACAAAGAAAATGTGATCACTGAATTGGTTAAAATCTCCGTAGTTACATTGGGCAGTTTAAAAGTCTCGCTGTATTGGTGATATGTTCCTTTTCTTCAAACAGGTAACATTTTTATTAAAGCAACAGATGTTCATTGTGAGAGTGTCTCTGTTAAACTAGAATCTGTTTTGTTCTCTGTGTAACAGGCTGTTGTTGTGTGCGATGGACTGTCACTAACAGTGTAATTTACCTGTGAGTCATTGATCAGGTTTCCTTTGTCTGTAAATCTAGTGATCAGTGAACTACACATCCGCTCTTCTTCGCGAAAACAAAGAATCATTTCTCAACGAAAAAATGGCACATCACAAAGCTATTTCATGGATTTTTGGCACACCCCACCGACCAGTGTATCTGGTAAGTCTGTTTCCTGAATAATTCTGAACTCGATCTGTAACTCTGACAGTATCTGTATTGCTTGTCAGTTGGATGAGAATTCAGCCTCTTTGGTCTGAGCTGTTGTGATGCAGGCGGTGGCTTAATTCTGTCTCTGCCAAGCTTGTTTTCTCCTTCTGCTGTGATTCTGGGAGATTCCTTTCTGCAGGTTAGAATATTCAGTGACTGAACATTGAATGATTTTGACTCTAACAGAGCAGTGGCTTTGTTTTCAGCTCATTATTCACTTTCCATTTCCTGGTTGTGTTGAATGTTACAGAAACAGGCTCTGAGCAATGTTTCCATTCACTTGTGTTGGAGTCACTGACAGCCACGTGGTCAGTCAGTTTCAGGCTGATGGATCAGTATCTCTGTCCTATTAGATGGTGGTCACTTGCTCAGTTTCCGATGGCTCACCTGAGCGTCAATCCATCAGCTGCTGAAACCCTCCATCCAGCATTTGTTCCCTCTCACAGTGACTACTCCAATACAGTCCCAGCTTGTCTCCCACATTCTACCTCCATATACTCATGATCACCTCAGATTCTCCTGTCTGTGTCCTTACAGCGAGTCACGTTGGTCATCCACCTCCATTTCACGCTGCTCTACATTACATTCACTCCAAATGTAATTTCAGAATTCCATTCATTGCGTTTAAATACACCCCTGATCTTGTCCAGTCCAAACATCCGGGTTCCATCAGGTAGGTGGGTGTCCGCGTGGTCGGGTTGGAGCAACAGCAGGACACACTGAGGATCATACAGGGGATAAAGATGGGGTTGGATGCGGATGTTTAAGAAGGGAGAGCTGGTGTATTGTTGGGGATAGCTTCTCAGGGGAGTAGCACAGCGGTAGCCAGGTCTATAACACCACAACTCAATGGCCTGAGTTATCAGGAGAGGTTGGACAAGCTGGGACATTTTTCTTCAGAGCATAGGAGACATAAGGGAGATCTTATAGAAATGTAAATGATCATGAGAGGCATGGATAGGGTGAATACATTCAGTCTTTTTCCCAGGGTTGAAGAATTGAGGACTAGAGGGCATCAGTTTAAGGTTAGAGGGGAAAGAATAAAAGGGAACGTTAGCAGCAACTTTTTTACACAGATACTGATTCTCATACGGAATGAGCTGTCAGTGGAAGTGGCTGAGGCAGGTACATTAACAACATTTAAGAGGCATTTGGACAAATACATGGGTAGGAAAGGATTAGAAGGATATGGGGCATGGGCAGGGAAATGGGGTTGCCACGGATGGACATTATGGGTGCCAGGGATCAGTCTGGCTCCTAGGGCCTCTCTCTGTGCTGTAGGACTCTATGTCTCTATAACTGACTCTGCTGTAGAACAAGGTCGGGCAAAATCCAAGGGAGCGAAAATAGGAGGAGAGCCGCTAGTTGGGGGCACAGACAGGTGTTACTGTGGCTGTGTCCAAGACTCCAGGATGGGGTGTTGTATCCCTGGTGTCTGGGTCAAGGACATCTCTGAGCATTTGCATGAAATTCTGAATTGGGAGAATGGGAGACCAGAGGTCATGGTGCACATTGCTACCAACGACATGGGTAGAAAGAGGGATGAGATCCTGAGCAGTAAGCACAGGAAGTAGGGAACGACTGAAAAGCAGGACCTTGAGGGTAGTAATCACTGCGTTACCACCAGTCCTATGTGCTTGTGAGATAAGGAATTGAAAGATAGCAGAGATGACTGCATGGCTGAAGAGCTGGTACAGTGGGTGTTTCAGGATCTTGGATCATTGGAACCTCTTCTGAAGCATGGGTGACCTGAACTAGAGGGGAACTGATATCCTCACAGGGAGGATCGCTCCTGCTACAAGGGAAGGGTTTAACCTAGAATGGCAAGGGCATGAGAACCACAGTAGCAGGGCAGCACGTTGGGGGGCTGGGGATGAGGAAGGAAGGAAGGAAGATGTAAACGAGTCAATCAGAAAGGGAGTACAGAGAAATGAACACCATAGTACGAATGGGGTGAAGTGTGTTAATTTCAACACAAGGAGCAACGTAGCTAAGGTAGATAAACTCAGATCCGATATTGTGGCCATTCCGGAAATTTGGTTGGGAGAAGCACAGACCTGGCTGCTCAACACTTCAGGGTTTCATTGTTTCCGAATGAGCCTGGCCAGGTGACTGACCTTTTAGTGGGAGACCATTTTGGAAACAGTGATCACAACTTAAGTTTTTTTTAAGGTAGCTACGAATAAGGATACGGACAGGACCCTGAGGGATGTTTCTAAATTATGGGATTGAAAATGATGTCAGTATTAGACAGGAGCGAGGCAGTGTTAACTGGGAGCAGCTGTCATCAGACAATGCCACATTGGGCACGTGGGAGTTAGTTAAAGGCTTTCTGATCGGAGTTCATGACCAGCATGTTTCAGGAGGGAGGAGAAACAAGGCTGGCAATGTAAGGGCTCCTTGGATAACGAGGGAGGCTGGGAATTTAGTCAGAAGGGAATAAAAAACAAGCCTATGCAAATTTTGGGAAGCTAGAATTGGCATGGCACGTGAGAAATGTGTAAAACAAAAGCTCAAAGGAGCCCAAACAGTGAATTAGCAGAGCAAGGAGGGGGCATGCCCTTCGCAAGTAGGGTGAAAGTGAATCCCAAATCGTTCTGGAGATAATTACCCACAAGAGGATATGAACATGGATCGTTACAGTACAGTACAGGCCTTTTGGCCCTCAATGTTGCACCGACCTGTGAAAATAATCTGATGCCTATCTAACCAAACCCTTCCAATATTACCCATATGTATGCCCAATGCCCATTTAAATGCCCTTTGCGTCGGCAATTCTACTACTGTTGCAGGCAGGCGTTCCACGTGCCTACTGCTCTCTGAGTGAAGACAGTACCCCTAATATCTGTCCTTAATCTATCCCCCCTCAATTTAAAGCTATGTCGTCTCATGTTAGCCTTCACCATTCGTGGAAAAAATAGCTACCCGATCTAACCCTCTGATTATCTTATACATCTCAATTAAGTCACCTCTCGACCACCTTCTCTCCAACTAAAATAGCCTCCATTCCCTCAGCCTTTCCTTGTAAGACCTTCCTTTCATACCAGGCCATATCCCAGTAAATCTCCTCTGAACCCTTTCCACAGCTTCCACAGAACTAGAAAGAAGGTCAGGCCAGTCAAGTCTAAAGGAAGGAACTTGTGCTTGAAGTCACTGGAAGTGGGCGAGATCCTAAATAATTACTTTGCATCGGCATTCACCCAGGAAAAGGATATCGAGGATACTGAGATTTGTGTGGAGCAGGCTAATGTGCTCGGGCAATTTTGAGGTCGAGAAAAAAGCGTTGGATTTCTTGAAGAGCATTAAAGTGGATTAATCCCGAGGGCCAGATGGTAGCTACCCCAGGTCATTGAGAGAGGCAAGACAGGAGATTTTTGGGGCCCTGGCCAAGATTTTTGAGTCCTCGCTAGCCACTGGAAAGGTCGTAGAGGACTGGTGTTCCTCTCTTCAAGAAGGGAAATAGGGACAATCCAGGAAATTATAGCCTGGTGAGTCTCATCTCAGTGGTTGGGAAGCTTTAGACAGAATTCTTATGGATAGGATTTATGCGCATTTGGGAAAGAATGGCCTAATTAGGGACAGTCAGCGCAGCGTCATGAGATGCACAGGGTTAACGGTCAAAATGTTCTACCCAGAGCTGAAATATCTTTACTATGGAACATGCATTTAAGGTGAAAGAGGGAGAGCTCAAAGGAGATGTGAGGGCTAATATGTTTTCCTCAGAGAGTGGTAGGAATCTGGAACATGCTGCCAGGGATGGTATAGGAGGCAGATATGAGAGGGGATTTTTGGGTAAGCATGTGGATATGCAAGGATGTGGAACAAAGATAGGCAGAAAGGATTAGTTTAATTTGGTGTCACATTCAGCACAACATTATGTGCTGAAGGGCCCGTTCCTGTGCTGTACTTTATTGTGTTTCTTTTGTTACAACATGACAGTGAACCCCTCTGTTAATTAAACCAAACACCCAGAAAAGTTCACCTCACCACGTAATCTGTTAAAGTCTGAGTGACAGAAAACTCACAAATTCCACTATTTAAAGAAAATAGCATCAAATTATTTTTAACTTGAAAAGTGAATATTAAACAACTAATCATAAATCTAAGCTCCCTCTTTCTCTTCACTGTTTATTATAGCCTCCAGCTATATAACAATATGTTATTTCAATAAGACACTTATTAAAATTACATCAACTTAATTTCAAAAGTACATAGCGGCTCTTGTCTTTTGTGTCTTTCTTCGTCTGTCTGAGGATCTCCCTGGGGCGTTGTCTTCTTTTATTCTGAGTATGTTTCATATGAAAAGGTACCCTTTGATTGAGAGACTTTCCTAATTTCTTGGTGAGCAAGATGTTAACTCTCCCAGACAGCAGTTACTCTCTGACCAATTTTTAAAATGTCTGCACTTTATATGCCCCCAACAGATCATCTCATTGGCTTGATGCTGGCAAAACAATAAATACAAATTCGATTCGGTTTTGGAATCTTGGGGTATAATTTAAACTGATAGATTAAATTTGAATTATTGTCAAAACAGCAACCAACTCAGGTCTATATTTCACAGCCAAATGTTACATTTGTTTGCTTTCCCAGTACACTCTGGGATTGCTGGCCAGTCATATATACGGCACACAGGTAGTTATAAGCTCTCAGTTCAGAAGAGTGTTCTCTCCCTCTTAAAGATACAGTACACACCTTCAACTTTATAACACTTTGAGTATTATCTGATCAGCAAGTTCATTTATTAAAGTGACGAGCAGCGGATTGTTTACATGACCTTTTTGGCTTCACATTTCAATTTCAACATAGAACAATGGCTTGTGTTTGTGAGAAGATCATGTTGCTGTGTGCAACAGACTGTCACTAATAAGATTATGCTCCCGATAACACAGATTTCCTTTGTCTGTAAATTCTGCACGAAGTGATTTGAATACCTGAAAGGGATTTGGTTTTCCAATGTGATTTCCATCAATGCACTTATTGGAACCTCAGGCAGACAGACGGACACAGATGGTTGCAAATTTGTTTTCCTCACTGAAGGAAGCACACATTGCCATCAGAGTGTTTGTAACAGAGGGGCACCGGCTTATTCCTGTTTCTGGAGATTGTTGACTAAGTGGGTGAGATTCAGAGGTCCTGTACTGCATGTGATAAGAGGTGTTTTCATTGAACTGGATATTATGACCAAAGAGATTGGCAGGGTTGATGTTGGCAGCTGTCTCTGCTGATAGGAACCTAGAACAATGGGTCACAGTCTCAGAAAATGAGAGCAGACTGAGTGACTGAGATAAGGAGGAATGACTTCACTCAAACACCTGGGAATCTGTGATCATTTCCACCTCAAGAACGGAACCACTGACTACATTCCAGACAATAATTTGCAATGGTTGCAATGCTAAGTGGATCAAAAGATCTTGCAGAAACTGAGTGAGTTCTGAAAAGTTAATAATGAAGTTACTAAAATGAACACAAACACTGTGGCTGCTGGAAATTTGAAACAGACTGGCCGCAACTGTAGAGAGAGAGAAGCAGAGTTAATGTTTTGCATTTATTTAGATTAGATTATTTACAGTGTGGAAACAGGCCCTTCAACCCAATAAGTCCACACCAACCCGTCTAAGCGCAACCCACCCAGACCCATTCTCCTACATCTAACACTACGGCCAATTTAGCATGGCCAATTCACCTGACCTGCACATCTTTGGACTGGGGGAGGAAACCGGAGCACCCGGAGGAAACCCACGCAGATACAGGGAGAAGGTGCAAACTCCACACAGTCAGTCCCCTGAGGCGGGAAATGAACGGGAGTCTCTGGCGCTATGAGGCACCAGGACTAGCCACCGTGCCGCCCACAAACTTTTAATCAGAACAAAGAATGTTATTAAGCTGCAGTCAGGCTCCTGGTGTTAAATGGTATATTTCTGTCTGTGTTACTAACTTTTTTGGGGGGAGAAACAATCCCCTGATTTGCTTGACTGTGGCATTGTGATTGTGCTATTGAAACAGCAAAGACTCTTTCTTTGTCTCAGTGATGTCTGGGTGTAAATTAGGGTCCGTTGTTCATCGCTGACTCTGTAGGCAGTTCTGAATCATGGGAATATTGAATTTAAAATGTTGATCTTGCAAAATAGCAAGGTTTTCTCCCAAACAGGGAATCGAACGTCCATTACTGATCCTCACTGACCATGACAAGACTCTAAACCGAGAGATTTATTTTTCTGACTGACACAGTCAGATGTGGTGTACAGTAGCTCACACAGTCCTGTCCTTCCACACACCCCAGTTTCTGCACTCTGAATCAGAGGATGTCAATGGAGAAACACTTCCAGCCATTGGGACAATTCAGGAGATACCCATATTTTCCCTCAGGGGAAATCCCTGCATAGTGGTCTGTCAGGATCATAATGGATATTTCTTTAATATTTACTCAGTGAATTCCTAGAACAGAGAGATTGATTGGAGGCCCAGATTGTCAGCTTGAAGAGTAGTCACTGCTCTGATGTAGGGAATGGAAGGGTATCATTTGGATTGTTCATTTCACCCAATTGAAAAGGGGGCTACAGCTTTCATTGTGAGTGGGAGCTTGAGAAGCTGATTTAGCGTGGTTGTGGGGATGATTACACAAACTTATAGGAGCGGATTAATACACCAGAGGAATATGTCAGTGTTTACAGAGGGATCCGAGGGAGGTGGTGTGGGGGAAATGTCAGTGTTTACACGGCATTTCAAGGGAGGGGTTGGGTGGGGTGGGTGAAATGTGTCAGTGTTTACAGGAGGCTCCGAGGGGCTGGACCTTTATTTACAGGGGGCTCCTGTCCCCTCACCCACCCCAACCCCATCCAACGCCGTTTCCCCCTCCGACCCAGTACAATGCTGTTTCCCCGCCACAGACTCACTGCAACGCCATACCCCCCCAAACCCGTACAACACCGACCCCCAAACCCCGTCGAACCACCACACAACACCGTCCACCCCAACCCCATGCAACACTGTTCCCCCCCAACGCCGTTTCCCCCAACCCCATGCAACGCCGTTCCTCCTCCATCCCGTCCAACCCCGTTGCCACGTGACCCAGGGTGCGAGGGCCCATCCCAGGGTGTTCCAGCGTGCAAGGGCACATCCCCGAGTGCGAGGGCGCGTCCCAGGGTGTCCCAACGGGCGAGGACACATCCCAAAGTGTCCCAGCGTGCGAGGGCGTGTCCCAGGGTGCGAAATGGAATCCCGGAATTTGTGAGACAACCCCAGAGCGTCCAAGAGTGTGTGAGAGTGTCCCAGAGTGTGTGAGGGAATCCCAGTTTGGATACCTGGAGTGTGTGGGAGAGCCTCCCAGTGTCCCAGAGTGTGTAAGGGATTCCCGGAGTGTGTGTGTCCCAGAGTGTGTTTGCGAGTCCCAGAGTGTGTAAGGGAATTAGAGTGTCCCAGAGTGTGTGAGAGAATCCCAGAGTGTTTGGGCGAGGGTCCCAGTGTGCTAGAGTGTTTGTGTATGTGTATGTGTGTGTGTGTGTGTGTGAGAGAGAGAGAGAGAGAGAGAGAGAGAGAGTCCCAGAGTCCCAAATTGCATAAGGGAATCCCAGAGTGTGTGGGCGAGGGTCCCAGTGTCCCAGATTGTGTAAGGGAGTCCCAGATTGTGAAACAGAATCCCACAGCGAGTGAGAGAGAGAGAGTCCCAGATTGAGTGAGAGAGTCCCAGAGTCCCATGGTGTGTAAGGGAATACCAGAGTGTAAGAGAGATTCACAGAAAGTCCCAGGCTGTGCCAGCATGTGTGAGTGTGTCACAGGCTGTGCCAGCGTGTGTGAGTGTGAGTGAGTCCCAGGCTGTGCCAGCGTGTGTGAGTGTGAGTGAGTCCCAGGCTGTGCCAGCGTGTGTGAGTGTGAGTGAGTCCCAGGCTGTGCCAGCGTGTGTGTGTGTGAGTGAGTCCCAGGCTGTGCCAGCGTGTGTGAGTGTGAGTGAGTCCCAGGCTGTGCCAGCGTGTGTCAGTGTGAGTGAGTCCCAGGCTGTGCCAGCATATGTGAGTGTGAGTGAGTCCCAGGCTGTGCCACCGTGTGAGAGTGAGTCCCAGGCTGTGCCAGCTTGTGTGCAACAGTGTCCTAGAGTGTGTAACGGAATACCAAAATGTCCTAGAGTGTGTGTGTGTCCCAGAATTTGCGAGTGTCCCAGAGTGTGTGAGAGGGATTCCCAGAGTGTGTCAGAGAATCCCACAGTGAGAGAGAGAGTCCTAGAGTCCCATGGTGTGTAAGGGAATCCCCGAATGTAAGAGAGATTCATCGAGTATGCCAGAGTGTGCGAGAGAATCCCATTGTGTGTAAGAGAATCATAGTGTCCCGGAGTGTGTGGGAGAGGGTCCCAGTGTCCCAGATTGTGTGAGACAGTCCCAGAGTGTGAGAGAGAATCAGTGTCCCAGAGTGTGTACAGGAATCCCAGAGTGTGTGAGAGAGAATCCCAGAGTACCTGAGTGTGAGAGTGTGAATCCCAGCATATGTAAGGGAATCTGAGTGTCAGTGTGAGAAAACACCAGTCTGTGTGAGAGAGAATCCCAGAGTCCCATGATGTGTAATGGAATCCCCAAGTGAGAGAGAGAATCACAGTATGTCCCAGAGTGTGTAAGGGCATCCCAGTGTGTCCCGCGGTGTGCCAGAGGGAATCCCAGGCTGTGCCAGAGGAAATCCCAGAGTGTGCTATAGAGTATGATGGAGAATCCTAGAGTGTGAGAGAGGGAATCCCAGGGTGTGTGAGAGAACCCCAGAGTGTCCCAGTGTGTGAGAGAGGGAATTGCAGTGTGTCAGAGAGGGAATCACAGAGTGTCCCGGAGTGTGTAAGAGAATCCCAGAGTGTGAGAGTTTGCGACAGTGTCCCTGTGTGTGAGAGGGAATCCCAGAGTGTGTAAGGGAATCCCCAAATGTAAGAGAGATTCCCAGCGTGCGAGACACAATCCCAGTGTGTATAAGAGAATCACAGTGCCCCAGAGTGAGTGGGAGAGGGTCCCAGAGTGAGTGGGAGAGGGTCCCAGAGTGTGAGAGAGAGTCCCAGGTTGTGAGGGAGATTCGCAGAGTGTGTGACAGAATCCCGTAGTGTCCCAGAGTATGTAAGGGAATCCTAGAGTTCCCAGGGTGTGTGAGAGAGAATCCCAGAGTCCCATGGTGTGTAAAGGAATCCCTGAGTGTAAGAGAGAATCACAGAATGTCCCAGTATTGTGTAAAGGAATCCCAGAGGGTGCCGGGCTGTGCCAGAGTGTGAGAGAGGGAATCCCAGAGTGTGGGGGCGAAGGTCCTAGTCTTCCAGATTGCGTAAGGGAATCAGAGTGTTTTAGGGATTCCTAGAGTGTGAGAGAGAATCCCAGATTGTGTAATGGAATCCCACAGTGAGAGAGAGCGCGAGTCCCAGAGTCCCATGGTGAGTAAGGGAATCCCCGAATGTAGGAGAGATTCTCTGAGAGTCCCAGAGGGTGTGAGAGAGTGTCCCAGAGAATGTCACGGAATCCCAGAATGTGTGAGGGGGAATCCCAGAGTGTCCCAGAATGTGTGAGAGAATCCCAGTGTGTGTAAGAGAATCAGAGTGTCCCAGAGTGAATGGGAGAGGTCCAAGAGTGTGAGAGATTCCCAGTGTGTGTAACGGAATCCCAGAGTGTGAGAGAGAATCAGTGTCCCAGTGTGTGTGTGTGTGTGTGTGTCCCCAGAGTGTCGGCAAGAATTACGATGCATAGAATGGGGGTAGCAAAATGCAGGGGATGCAGACTATTAAAATGTGAAGCTGGTTTAAGGAACAGATATTGCATGTCCTTGATAGCTATATCCCTGTCAGGCATGGAAGAAGTGATAAGGTAAGGGAACCGTGGTTTACTACGGAAATTGCATCTCTTGTTAAGAAGGAGTAGGAGGCTTATATGTCGATGATGCAAAATGATACAGATGAGGCAATGGAGAGTTACAGATCAGCTGGGAAGGATTTAAGGAGAGAGTTAACAAGAGCAAAGAGAGGACACAAGCAGTCTTTAGCGAATAGAATAAAGGAGAACCCTAAAGCTTTCTATAGGTATGTGAGGAATAAAAGGATAGGGTAGGAATAGGGCCAATCAAAGACAGAAGTGAGAAGTTGAGTGTGGACCCTGTGGAGATTGGAGAGTTGGTAAACAAATATTTTTCATCGGTTTTCACTTGGGAAAACAAGTATATTGCAGAGGAGAAGAATGAGGTACGAGATATTAGACTAGAAAGGATCGAGGTTAGTTATGAACAGGTGTTATCAATTCTAGAAGGAGTGAAAGTAGACAAATCCCCTGGGCTGGATGGGATTTTTCTGAGGATTCTCTGGGAAGCTAGGGAGGAGAGTGCAGAGCCTTTGTCTTTGATATTTGGTTCATCGTTGTCTACAGGTTTGGCACCAGAGGTCTGGGGATTGCAAATGTTGTGCCCTTGTTCAAGAAGGGCAGTCGAGATGACCCAAGTAATAATAGACCAGTGAGCGTTACTTCTGATGTAGGAAAGATTTTGGAAAGGATTATAAGAGATAAGATTTATAATCATCTAGCAAACACTAATTTGATTTCAGATAGTTAATATGGTTTTGTCAAGTGCAGATTGTGTCTGACAAACCTCATTGAGTTTTTTGAGAAGGTGACCAAGCATGTAGATGAGGGTAGGGCAGTTGACGTGGTATACATGGACTTCAGTAAAGCCTTTGATAACATTCCACATGGTAGGCTGTTGGAGAAAATGCAGAGATGTGGAATTGAGGGTGATTTAGCAGTTTGGATTAGAAACCAGCTTTCTGGAAGAAGGCAGCAAGTGGTGGTTGATGGAAAATATTCAGCCTGGTGGAGTTTGGTTACTAGCGGTGTGCTACAAGGATCTGTCTGGGGACCACTGCTGTTTGTCATTTTTATAAATGACTTAGACGCAGGCATAGGTGGATGGAATAGTAAATTTGCAGACGACACTAAAGTCAGTGGAGTAGTGGACAGTGTGGAAGAACGTTAACTGGTTGCAGGGGGACTTGGATAAACTGTAGAATTGGGCTGAGAGGTGGCAAATGGAGTTCAATGGAACTAAATGTGAGGTGAAGCACTTTGAGAAGAAAAACAGGAAGGCAGAGTACTGAGCCAATGGAAAGATTCTTGGTAGTGTAGATGTGCAGAGGGATGTTGGAGTCTATTTACATAAATGCCTGAAAGTACCACCCAGGTGGATGGTGCTGTTAAGGCGGCATACGGTGTGTTAGTTTTCATTCATAGAGGGATTGAGTTGGGGAGCTGCAATATCATGCTGCAAATATACAAAACACTGATGCGGTTATACTTGGAATATTGTGCGCAGTTCTGGTGCCCATATTTCAGGAAGGATGTGGGAGCATTGGAAAAGATGCAGAGGAGATTTACCAGGATGTTTCCTGGCCTAGAGTGAAGGTCTTATGGGGAAGCATTGAGAGACTTGAACCTGTTCTCATTGGCAAGAAGACAGCTAAGAGGGTATTTGATAGAGACATACAAGATGATCAGAGGCTTAGATAGGGTAGAGAGTGAAAGGCTTTTTCCTAGGATGGTGACATCAGTGTGTACGAGGGGGCATAACAACAAATTGAGGCATGATTGCTTTAATACAGATGTCAGAGGCAGGTTCTTGACTCAGAGATTGGTTAGGGTGTGAAATGCACTACCTACTAATGTAGTTAACACAGCCACATTCAGGAGATTTAAACAATCCTTAGATAAGCACATGGGTGATTTTGGGATAGTATCGGGGGACGAGCTGAGAATAGTTCACAGGTCAGCGCACATCAAGGACTGAAGGACCTGTTCTGTGCTGTATTTTTCTATAACTACAGTGCCTTTACTGCCTTAAACAGAGTGATAGATCTTGTATTGTAGGCTTATGAAATGTCACTGATCTCTACCACACATGGACAAGGTATAGTCAGGGCAATAATATGCTGCAACAGGAGGCGAACAGGTAGCTTCATACAAAACCCTACTCCTTCTCACCTATTTTCACCTTCAAAACTGAACACCTTCCAGAAAAGCACCTCTATATCCCACCACAACACTTTGCCCCACAATTGTGGTGTCCGGCTGTGCACAAGGAGGAGTGCAACAGTCTGTACTGGGACCCACAATCACTTGGTAAAGACTAAAATCATCTGAGCATTGAGAGCCCCACCACCATGCAAGCATTTTATATTGTTTTTAACTCTGTTCCTGCCTTTCCCTTGTTTTTTCCTCATGAACCTGTTCAAAGTTGTTATTATACACACCTGCACAAGCTATGAACTGAACCTAAGGCTGTTGGTCCAAGATTCCGGATATTTTCACCGCATCGACTCTTACTTCCCTTAGGTATCCACCATCTGCTATGGCAGGATTTGAACCATACTCCCAGAATATTTACTTCCCTGAGCCTGCTGAGTCACGCCCGAATCAACTCTGTAATTGGGAAGAAGGGGCGTAACTGGAGGATCGAGCAGCGGCCGGTTCTCCAACCAGAATGAGCGTGGAGCGGGGCCAAAGCATTCTCGGGAGTGAACGCTTCAAGATTGGTCAGAAAGCAAACTGTTTTGCAGGATTGATCATTCTCACTAACATAGTGGAGCATTAAACCTTTCCCATAAATCAATAGTTGAGATGGAAATCTGATCACGTACATATTTCCAATCGATTTGCACAACTCGAGTATGAAACTTAATTTCAAACTTTCAGAACGATTGGTAATTTACATATCTGGCCGGTATGGTTGAGTTGGACCGAACAATCTGTTTGAATGCTAGATATCTCAATGACTTTAACAATTTTTCTGTCCAGTTAATGTCTAATATTTCACCCATGATTCCGTGCAGATATGAATATTCACTATCAACTCACTGATAACCTCAGACGCATGCGCAGTGTCGCATTGCTAAGGACAGAGAGACACATGGATCTGCTTTCTTCGGCTGCGATCAGCTTCAGAGAGCAGCGCTCAGATCCGGTGTGAGGGAGCCTCGCTGGGAGAAAGGAGCGGAGAGAATTCACAAGTCCTGGTTACAGGTTTAAAAAAAAACTCGAAAAAGACCCTCCAGGCCCGGGTAAGGAGGTGGCAGTCTCTGATCAGGGAAGGGGCCCAGGGTCACGGCCGCCATTTGTTTGAGGGAAGAGGGAGCGCGGGCCTGAGGCCCGCCATCTTGAGAAGGTCAAGGTGCAGGAGGGCGGGGCTCTCGGGGTCTGTAGAACAATCAGAGGAAAGGGAAGACCCATTGTTATTGATTAATCCCACGAACACAGCTTCACTGGGCGATCCTGCAGGAATATCCTCTCTCAGTCCTGCTGGGATGTTTCACCCCATCAGAACCAGCAGCTCTCCTCCTCTCTCAGCTCCCCTTCTGTCCTTCCTGCAGCATCTGTCCCCTGGAACATTGAGCTGCCTGTCCTGTCCCTCCCTCACCTGTTGTTCTGTAATAGCTGTGATATCCCAGTCCCATCTCAGATTACTTCACTAAAGACAGGAATGCACCCGATGGATGTTTCTTAACATCAGCAATTGTTTAATACTCACTTATAGGTTTTTAATTACATTTTTTTGAAGCATTTAATTCACATTCAATCATTCGCAATGGTGGGTTTTGAACGTGTGTCGAGAGAGCACTTGCTGAGTTTCTGGATAAATTGTCTCACAATAATGCCACGAGGGCCATCACTTTGCCTGCTTACAGTTTGTATATCGCAGTGCAACGTGAATCAAAACTCTTTCTTCCTGCACAATTGTTTGATCCTGAACTCTGGTGATATCACTCAGTATCTCTCCATGTGGTATCCCTCACTGTGTGGGTCCAATCGCTGCCTCTGTCAGCGTCTCTCACTCTTGCAGCTACTCCAGATCCTCAGCCAACGGAATTCTCCACTCCAGAAAGATGAGGCAGCACAGGCCAGGAATGGAAACTGGAATTTTCTAGATCTCTGTGGGGCTCAGTGCCATTCTACATGTGTAACCCTCACTGCATCAGTCTAATTCCCCATTCTGCTTATTTCTGTGTCTTCTATAGGTACTCATGGAGATCCTGACTCAATAGACTTGCCAACTGCTGGTTGGGAAGATAGTTGATCAGCCAGAGAGACAAAGGTCAGGGAGGTCGGGAGCCTTCAATAAATCCTGACGCCAGGTAACAGTGCACAGTGCACAGAGCAGAGAGCAATGGGAGGGCTCCAAACATCAGCTAACAAGACATGACATAAATATAGTGCTGGAGGGCGAGCACAATACGGACACACCCCAGGCTCCGTCACCACCTTGATTTTAAGTATTGTTGTACTGAGACAGCACCGGGAGTTCCCAGTTTTCAATCCAAGCGTGCGCTGTCTTGGTGAGCATCAGGATAACAGAGGGAAAAGCAGGCCTCCCACGAGAGGGTGGTAATGCTTCCTGGGATTTTTCTGTTCCCTATTCCCTCTCCCCTCTCCAACACTGTATCTATGGCATGTCTTGTGGACCAGTGTCTTCAATCATTCTAACTCCTATAACAGTTCCTATCTCAGTCGTCTCCTCCCCCTCACCAATTACTTCACATATTTGAAACCTCCAGCCCAGATGACCATCCATATCGCTGTAACTTGCTTCAGTCTCTGCAACATGCCTTGTCCCGATAGTCTCCTCCTTCAACAACTGGAGACATAGGGTCTGTTTCTGTGCTGCATGACTCTTCGGCCGAGGTTTCTGAAATGGAATGAGTCGGGTTTGCCTGTGTTTGGCTCATCTCCCTTCAAATCTTCTCCTCTCCATGTACCTGCCCGAGTGTCTTTTCCATGTTGTAATTGTACTTGTTTTCACCATTTCCTCTGGCAGTCCATTCCATCTATGCAACATACTCTGTGGAAAATATTGCCCCTCAGCTCCCTCTTTAAATCCTTGCTCTGTCACCTCGTGTTTGTGCCTCCTGCTATGGACTCACCTTCCTTTGGCTATTCACCTTACTTTGGCCCCATATGGTTTCATAAACCTTTATAAGGACACCCTGTGGCCTTCTCTGCCCAGGGGAAATATAGACGACAATGTTACAAATATCTCTAACTCATGTACTCAATGGTCTGACCAATGAAGACAAGTGTGCCACATGCTGCTTTCCCCACCACTCTATCCACCTGTGATTCCATTTCAAGAAACAATGTAACTGCACCCCCTTGGTCTCTTTCTGTTCGACAACACTGTCCAGGGCCCAACCATTACCCATGTTAGTCCTCCCTGGCTTGTCTGATCTAAATCCAACACCTGAATTAAACTCCATCTTTCATTCCTTGGCCCACTAGCCCAGTAGATTACCATCCCCTTTGATAACTATATTCCCTGCCCACTCTTCCACAAATCTTGGTATCCATAAACATACTAACAGGGACTGCTATCTTTTCACTCAAATTGTTTATGTAAATGGTGCACAACAGTGGTCCCAGCACCAATCCTTACAGAACACTGCTGGTCAGAGGCCTCCAGTCTGGACAACAACCCTCTCCCACCACCCTCTGTCTCCCACTGTCATCCCATTGTATATCCCATTGCTGGCTAGCTCTCCCTGATCCCTTGTGATCTACCCTTACTAAACAATGTATCATACTACACACTGACCACGGGTTTGCTGAAGCCAGAAACAACATCTGTTGCTCTGCCTTGATCTACCTTCTTGGTCACATCTTGAGCAAACTCCAGTCAAGGTTGTGGGACATGTTTTCCCACGCACAAAGCCATGCTGGCTGTCGGTAATCAGGCCTTATCTTTCCAAACACGTGTAAGTCCTACCTCTCAGAATGACCTCCAACAACTGACCCACCCTGATGGCTGGCTCATCAGTCTGTAGTTCCCTGGCTTTCTCTTGCAGCCTTTCTGAATTAATGACACAACATTATAATCAGAGTCAAAGAGTTATATCGCACTGTTCAATTAATGCTAACCATACTCGAAAACTGATCTCATCCTACCTTCCTGTTCCTGGATCATATCCCTTCAAACCTTTCCTATTCCTGTACTAATCCTAATGTCTTTAAACTTTGTAATTGTCCCCACATTCAAACCTTCCTTGGGAAGTTCATTCCACACGCATCCCACCCTCTCTGTGACAATGTGTCCTCATGTACTTTTAAATAAAATGTTTCTCCTCTAAACTTAAAAATGTAGTGCCTTGTCTTGAAACTCCCCTGTCCATGGGAAAAGACAACTCCCATTAACTCTATCAATCCCACTCATTATTTTATAAACTTCTTTGAGGTCATCTGTCAACATTCAGGTTTCAACATTCAGACTTTCTTTATAACTGAAAACTTCCATAACCAGCCACATCCCAGTAAATCTCATCTGAATCCTCTCCAGCTTAATAATATCCTTCCTAGAACTGGGTGACCCGAACTGGACATAGTATTCCAGAAGTGGACTCACCAATGCCCTGTATAATCTCAATGCAACTTCCCAACTCCTATATCCAAAGAATTGAGCAATGAAAGCAAGTGTGGCAAGCAAGTTTTTTTCGACCATCCTGTCTCTTCGTGTTGCAACTTCAAAGAATTATGTACCTGAACCCTGAGTTCTACAACACACTACCGAAGGTCCTATCATTAATTGTATAAGCCCTGCCCGTGTTTGTTGTACCAAATGCATTACCTCACATTTATTCGGATTGAACTCCATCAACAGTTTTTCAGCCATTCACATATTTCATCAGGATCCCTTTGTAATCTCAGAAAACCTTCTTCACTGTCCACAATGCCACCCTCCAGTCTATCAGCCTATTGCATGCAGCTCTCTATGGTACAAATATCTCTGCTAGGGGGCCTACAATTTCTTCACCAGCTTCCCACAGTGTCCTGAGATACATTTGATCAGGTCCTTGGGATTTATCTACCTTTGTGTTTTAAAACCTCCAACACCTCCTATTCTCTAATGTGGAATCATTTCAAGAGGTTGAGTCATAGAGATGTACAGCACAGAAACAGGCCCTTCGGGCCAACTCCTGCATGACGTATCTCGTCACATTTGCAGAATTTTGCCAATCTCCCTCTAAACCCTTCCTATTCATACATCCATCCACATGCCTTTTAAATATATTTCGATCACCTTCCACGATTTCCTCTAGCAGCTTATTCCAAACACTCTGCAGGAATCAATTCTCCTTTAGGTTCCTTTAAAGTCTCGCACGTTAAAGATATGTCGTGTCGGTTGGGAAACCCCAGCCTGGGGAAAAGACCTTGTCTATTGACCCTATCGATGATCATCATGATTTTAAACACTTTTATCCGTTAACTTCTCAGCCTCCCATGTTCAAGTGAAAACAGCCCCAGCTTATTCAGCATTTCCCTGTAGCGCAAACCCTCCAACCCTGGCAACATCCTTGTTCATTTTTTCTGAATCCTTTCATGTTTCACGACATCCTTCCTGTGGCATTGAGAACAGAATTGCACACAGTATTCCAATAGTGGTCAGGCCAAACACTGTTTAGTTCCCTGAGCGCCCCAGTCTTTATCCACAGTATGTTCCAAAGTGAAATATTTGTTTTGGATCTTGTGGTTTCACACATCGTTGCCTTCATTGATCATTAAGGAGACCGGGTTTGTCCCGAGCTCTTCATTTACTCTTAATACACTTGTAGAGTCTCTTTGGATTCTCCTTAACTTTCTCTGCCAAAGCGATCTCGTGTCCCCTTTGTACATTCCTGATTTCCACCCTAAGTGTATATCTACAGCCCCGATGCTCCTGAAGGGATTCCCTTGAGTCAGCCAGTTATATCTGACATGTGACCCCTTTTTTTCTTGACCACAGCCTCGAAACTCAGCCAGTGTTTCCTAATTCAGTCAGCATTGAGCTGCACACTAACAGGAACACGCTGGCGCCGAACGCTCCTTTTGTCTCGGTTTTAAGATATATCTACTTGCCAGACTTCCCTTTACCTGCAAATATCCTCCCCAGATCTACTTTAAAAGTTCCTGTCTAATACTATCCTGCTCCATTGTATAACTTGAACTTGTGGACCAGGCCTGTCCTTTTCCATCGCTATTTTCAAACTAATACAATTGCAGTGACTTTCCAAAGAGCTCCCCCACTAACACCTCAGTCCCATTCCCGACCTTGTTTCCCAAGGGGAGGTCAGGTTTAGCCCCATTCTCCATTTACATAATGACGGGAGTTTTTGGAACACACTTAACAAATTCCTTCCATCCAAATGCTTAACTCAGTAGCAATCCCAGTCCAGGTTTGGAATGGTTAAGATCCCCTACCCCTACAACCCTATTATTCTAACAGGTATCTGAGATTTCATGACACATTTGCTCGTTCATCTCCCATTGCCTATTGCTGTAGTACGACCGTAGCAAACTGATGAGCAATTTCTATTTCTCAGTTCCACCAACATCGCTTAACTGGGCGATCCTGCATGAATACTCCCTCTAGGTACTGCTGGGATTTTTCCCCCAATCAAACCCACCAGCTCTCCTCCTGTTTTGCCTCCTGTTCTATCCTACCTGTAGCATCTGTCCCCTGGAATATTGAGCTGCTGGTCCTGTCGCTCCGTCAGCTGTGTTTCTGTAATACCTACAACATCCCAGTCCCATGTTCCCATCCATGCTCTGGGTTCATCTGCCTTACCTGTGCGGCCGTTTGCATTGAAATAAATGCAGTTTAATCCACCAGTTTTCCCTCATTGTCTGCTATGTTCTTGCTTGCCATGTCTATTTATATTGCTCTCTTGAACATCTGTACCAGCCACAAATTTCTTTCTGGCCTTACGACTGTTATGGGTCCCACACCCCTGCCAGACGAGTTTAACTCCTCTCGAGCAGCTCCAGCAACGTTCCCCACCAGGATATGGGTCCACCTCCAGCTTTCAGTTCAGGTGCCTTTCCCACCCTGTCTACCTGTGCTGACACCTTCAGACATCCAGGGACTTGTCCACCAAGGTCGAAGTGTTGCTCAGTATTCAAGGAGGACCTACAATTCATGATGGATATTGTTCACTTATTAACTTCCAATAGTTATCAGAAGTAAACTCAATCTGCCATTACTCTGCTCAGTTCATCATCTGATCAATATCAGACGACAGCCCGAGACCATCCCCCTCACTGTGGACAACACCCTCAGCTTTCACGTCATCTGCAAAACTACTCATGATACCTCCTCCTTTCACATCTGAGATATTAATGTACATATTAACCAGCAATGGTTCCTGTACAGATCCCTATGGGACATCCGCTGGGCAAAGGTTTCCAATCGTGAAATACACGCTCCACCAATTGTGGAACCACTTTGCCAACTTGCCTTGGATCCCATGGGCTCTTCCCTTTAGGACCAGCCTTCCATGTGGGACCTTGTCAAAGACCTTAATAGACTCCATGTAAACCACATCATCTGCACTGCCCTCATCAATATCAGAGGACAGTCCTCTACCAAATCCATTCAGACAATCCTTAATGTATTCCTGTAATTTTGAATATTGATTCATTGTGTCCCTCAGAATTGTTTCCAATAATTTTCTTTCCAATGCTGTCAGACGATCTGCTCGGTAATTACCTGGCCTGTCCCTGCTGCTCTCGAACAATGGAACCACATTAGCTATCCTCCAGTCATTTTGCACTTCACCTGTGGCCAGCAAAGTCTTAAATATATCCGCCAGGGCCCCAGCAATCTGCTCCCTTCCCTCTCATTACAGCCTGGGATATACTTTATTGTTACTGGAAATTTCTCCACCTTTTTGCCTGTGAATACATTTAACGCCTCCTTCTCATTGATCTTAACATGTTCCAGAACCTCACCATCCCAACTGAAATCCCCAGCTACAATGCCTTTCTCCTGTGTGAATACAGATGGGAAGTGTTCATTGTAGACCTCACCTACTTCCTCTGGCTCCATGCACAGATTGTCCCTTTGGATTCTAACAGGCCCTACTGCTTAGTTGGGGATCCTCTTCCTCTAACTGTACTTATTAAATATCTTGTGCCTTATCCTTAACATTATCTGATAAGGATAATTTGTGACGATTGTTTGCCTGTTGATTTTTAAGGTCCCCCCACCCCCACCCCCACCCCCACCCCCCGCGCTTTATATCTAAAGCCGTTTTTTACTTATTATTGTTAGCGTTGTCCATTTTGCCTGAGTTTTCACAGGGTTGTGAACCATTGAATGTTTATGTTCCACATTTTGTTTACCCTGTAACCATATCTCTCTGGTGTCTAAATCTCTTTCATCTGTGTCACAAATCCAGCTACCTCATTGAAGAGACTTTGTCTATGCGGAAAAAAAATCTGTACTTTTTCCCACAATTTCCTATCAGAAACCAATTCGCTAATGTAGAGTTTTAGTTAAAATTTATCCCATCCTGTTCCTTTCTGCTTGTCTTCAGCCACATCTCCATGCTGTTCCAATGCATCACCTTTTCTATTTGGATTTGGAAAACACTTTGCTGTCGGTATGTCGTGCAGACCACGTGAGGATGGGCAGATGTCCTTCTCGAAAGGACAAGTGTTTGGGTTTTTTGTACATCAGCAATGTTTTCATACATATTTATGGATGGTTAATTATAATATTTGAATTTATTGATTTCAATTTATGCCATTTTAGACGGTGTGATTCAAACCTGTCTCCCCTGAACATTAGCTGAGGTTTTGGAAACATGCTTTAGCAATAATAACACTAGGCCATCACTTCGCCTGTTCACAGGTTGCGCACTCCTTGACCAGATATAGCAGTTCATCGTGAAGCTAAACCTATTCTTTTGTCACAATTATTTGATCCTGACACCTTCCTGCACTCTGGTGATATCACTCAGTATCTCTCCATGTGGTATCCCTCAATGTGTGGGTCTAATTGCTGCCTCTGTCAGCATCTCTCACTCTTGCAGCTACTCCAGTTCCTGAGCTAACAGAATTCCCCACTCCAGAGAGACGCAACAGCACAGGCCAGGGTTGGACACTGGGATTTTCCAGACCTCTGTGGGACTCAGTGCCATGCTCCATGTGTAATCCTCATTGCATCAGTATAATTTTCTATTCTGTCTATTTGTCTGTCTTCTGTGGGTAATCATGAAGCTCCTGACTCAATTGACTTCCCAACTGCTGGGTGTCTTGTCCATAACCTCATTGAAGATGGTTGGTCAGAGAGAGAGAGACAAAGGGCAGGGAGATCTGGAGCCTTCAATTAACCCTGCAGTGAGGTAAGATCACTCTCAAAACACAGAGCAGACATCACTGAGAGGGCTTCAAACATCAGCGAACAAGACATGACATAGATACAATGCTGGAGGGGGAGCACAGCACGGACACAGCCCTGGCTCAATCACCACCCCTATTTTAACTTTTGTACTGAGACAGCAGAGAGAGTTCACAGTTATCAATCCAGGCCTGTGCTTTCTTAGTGAGCATCAGTACAACAAAGGGGAAGGCAGGCCTCCCACGAGAGGGTGGGAATGCTGCCTGGGATCTTTCTGTTCTGTGTTCCCTCTCCAACACTATAGTTATTGTATGGATTGTGGATGAGTGTCTTCAATAATTTTTAACTCCTATAACAGTTCCTATCTCTGTAACCTCCTTCTTTCCATATAGTCCCTCCGCATATTTGAAATGCAGTGCACTCCAGACTACCATCCCTATGGCTATAGCTTGCTTCAGAGTCTACAACATGCCTTATCTCCGTATTCTCCTCCTCTTTAACTGGGTACAGGGTCATGCTGCATGAAAACAGAACCTTCAGTCCAAGTCATCAATGCTGACTATTTTTCCAAAAATGAACGAGCCGCATTTGCCTGTGTTTGGCCCATACCCTTCAACCCTTCCCCTCTCTACGTGCCTGCCTAAATATTGTTTCCATGTTGTAATTGTTCTTGTTTCTCCCATGTGGCCCTGGCAGTCCATTCCGTCGATCCACCATCCTCTGTGGATAACGTTGCCCCTCAGCTCCCTCCTTAAATCCTTGGTCTCTCACCTCACGTTTATACCCTCTAGTTTTGGACTCACCTACCATTGGCTATTCACCATTCTTACTCTCTGTATGGTTTTATAAACCTTTATAAGGTCACCCCTTTATAAGCCACCTCTCTCTCTAAGGGAAATATTGTAGACAATGTTACAAATATCTCCAACTCATGTATCAAAGTGCTGGCCAATGAGGGCAAGTGAATCAAATGCCGCTTTCCCCACCTTGTCCACCTGTGATGCCACTTCCAAGGAACAATGTAACTGCACCACTTGGTCTGTCTCTATTCGGCAGCGCTACCCAGGGCTGTACCATTAACCGTGTTTGTCCAAAACTCAATACCTGAATTAAAATCCATCTTTCATGCCTTGGTCCACTGGCCCAGTTGGTCGAGATCCCCTTTGATAACCGTATTCACTGCCCACTACACCATTCGTTTGATCATCCACAAAATTACTAACAATGACACTGATATTTGCGGCTGGCATGGTGGCACAGTGGTTAGCACTGTTGCCTCACAGCGCCAGAGACCCGGGTTCAATTCCCGCCTCAGGCAACTGACTGCGTGGAGTTTGCACGTTCTCCCCATTTGTGGACTTGTTGGGCCAAAGGGCCTGTTTCCATACTGTAAGTAATCTAATCTAATATTCTCAACCAAATCGTTTATGTAGATAATGCACATCAGTGGACCCAGCCCCGATCCTTATAGCACACCGCTGGTCACAGACCTCCAGTCTGAACAACCACCCTCTGTCAAGCCAATTTTGTATCCAGTTGGCTCACTCTCCCTGATCACATGTGATCTAATCTTACGAACCAGTATATCATGCTAAATCCCGTCAAAGGTCCTCCTGACAGAAATGTAGACAATATATGGTCACCACTAAACCAAAGCAATCAAGTTAGTGAGACCTGACTTTGTACGTGCAAAGCCGCGCTGACTATCAATCATCAATCCTTTCCTAAGGTGTGTAACTCCTGACTGGCAGCATCATTTTGACAACTTACCCACCACTGACATTGGGCTAATTGGTCTTTAGTTCCCTGGGTTTCCATCGCAGTCTTTCTTAAATAATGGAACAAACCCATATTGTTGTCAGAGTTGTACAGCATGGAAATTGACCCTTCAGTTGATACTAACCATAATCTCAAACTAAACTCATCCCAGCTGCATGTTGCTGGCCCATATCCCTCCAACCCTTTCCTATCCACATACTTAATGTCTTTTAAACGTTGTAATTATAATCCACCTCAGGAATTTGATTCCACACACAAACCACCCTCTGTGTAACAATTTGCCCCTTATATTTTTTTTAACATCTCTCTCTTCTAACTTGAAAAATGTGGCCCCTCCACTTGAGACTCCCTCATCCGAAGGAAAAGGCAATGACCATTAACTCTATCTATATCCCAACGTTTTTTTCTTAAACTTCTATAAGATCACCTCTCAACCTCCAGGCTCCAGTGAAAACAAACTCTGCGTATCCAGCCATTTTTCAGAACTCAAGCATTTCATACCCAGCAATGTCTTGGTAAAGCTCTTCTGAACACCCTTCAGGTTAATAATATCCTCTCTATAACTGGGCGACCAGAGCTGGGCAGAGTATTACAGAAAAGTCCTCACCAATATCCTTACAATATCATAATCATATCCCAAATCCTCCACTCAGTGGACTGAGCAATAGTCAGGCATGCAAAGCACTGTCTTGTCCATCCTGTGATGCAAGCTTCAAGAATTATGTACCTGAACCCGGAGGTCCCTCTGCTCTAAAACACTAACCGAGGCCCGAACATTAATTGTATTAGCTCTACCATTGTTTGTTTTGCCAAATGCATTACCTGGCATTTATTCAGATTGAATTTCTTCGACAGTTTTTTCAGCCCATTCACCCATTTCATTAAGATTCCTTTGTAGTCATAGCAAGCCTCATTCACTGTCCACGATTCCAACCTCCAGCCTTCCAGCAAATCACACATGGCTGTCAATGGTACAAATACCCTTGCTAGTAGCTCCACAATTTATTCACGAGGATCCCACAATGTCCTGTGATACACTTCATCAATTCCTGGGGCATTCCAGACCTTTGTTTGAAAACCACCAGCACCACCTCTTCTGTAACATGCACTCTTTTCAAGTCATAGAGATGTACAGCATGGAAACAGACCCTGCGGTCCAACTCATCCATGCTGACTAGATCTAAATAACACCATCACATTTATCAGCATTTGACCCATATACCTCTGAACACTTCCTATCAATTTACCCATCCAGATACATTTTAAGTGTTGTCATAGTACTAGTCTCTGTTACCCTTTCTCTCAGTTCATTCCATGCACACATCACCATGTGCATGAAAAGGCTGTCCCTTTTTTTAAGCCTTTCCTTAAACCTATGCCGTCTAGTTTTGGACTTCCTAAACTCTGGGAAAAGACTGAATGTTTACCCAATCCATGCCCCTCATGTTTATATAAACCTCTGTCAGGTCACCCCTCAGTCCCCGAAGTTCCAGGGAAAATAACCCCAGCTGATTCAGCAACAACCCCGGCAACATCTTGTCAATGTTTTCTGAGCACTTTCAAGTTTCACGACATCCTTCCTATAGCAAGGAGACTAGAATTGCTGAGCACTCCGATTGTGGTCTAATGTATTACTCTTGTTCCCTTAGTTCTCCAGTCTTTGTCCACAGTAAATTCTGGAGTGAAAAATTTGTTTCGGGTCTTAGCCATATCTGTGAATGAAAGCCAACACACCATACGCATTCTTAACAACCTCTCAACTTAGGTGGTAACTTCAGGGACACAGGATCCCTCTGTTCGTGCACACTGCTAAGAATCCTGCCTTTAACCTTGTAAAGCTTTACTACAGAATCCTCCAATCTGAAACTATTCCTATCTATGTAACTTCCTACAAGCCCTACAACACAAACTATGAAACCTCCTCAAGTCCCTATATTCCTAATGCCTGCAAAATCCTCCAGTCCCGATATTCCTCCTTAACTCTGTAAATGCCACGGGGCTTCAGTGCCTTTCTGGGGAACATTGCAGAGGAAGGAAGAGTTGTAGAAACTGTGCCATGTTACAGAGGCAGGAAGGGCTGCAGAACCTGGAGGATGGTACTAATGTAGGACGGGAAGTGGGACCTGTAGGAGTTAAGAGAGCGCGGGACCCATAGAGCCTGCAGGATGGGACCAAGAATGGGTTGTGGAAGCTGAAGGATGTTAGGATTTGAACCACAGATCATCTTTGATTGAACCATTCAGCCGATCTTAGAGTCAAAGAGATTTACAGCATGGAAACAGACCCTTCAGTCCAACGCGTCCATGCCGATCAGATATTCCAACCCAATCTAGTCCCACCTACCAGCGTCTGGCCCATATTCTTGCAAACACTTCCTATTCATATACCCATCCAGATGTCTTTATATCAGCCTCCACCACTTCCTCTGGCAGCTGATTCCATACATGTACCACCCTCTGCGTGAAACAAATTGCCCCTTAAGTCTCTTTTATATATTTCCCCTCTAACCATAAATTTATGTCTTCCAGTTCTGGACTCCCACACCTGAGGGTATAGACTTTGTCTCTTTCGCCTCTCCATTCCCCTCATGATTTTCTAACCCTCTGTAATGTCACCCCTAATGATTTTATAAACCTCTATAAGGTCACCCCTCAGCCTTCGATGCTCCAGCGAAAACAGCCCCAGCCTATTCAATCTCTCTCTATAACTCAAACCCTCCAATCCTGGCAACATCCTTGTAAATCTTTTCTGAATCCTTTCAAGTTTCACAACATACTTCCGATAGGAAGGTGACCAGAATTGCACACAATATTCCAAAAGTGACCTAACCAATATCCTGTACAACCACAACATGACCTCCCAACTCCTGTACTCAGTATTCTGACTAATAAAGGAAAACATACCAAATGCCTCCTTCACTCTCCTACCTACCTGTGACTCTGCTTTCAAGAAGCTATGAACCTGCACTCCAATATCTCTATGTTCAGCAGCACTCTGTCAGACCTGACCATTAAGTGTATAAGTCCAGCAAAGATTTGCTTTCGCAAGATGCAGCACCTCGTATACATCTGAACTAATCTCCATCTGCCACTTCTCAGCTCATTGGCCCATCAGATCAAGATTCCATTGTAATTGGAAGTAACTTCTTTCGCTGACCACTACACTTCCAAGTTTGTTGTTATCTGCAGACTGACTAACTATACCTCTTATGCTCACATCAAAATCATTTATGTAAGCAATGCAAAATATTGGACCCAGCACTGGTCACAGCCTCCAGTTTGAAAACAAACTCCACCATCACTCTTTGTCTTCTACATTTGAGCCAGTTCTGTACCAATTGACTAGTCATCCCTGTATTCCGTGAGATCTAACCTTGTTAACCAGTCTCCCATGGGGAACCTTGTTGAACGCCTCACTGAAGTCCACATAGATCACATCTACCGCACTCCTCATCAATCCTCTATGTTACTTCTTCAAAAAACTCAATCAAGTTTGTGAGACATGATTTCCCACTCACAAAGCAATGTTGACCATCCCTAATCAGTCCTTACCTTTCCAAATACATGTACATTCTGTCCTTCAGGATTCCCTCCAACAACTTGCCCACCGATGTCAGGCTCACAAGTCTATAGTTCCCTGGCTTTTCCTTATTGCCTTCCTTAAATAGTAGCAAAACGATAGGCAACCTCCAGTCTTCTGGCTCTGATGGGTCCTGTTTCTGGAGATCTTTACCGGAATGGGTGAGCACAGCTTCAGATTCTCAGGCTGGGAGATGTGAGTTCAGATGTGCAGCTATTTGCCCATTCTATCGGTGTGCCTGACACTGACCTGGTGGTGCTCTGGTAGAAAGCACTCTCCATGCATGTGGTAACATCCAGATCGAGAGACTGACCACAGCTCACCTCATCAAAGTCTTCATTTAGAATGTTCTTTATTTTAATATTTTTAAATGGCAGTTTTGTGAGATGCAGGAATTGAGGAGTTGTCATTTTTGAAATAATGAAACTTTCATCATTGACCCTGACCCATGCAATGGGGATTCGTGGATTCTGTTGTTCTCTCCAGACTATCACTGAGAGGATTGTATCAACAGGGAATCTGAGTGCAGATCGTCTTTGCTTGGTAGAGTGTCAATTTACCAGTTAATGTCAGCTAGGACTCAGTGTTGCTGGAGAATGTATAACTGTGTAAATACCTCACTGACAGATTCAGGGGTGAGTGCATTGGGCCCTGAGCACCAGAAGCTAGGAAATCTCATGCTGATTGTATGTGGCAAAAGTGAGAATTGCAGATGCTGGAGATCAGAGTCTCGATTAGAGTGGTGCTGGAAAATACATTCACTTATTGGAAAAAAGAATTCTTGACTGTCAAAGATATTCTAGAAAAAAAACTGATAATAGAGCAGTACATGGTCATGCAGTCTCAAGCTCATTTGCAAAGTGTCTATAAAAGTAATAGTAAAGTACTAAACAGATCCAAAATACACCCACTGTTCGAGACTGAGGAAGCTGGATATTAACAAAGTCGTCATGAGGGAGCCAAAAGGTGAATCAGATCAGTATTAGATTAGATTAGATTCTCTACAGTGTGTAAACAGGCCCTTCGGCCCAACCAGTCAACAGCGACCATCCGAAGAGTAACACACCCAGACCCACTTCGCTCTGACTAACGCACCTAACACTATGGGCAATTTAGCAGGCCAATTCACGTGACCTTAACATCTTTGGGCTTAGCAAAACGGAGCACCCGGAGGAAACCCACGCAGACATGGGGAGAATGTCTGTGTAGAGTTTGCACAGTCGCCAGAAGCTGGAACCAACTCATCCATGCCAACCAGATATCCTAACCTAATCTTATCTATTCAATTCTCATTTGCCAGCACTTGGCCCATATCCCTGTAAACGCTTCCTAATCATGTCTTATATCTATTTAGATGCCTTTAACATGTTTTAATTGTGCAAGCCTCCACCGTTTCCTCTGGCAGCTCATTCCACCCACTGCATGAAAGAGTTGTCCTTTAGGTCCCTTTGAAATTTTTCCCCGTTCACCCTAAAGCAATGTCCTCTACTTCTGGACACCACCACTCCCGGGAAAACACCTTGTCCATTTACCCTGTCCATACCCCTCATGATTTTATAAACCTCCATAACATCACTGCTCAAAATGGAACTCTAGGGAAAACAGCCCTAGCTTGTTATTCCTCACCCTGTAGCTCAAATCCTCCAACCCTAACAACATCCTTGTAAGTCTTTTTTGAAACCTTTCAAGTATTACAGCACCCTTCTGATAGGAGGCAGGCCAGAACTGCACACAATATTCCAAAAGTGGCCGAACGAATGTCCTGTACAACAACATGACCTCCCACATCCTACATTCAATGCTCTAATCAATAAAGAAAAAATATACTGAACACCTTGTTCACCATTCTATCTACCTGCAACTAGACTTGCAAGAAACTATGAACCTGCAGCCCAAGGTCTCTCCAGAGTCTTGCCATTCAGTGAATAAGTCATGCCCTGAATTGCTTTTCCAAAATGCAGCACCTCACATTTATCTAAATTAAACCCCATCTGATCAATATCTCATTGCACTCGGAGGTAACCTTCTTCGCTGTCCACAATACCTCCAATTTTGTATGACCCGCAAACTTATTTACCGACACCAAACAATTTAAGTGAATGACGAAACAAATCCAGAAATAAGCATTCTTTTTTTCTGGTTTTGAATGTGCTTTGCGTAAATTTGCCCGAAACGTCGATTTCGCTGCTCGTTGGATGCTGCCTGAACTGCTGTGCTCTTCCAGCACCACTAATCCAGAGTAATGTGATGGGAGAGTTTACTGAGGGGAAGGATTTCCTTTGTGTGAGCTCTGCAGTAGATTTTCTTCATTCGTGGAGGGAATTGCCTTCTTACTCACGACTGCATAGCTCTGAATGATGATACAATGCTGTCTGAATCAGTACATATAAACACCCCATTTCACTCCTTTTCACAACATCTGAGATCTTTAGCACATTGTATCACGCTCTTCTTTGGAGGCAAAAAAGCATGAAATGGAGCCTCAAGGAATCGGAGCAGGAGTGGGGCTCAAAGTTTGGTAGAAGATTTGTAGCTCGGGTGCTCGTTGTTTTGGTTCTGTTCGCCGAGCTGGGAATTTGTCTTGCAAACGTTTCGTCCCCTGTCTAGGTGACATCCTCAGTGCTTGGGAGTCTCCTGTGAAGCGCTTCTGTGATGTTTCCTCTGGCATTTATAGTGGCCTGTCTCTGCTGCTTCCGGTTGTCAGTTCGAGCTGTCCGCTGTCGTGACCGGTATGTTGGGTCCAGGTCAATGTGTTTGTTGATAGAGTCTGTGGATAAGTGCCATGCCTCTAGGAATTCCCTGGCTGTTCTCTTTTTGGCTTGCCCTATAATGGTAGTGTTGTCCCAGTCGAATTCATGTTGCTTGTCGTCTGTGTGTGTGGCTACTAGGAATAGCTGGTCGTGTAACAGCACACAAACCAACAGCCACTCTCAGACAACAACTCACCAGAACGAAGGACCCGATACCCAACATGAGGAAAACTAATGTAGTGTACAAAATCCCATGCAAGGACTGCACAAAACACTACAACGGACAAACAGGAAGACAGTTAACGATCCGTATACACGAACACCAACTAGCCACGAAACAACACGACCAGCTATCCTTAGTAGCCACACACACAGACGACAAGCAACATGAATTCGACTGGGACAACACTACCATTATAGGGCAAGCCAAAAAGAGAACAGCCAGGGAATTCCTGGAGGCATGGCACTCATCCACAGACTCTATCAACAAACACATCGACCTGGACCCAATATACTGGCCACGACAGCGGACAGCTCGAACTGACAACTGGAAGCGGTAGAGACAGGCCACTATAAATGCCAGAGGAAACATCACAGAAGCGCTTCACAGGAGGCTCCCAAGCACTGAAGATGTCACCTAGACAGGGTACGAAACGTTTGCAAGACAAATTCCCAGCTCGGCGTACAGAACCACAACAGGAGTAGGGCATTCATTCTATCAGATCCTGGCTGGGCTAACCCAGGCCTCAACACCTCTTTTATGCTTTATCCGCATAGCCCTCAACTGCTCAATATTTCAAAAATCTTTCTGCCGTCTTTTAGAATAATTTGAGATAGAATCACAAATTCCCTACTGTGTGGAAACAGGCCCTTCAGCCCAACAAGCCGCACTGACCCTCTGAAGAGTAAGCCAACCAGACCCATTCCCTCCCACATTTCACTTTCACAATTGTTTGGGCTAGAAAATTCTAGCCATTCACTGAGAGAAAAAAATCTTTACATTTTTTACAGAATGAATGTTCACTTATGTAATGTCCCCTGGTTTGACACTTCACTGGTGCTAGAAGATCTAGTCAACACCTACCCTGTCAAGCTCCTCAGAATCTTGTTTCTATAAAATCACTCCTTATATTATGTGGTTGGCACGGTGGTTAGCACTGATGTCTCACAGTGCCAGAGACCTGGGTTCAATTCCTGCTTCAGTTAACTCTGTGTGGAGTTCGCACGTTGTCTGTGTGGGTTTCCTCTGGGTGCGACAGTATCCTCCCACAATCCAAAGAAAAGTGCAGGTTATGTGAATTGGCAATGCTAAATTGCCTGTAGTGTTAGGTGTAGGGGAATGGGTCTGGGTGGGTTGTGCTTCGGTGGGTTGGTGTGGACTTGTTGGGCTAAAGGGCCTGCTTCCACACTGGATGTAATCTGTTTGTCGAGATTCTATTGAATAATGACCTAATCTGTTTAGATATTCCTGATAGGTCAACCTTTTCGTCCTCTAAGCAGCTAGCTGAATCTTTTTTTTTAATGGCCTCCAATCCTGGTTTATCCCTTAGCAATGGGAGCTAACATTGTATACAGTACTCCAAGTGAGGTCTCAGCAACAGCCAGTGTGGTTAACCAATCCTCACTCCGTGCAAATACCTTACCCCTGACACAGTGAGCTCCTGTATTATGCAATTAACTTTTCTGAAGCACCTTATCATTTGCATTTTTAAACTCTAAATACAGAACATCATTGGATTGCCCTTTATCAGCCCTGCTTGTTAGCTCCTCAATGAACTGTTGCAAAATTGTCATTGTGTCTCTTTCACAAAACCCAGTCTACCATGTTTAATGATAAGCTTTTCTAAATGTCCTGCTATTTATTACTTTAATATTCGTCTCTGCTGTATTACAAAAACAGATATTAAACTAGCTAGTCTATAGTTTCCTGATTTCTGTCTCCCTTCCCTTCTTGAACAGGCGCTTCAATCCACTGGATGCTTCCTGTATCCCCTGATTCTGGAATATTCCAATCGATGCCTTGAATATCTCTGCAGTCAGTTGCCTTAAAAATGTTTGATCCAGGCCATTAGGTCCTGTCTGCCTTCAGTCCTATTAGTTGGTCAATAGTTTGTCCCTTGTGACAAAGACTGATATAACATTTTTCTACCCATGATTAACTTGCTTATTTGCTACCTTTAGGATGATAACGGTATCCTCCTTCATGAAGATCAATGTAAAATATCGGTTTAAATTATCTGCTGTTTCCTTGTACCCATGATCAATTCCACAGTCAGAACCTCCAAGGGTTCGATGCTGACGTTAGATACTCAATTTTTATATACCTGTACAACTCTCGCCATTCATTTTTGTTTCTTGTCAATTTAATTGCATGATCAGTTTTCTCCCTTTTTGGTCATCCGCGGCTATGTCATTCTTTTCCTTGTGGGTACTACTCTTGACTGCCTTTGTTACCCATGGGCGGTTCACCTTTCTCTTCGAGTTCTCCTTTTTGCTTCAAATTAACTTTTGCTAAGAATTATGTTAAACAAAACTCATCATATTACAGTGACTGAGCATGTGATTTTTTTTAAACATTGGATGCCTTAATGTCCTCATTGGGTTTTGATGTTTCAAGGAAGATCTGAGATCATCTGCAAAGGAGGTGGCAGATGATTCACTGTTAATTTACAAAATTAATTTGAATACTTGCAAAAAGAAATTATTTGCATTACTGTGAGAGCAGGGATCTAGCCAAATAGCTATTTTAAAAAGGTGGCACTGTTGTGATGGGTTGAATAGGGGCCTCTGATTTCAAAAGCACAATGTGATCCAAGTTGTCTTCTAATCTGTGCTGTACTAATTCTTTCTGATTGAGATGATTGGGTTGGCATGTGTGCAGGTTGTAGAAGGATCTCTGACTGCCACAAACCGATCTGGGGGAACAGCTCCTGTGTCAGTGACAGTGCTGTTGGACTAATAGAGGCAACAACATTCAGACTTCATGAAGCAACTGTGAACCAGAGCTGCAAACCCACAATCCGAAGAACTGCAGGTTAGGTGAATTGATCATGCTAAATTTCCCATAATGTCCAGCGATGCACAGTTTCGGTGCATTAGTCAGGGGCAAACATTGAGGAATAGGTTTGGTTGGGATACTCTTTGGAGGGTTGGTGTGAATTTGTTGGGCTGAAGGGCCTGTTTCTACAATGTAGGGATTCCATGCTCTGAGTAATTTTGGAGATCTAACAGAATCCTGGTATTCAGAGGGTTCTCTGTTAGTTAAAATAATATTGCGCACTCAGATAATGTTAACTTCTGAAGCAGTTTGAGGTAGACTGCTCTGTGCAATTTCACAACAGATGCTCTGGAACCAATCATGGAACAGCTATTTTAGACCTGATAATATGATTCATTAATGAACTCAAAGTAAAAGACCTTTTTGGTAAGATGCAATGCAGCATGATAGAATCTAGCTGTAGGGTGAGGAATTTGGTTCTTCAACGAGTATCTAAACTTAAAGGCAATCACAAGGGGATAAGGTAGTAGTTCGCTAAACTGGAATGGGACTATAGTTAGAATGTTAAAGCAGAAGAATATATTCAGTTATTTTATAATTCTCAACAATATATATTAAAGTGTAAAAGAAATGCACGATGAACAGCGGTGCATAGCTGAGGGAATTATGAGTGACATCAAATTGAAAGAAAAGATGCACAAAACTGCAAAGATGTTGGTAGACTAGAAAGTTTAAACATTTCAAACTATCGAAGGATGAACAAAACAACAGATGGAAGATATTTTGTCTCTTGTCAGAGAGACTGTAGTAACATCTTTGTTCCCATTTAATACCTTGCTTATTTCCCAGCATTAGAGTGGTAACAGTAGCTTCTGGATTAGTAAGATAATTGGGCAAATTAACCCACCAGTTACTCAGCCTAAAACACAGTGCTCTTGTGATGCTGTGGTTGTGTTTCCAACTTTGAGCCAGAAGGCCTGGAACTGTCCCACCAGTTCCAGAGGTGTCATAATGCACTGAAATTGGTTGATTGGGAAAGGAATATGAGACAAGATGGTCTCTGGGAATTCCAAACTTGACTGTTTTGTATCCTCACCTGAGGCCTGATCTCAATTAATCTGCCTCATTTAAATGGAATTGCCTTTTCTTGTGTTGAATATAATTGAAGTTTGTCCTGTCTGCATGCCCTTGTGCAAAACATGTTGCAATCTGTCAAAGAATAAGATTGAAAACTCCGATCAGCCTGTTCAAGGCCTTAAACCAGTGGCCTTTTGCACTGGGACAGTAGGTGCTTCAGAATTGATCCCATTTCCCATTAAGCTGAGACAGGTGGTGGTGAGCTTGCTGAAATGTCTTTCACTGAAACATTTTTGAATTAAAATAAATTACTTTGGTTGCGGTACAATTGAATTTAGACACTTAGTGGGGAGTATCGACTGTCATTTCTTTGTTTGTTTCATCGCAGAAGGAATGAGACCAGCCCAACGCCAGCCGGACCTGCGGAGAAACTGCCAGATATTAAAATGCGTAACTCTGCTTCATTAGCTAGTCTGACTGAGTCATCCAGACTCAAACATCATAACTGGAGGTGGGCTTTTTGTGTTCACTGTGGATGCTTTCACAGAGTTCAAAATTAATGCATAACATATTTCTTGAGAACTGAAAACAACAAATACTGAAGATCACAGGAGGGAGCTGATGGCTGAGTGATATTATTGCTAGACTGTTTATCCAAAGATCCAGGTTGCATTCTGGAGAACCAGGTTCGAATTGTGTCACAGGAAATGGTGGAATTTGAATTCAGTGAATATCTGGAATTAAGAATCTCATGACCATGAATCCTTTGTTGGGTTATGGAAAACCCATCTGGTTCACTAATGTGCTTGAAGTAAGAAGCTACCATCCTTACCTAGTTTGTCCTACATGTGACTCCAGACACACAGCAATGAGCTTGACTTTTAACTGCCCATTGGGCAATTAGGGATGAGCAATGAATGCTGCTGAGCCAATGACACCCTCATCCCTTGAACTTCTTTTTTTAAAAAAAATTGATGGAGAGAGCAAGCTAACATTTTGAGTCCAGATGATTCGACATCAGATCTCTGATCGAGTCATCGAGACACATCGTTAACTTTCTTAGTCTCCAGGGATGCTTTCTGACCTGCTGTCAGCTCCAGCATTTGCTGTTTTCAGTACAGATTCCACCATCTGTAGTAATTTCCTTCTAAACTTCTTCATTATGTTGTTTATTAAATGTCCACTAAATTGCTGCTACGACTCAACACCTTACCTACAGAGTACTGTGGCCCTGGTGTCAAAAGCCTCCATTAACTTGTTCAATTACACCATAGTTTAGGACAATTGCAAAATGCCACTGTGGCTGAAAAGAATAGAATCATAGTCACCAACATGGAAATGAACCCTTCGGTTCAACTCATCCATGTCAACCAAATTTCCCAAACTATGCCAGTGCAGTTTGCCAGCATTTGGCTTATATTCCTCAACCTATCCTATTCATGTACCTCCCCAAATGTCTTTTAAATGTTATTACTGTACTTGCATTTACCACTTCCACTGGCCGTTCATCCCGTGTCCCAACCAATCTCTTTGTGAAAACGTTAGCAACTCATAGTTTCACTGTTGACTACGGTGTGCGAATCGCTGGGGATGATTGTTCATTCAGGACCACCCCCATCTGAGCACGGCTTGAATGTAGCTTGGGCCTTCTTGTGGGTTACCACATGCTGCTCAAGGCTTTGTGTTTGCGCAGCACAGCTGTCTATGGGTGGGGGTGTTGTGGAAGGAAGGAGGAGGAATGAAGGAATTAATGAATTTATGGAATATGGGTGTCACTGGCTGTGCGAACATTTATTCCCTCATTCTAATGCCCTTGAGAAGGTGGTTGTGAGCTCTCTTTTTGAATCATTGCAGTCCGTGTGGTTTATAGACCTATTGGTAGTGCTGTTGGGAGGGGATTCCAGAATTTTGGCTCAATGACACTTCAGGACTGCTGAAAGATTTTCAACTCCAGATGGTAGTGGCTTGGAAGGGAACCTGCAAGAGGTGATGTTCCCATGAAACTGCTTCCCTTTTCCTTTTGTTTGGTATTGGTCATAGGTTTGGAAGATGCTATTGAAGTGTTATGAATTGATGTAATGTATCTTGTAGATAGTACATAGTGCTGCTCTGGGCATCAGTGGAGGAGGGAGTGAATGTGGTGCCAATCAAGCAGTCTGCTTTTTCCTGACACTGTCAAGCTTCTTGAGTGTTCTTGGAGCTGCACCCAAACCTAGCCAAGTAGTGAATATCCTATTGCACTCCGGAGTTGATTCTTGTCGATGGTGGACAGACTTCAGAGATTTGGAGGGTGGTTTCCTTCCCATAGTTATATGGAAAGTCCACTTCAATTTCTAGTCAATAGTAAACCCCCAGAATATTGATGGTGGGGGATTCGGTGATGGTGGGTTTGAAGAAAGAGGCTGCAAGGTTTTTGGTGAAGGGGCTTCAGGTTGAAAGCTAGGGAGGGGGGAATAAGGTAGAGGCTAGAAATGGATGGGTGGGGAAAAATGCTGCAAAGGAGACATCATGGTCTTTTCTCTGTGCTGGGTCCAGCTGGTCTGCTGACACTACTGTAGAGATATTGTGCCTCACCTCACCAAATCAAACAGCCTCTCACCATAGTCTTTCCAATACCAGGCCCATTAAACACCTTGTATTAGTCCATTCCTCTTACTTCCTCCTTTTGAAATTAGAACAAAAGAGCATCAGAAGTAGGAGCAGGATTATTAATCCAGCCCCTTGTACCTGCTCTGCCATTTGATGCAGACATGGTTAATCTCATCTTGGCCTGAACACCACTTTCCTGACAGCTCTCCTTAACTCTTCAACCCATTACTAATTAAAAACCTGTGTGTCTCTTATTTAAATTTACTTCATGTCCCAGAATCCACATTGTTCTGAGGTAGTGAATTCCCAAGATTCACAATCCTCTGAGAGAAGTAATTCCTCCAACTTTCCCTTTATTGTAAACTTACGACAACTCATTGTAGATTGAATCATCTTCTCTGCATCTACTTGGTCAATCCCTTGACCATTTTATAGACCCTCAATGGTACCACCTCTCATTCTTGGGCTCCAATGAATATGAATGCAAATATTGGTTGGAGTTCAGCTTGTGACATTTTAATAACTGTGGCAGAGGATGTTGGTTCAAAACTGAGCTGGACAGTTAGTGCTTTTCAAATAAGAAATAGTTGATGAGATTAAGTACGTTAATATATTGGAGTTTTGTTTTTAGGAAGATTTACTGTTGGGAAGATTTGGTTAAGGGAATATTGCAGTCAAAGCTGTGGAAGATTAACCTCCACCCATGTGTGAGGTCGTACACTGTGGTCAAAAGACTAAAGAGACCACTTCCTCTTTGGAAATATGTCCTTAAATAGGGCAGAGGGATCTGGAGATAGGAATGAGTCACTGGCAGCAAATGGCACCGGTTTGTGAGGTTAGATCGAGAAGTAGATCATGGGTTTATTTCTGGGGCGACAGAATGGAAATGTGTTCGATATGTGTAGGACCATGGACAGGTCACCCTTGGAGCACTGCACACAGTTCGGATCGGGGAAGGTAAAGAATAGTTACTGGAATTATATCCAAACTGAGTTTGAATTCATCAAGTAAGATTGGGCAGTCTTGTCTCATTGAAAAAGAGTGACATGGTCCAGTTACGTTTGATCGGGTAGACATGGAAAAGATGTTTCTGTTTGCGAATGACAGAATCCACTGGATCTGGGGATATAATTGTAATCACTATTAAATCTAATGGGGAATTTGCAGAGGGCGACAAAGTCTTTACCCAGAAAGGGGTTTGACTGTAGAACTTACTTCATCAGGAATAATTGAATCAAATAACAGATGAATTCAAGGAGGAGCTTGGAATACAAGAAATCGAAGAAAACTATGTTGATGGGTTTAGGTTGGGAAGGAAGCCTGTATAAATCACAAATACTGAGAACCTGTTTTTGTGTCCTGAAACTACGCATCTGTGTTGTTCTGTGACATTTCTATAGGAGCAGCAGCGGCAGCAGTAAATAAGGCAGCTCACCCTTACCATTCTTGGAGAAAAGCAGAACCTCTGGCCACACAAAAGGGAAATAGCTCTATTGAGGAGGTGGTTCAAACAGTGGTCTACGTCTCGATCCGCAGAGACAGTGTGCCTTCATTACCTGGTGAGAAAGGTGAATTCTTTAACCAGAAATGATGTTTTGTCCTTCCACTGATCTCATGACTTAAGCAGGGAAATGTGTCTCTTCAGTTCGATGATTTGAATCAATCAAATCTTTTGCTACGTTAGCACTCCTTCCCTACCCAAACGATATGTGGGTCAAATAGGCACATGTCCTGCACTAATTTATTTCAAGATTCCTTTATTCAGTCATGTGCTTAAGCTATTCAATCCAACTTCCTTGTGTTTCCCTTGGATCTGTGGTTGTGCATAAGGAAATTTAAACAATGTGTGATTCAATATCAAAGTTGTGTTGAATCAATAATTGTAGCCCAACTCTGCTCTTTGAGCAGATAATTAACCCAAGGATTCTAGCTCAGCCCCTAACTTCAAGTTCAAGTTCTAAACCTTTCAGTGAGCAATGGAAAATAACAAAGAACAATGTCAATCATTTATTATCTCTCCAGACTCTGCTTCTGTTGCCACTGAGTACTGCCATGAGTTCGACAAGTCAATGACGAAAGATGAGATTGAAGAGAAATCCGTCCATTCCCTCCTGCCACCAGAGAGCCATCACCGCTTTAATATGGGGAAGAAACGCAGCCAGCAGGATGATTCAGATGAGGACATAGTGCGGGACCAATCAGCTTCTCCTATGGATTAGGGTGAGTGGTGGTACCAATTACTGGGATCTCAGTGCTTGGAATAGTTGCTCCTCTCCATGTTCGAGGTATGTTGTCATGAGATTCAGATGGAGAGGACGAGGACCATATGGTGTAACGAGTGTGAGCCAACAGTTGGGCAGGGCCTGTGTTTTTGAAAAAAAAGCGAGTACCACTCGGTAACAATGTGCCCAGAGTTTATCATTCATGCAGGAGAATAAATATTTCACATTGATAATCTTTGTGATCGTGTTTCCATGTGTTGAAGACAAAGATTAATATTTAATGGGATTAATTGCTCCCCCAATCAGATAAACACAAGGCAAATTTGACTGCGAAGAATGTCCCTGAATTTACACCTTTCTACTGTCCTTAAAGGCAATAAGATGCAAAAGATGTCCTTGCAGAGGAACTTGATTTGAACAAGAGATATTTGTGTAGATAACAAGAGATATTCTCATTGGAAGGGGATATGGTTAGTGATATCCTGCATGGATCGGTGTTGGAGCCCTAATTATTCACTATTCATAATGAAAGGAAAGCCACATTCAAAATTTGGGGCCACTCTGCATATTACTGCGATTCCAAGTGTAGGTAAATGGAAGCATAGCATTAAAAAGCAATCTTGATAGATTCAGTTAAATGAAAAATAAGCGACAGATGAGTTTGTGCAGGCAAGTGAGAGGTTGGATCAAAATAGGACATTTCTTGATTGTGAAAATAGAGAGAGAGTGGACTCCAAAGAAACTTGGTGGGATTGATCCAGCTGTATAGTTTATGAAAATGTCACAGACAGGTTCAGAAAAGTGACCAAGGGGCCGGTAGAATGTTGACATTGATCTCGACAGACGACGAGATACCAAAGGATTAGAAGTCATGCTTCAGCAAATCCGAACCTAGTTAGACCAAGCTGTCAGGGCTGGGCACCACGGCTTAAGGAGAGTATCACTCTGAGTGGAAGTGCAGTGTAGATTTACTGATGTGATACTTGGATTCCAAGGTTTAATTTAAGAAGATTAAACAGATAAACTGTTAGAGTCAGAACATTGAGGTGTGATATCGGGGAACACATTTATACACAGAAATGGATAAAGTTGGATAAAGTTCCACAAACAGCGATTGACTGGAAATCATTTGCAAATTTTAAATCTGAGATTGGTAGATTTTGAATGAAAATGCTGAAGGATTATGGGACAAAGACAGGGATTTGTCATGATGAGGAAGATTACCATGATTTGGGTAAATGGTGGAATAGGCTCACGGAGCTCAAAAGCCTCCTCGTGCTCTGATGTTGATGTAACCATGGCACTCTTATTGTCTGCAAGTGCAACTCCTGTTGTGTTTTTGGTTATTTATCAGAACCTGGCAGCAAGTTAGTGACTGGAGTCCTGACCAGAAAATCATCAGTGTGAGGGACTTCGCTGGTCTTAATGTGTTTCACTTCTGATGAAATGACATAGCCAGCAACTCTCCTTCCATCCCTCCCCCACTCTCTACCCCACACTCTCCCCCGCTCCCGGCAACCCCCTCTTAACACCCCACCCTTCTCCCCACCACCTCTACTCCATCGCGCCCCCCTCTCGCCTCCCCTCTCGCGCCCCCGGCACCCCCTCTCGCCCCCCCGGACCCCGGCCCACCCTTTCGCCCCCCCATTTGCCACCCCCTCACACCCCTTCTCCCCCCTCCTCCACTCTCACCCACCCCATCGCCCCCGCCTCTCGTCGCCCCTCTCTCGCTGCCCCTTCTCCCTTTTGCCCCACTTCTCACCCCCCCACCCTCCTGCCCCCTCACACCCATTCTCCCCCTCCCTCTACCCCCTTCCTCTATCGCCCACCCCCTCCCTCTACCGCCCCTCCCTCTACCCCCTCCCTCTACATCCCCTACCCATCCTCCCTCTCTCCCCCTCCTTCTACCCCCCTCCCTCTACCATCTCCCTCTACCCCCCTCCCTCTACCCCCTCTGTACTCCCTCCCCATCTCTCTCTGTTTCTTTCTTTCTTGCCTCTCCCTCACTGCCACTCTGCCACTCTCGCTCGTTCTCGCTCCCTCACTCCCTCGTTCCCATGCTCCCACTCTGCCAATCTCGCTCTTTCCTTTCACTCTCTCGCTCTCTCTTTATCTGCCCTGTCTCTCTCTTGCTCTTTCTTGCAGCTGTTCCTCGCGCTCTCTCTCTTGATCATGCTCCCTCTCTCTTTCAGCCCTCCCTCCCTCTCTCACAACCCTCTGTCTCTCATCCCTCTCTCTCTCACTCGCCCCCTCTTTCTCTCGCCCTCTCGCTCTCCCCATCTCTCTCTCTCGCTCCTTCTCTCTCTCGCTCCCCTTTCCTCCCTCTCTTTCATATCCCCTTTCTCCCTCCCCCTCTCTTTTGCGCATGGCCCTCTCTCTCTCTTACACCCACTTTCGCCCCTCTCTCTCGATATATCTCTCTTTGTTCCTCCTGTCACCATCGCTCTCACCTCTCTCGCTCTCTCTCTATCACCTCTCCCTCTTCCTCCTCTCACTCTCTCGTTCTCTCTGTCGCCGCTCTCTAACCCCTTCCTTGCTCTTTCTCGATCACTCTCTCCCTCACCCTCTCTCCCACACCCTCTCTCCCTCTCTCTTTCCCTCACTCTCTCACTCTCACTCTCTCTCTCCTATTTGCCCCCTCTTTCCCTCATTCTTGCAACTCTCTCCCTCTTTGTCTCATTCTCTCTCACTCGTTCTCTCTCTCTCACTAACTCTCGGTCACTCTCTCCCTCTCTCTCGCCCCCTCCCCCTCTCTCTCTGGCCCCCTCCCTCTCTGTTTTGCCCCTTTCTCTCTCTCGCCTCCCCTCCCTCTCTCTCTCACCCTGCTCCCTCTCTCTCTCGCCCCCTGCCCTCTCTCTCTCGCCCCCCTCCCTCGCTCTCTCTCTCTCTCGCCCTCCTCCCTCTCTCTTGCCCCCCCCTTTCTCGCCCCCCCTCTCTTGCCCTCTCTCTCTCGCCCCCTCCCTCTCTCTCTTGGACCCCCCTCCCACTCATTCTCGTAGCCATTTCTCTTTTTCTCTTGCCCCCTCCCTCTCTTTCTCTCTCGCCCCGTCCCTCTCTCACTCACATCCCCCCCCTCACTCACACCCCCTCCATCTCTCTCTCTCAGCCTCCTCCCTCTCTCTCTCTCTCTCCCTCCTTCTCTCGCTCTTGCCCCCCTCCCTCTCTCTCTCCCCCTTCTCTCGCTCTCGCCTCCCCTCTCTCGCTCACCCCCTCTCTCTCTCGCTCGCCCCCTCCCTCTCTCGCTCGGACCCCTCCCTCACTCGCTCGTCTGTCCCCTCCCTGTCTCACCGCCCCTCCTTCCCTCTCTCGCCCCCCTCCCTCCCTTGCACCCCTCTCTCTCTCTCTCGCGCCCCTCTCTCTCTCTCTCGCCCCCTCTCTTTCCCTATGTCACTCCTGCCCCCCTCTCTCTCTCTCTCGCCCCCCCTCTCTCTCTCTCTCGCCCCCTCTCTTTCCCTATGTCTCTCCTGCCCCCTCTCTCTCTGTCTCTCGCCCCCCTCTCTCACCCCCTCTCTCGCCCCTCTCTCTCTCGCCCCCCCTCTCTCGCCCCACACTCTCTCTCTCGCCCCCCTTTCTCGCCCCTCTCTCTCTCGCCCCCCTCTCTCGCCCCTCTCTCTCTCTCTCCCCCTCTCTCTCTCACCCCCCTCTCTCGCCACTCTCTCTCTTGCCCCCCTCTCTCGCCCCTCTCTCTCTCTCTCCCCCTCTCTCTCTCTCGCCTCCCTCTCTCTCTCTCTCGCCCCCTCTCTCTCTCACCCCCCTCTCTCGCCACTCTCTCTCACACCCCCCTCTCTCGCCCCTCTCTCTCTCTCTCTCTCTCTTTCTCTCACCCCCCCTCTCGCCACTCTCTCTCTCCCCCCTCTCTCTCACCCCCCTCCCTCTCTCTCTCTCCCTCTCTGGCCCCCTCGCTGTCCCTCTGTCTCTCCCGCCCCTCTCTCTCTCTCTCTCTCGCCCCCTCTCTCTCTCTCTCTCGTCCCCCTCTCTCTCTCTCTCTCGCCCCCTCTGTCTCTCTCTCTCTCGCCCCTCCCTCTCTCTCTCGCCACCCAAACTCTCCCTCGCCCTCCTCCCTCCCTCTCTCTCACCGCCTACCTCTCACTCTCGCCACCGTTTCTCTTTTTCTCTCGCCACCTCCCTCTATCTCTCTCGCTCCCTCCCTCTCTCTCTCACCCCCACCCTCTCTCTCGCCCCGTCCCTCCCTCTCTCACGCCCCCCTCCCTCTCTCTCACACCCCCCTCCCTCTCTCTCTCATGACCCCCTCTCTCTCTCACGAAACCCTCCCTCTCTCTCTCTCGCCCACTTCCTCTCTCTCTCACCCCCTCCCTCTCTCTCTCTCTCGACCCCCTCCCTCTCTCTCGCCCCGTCCCTCCCTCTCTCTCTCTCGCCCCCCTCTCTCTCTCTCGCCCCCCTCTCTCTCGCCCTCCCATCCCACTCTCTCTCTCGCCCCCCCTCTCTCTCTCTCTCTCTCTCGCTCTCTTCCCACTCTCTCTCGCCCTCCTCCCTCTCTCTCTCTCTTGACCCCCTCCCTCTCTCACGTCCCCGCCCTCTCTCTCTCCCCCGCCCTCTCTCTCTCGCCCCCTCTCTTTCCCTCTGTCTCTCCCGCCCCACTCTCTCTCTCTCTCTCTTGCGACCCCCCCTCTCTCTCTCTCACCCACCTCTATCTCTCTATCTCTCTCACCCCCTCTCTCTCTTCTCTCGCCCCCCTCTCTCACCCCCCTCTCTCTCTCTCTCTCGCACCCCTCTCATGCCCCTCCCTCTCTCTCTCTCTCACACCCCTCCCTCTCTCTCTCTCTCGCCCCCTCCCTCTCTCTCTCGCCCCCCTCCCTCTCTCTCTAGCACTCCTCCCTCTCTATCTTTCCACTCCCTCTCTCTCTTTTGCCCCCTCCCTCTCTCGCTCGCCCCCTCCCTCTAGCTCTCTCGCCCCCTGCCTCTCTCTCTTGCCCTCTCTCTCTCTTTTTGGCCCCCCTCTCTTTCTCGCCCCCTCTCTTTCACGGCCCCCTTCGTCTCTCTCTCTTGCCCCCTTTCTCTCTCTCGCTCCCTCGCCCCTCTCTCTTGCCCCCTTCCTCTCTCACTCTCAACCCCTTTCTCTCTCTCTCTCGCCCCTCCCTCTCTCTCTCTCTCGCCCCCTCCCTCCCTCTTTCTCACCCCTCCCACTCACTCTCGCCACCCTTTCTCTTTTTCTCTCGCCCCCTCCCTCTCTCTCTCTCGCCCCCCCCTCTCTCTCTCTCTGTCGCCCTCTCCCTCTCTTTATCTTGCATTCCTCACTCTCTCTCTCGACCCCCCTCCCTCCCTCTCTCGCCCCCTCCCTCTCTCTCTCTCGCCCCACTCCCTCTGTTTCTCTCGCTCCCCCACCTCTCTCTCTCTCTCTCTCTCTCTCGCCCCTTCCTCTCTCTCTCTCACCCCCTTTCTCCCTCTGTCTCTCGCCCCCCTCCCTCCCTCTCTCTCGCCCCCCTCTCTCCCTCTCTCTCGCACCCCTCCCTCTCTCTCATGCCCCCCTCCCACGCTTTCTCATGCCCCCCTCCCTCTCTCTCTCATGAACCCCTCCCCCTCTCTCTCTCGCCCACTTCCTCTCTCTCTCACCCCCTCCCTCTCTCTCTCTCTCGCCCCCCCTCTCTCTCTCTCACCCCCTCTCTCTCTCTCTCTCGCTCCCCTCCCACTCTCTCTCGCTCCCCTCCCTCTCTCTCTCGCCTCGCCCCTCTCTCTCTCGCCCCTCTCCCTCTCTCCCTCTCTCCCTCGCCCCTTCCCTCTCTCCCATGCCTTCCTGCCTCTATCTCTCTCGCCCCATCCCTCTCTCTTTCACCCCTCTCCCTTTCTCTCACCCTCCTCTCTCTCTCTCACCCTCCTCTCTCTCTCACCGTCTCTCTCACCATCTCTCTCTCCGTCTCTCTCTCTCCGTCTCTCTCTCTCCGTCTCTCCCTCTCCCACTCTCTCTCTCCCTCTCCCTGTCTCTCTCTCTCTCGTTCCCCTCCATCTCACTTTCTCGGCCCCCTTCCTCTCTCTCTTGCCCCGTGCTTCCCTCTCTCGTTCTTCTCCCTTACTCTTTTGCTCCCTGCCTCTCTCGCTCCCTGCCTCTCTCTATCTCGTCCCCCTCCCTCTCTCTCTCTCTCACTCGCTCTTCATTCTCTCTCTCGCCCCCTCCCTCTCTCTCTCGCCCCCCCTCTCGCTCCCCTCCCTCTCTCTCTCGCCTCCCTCCCTCTCTCCCTCGCCCCCTCCCTCTCTCCCACGCCTCCCTGCCTCTATCTCTCTCGCCCCATCCCTCTCTCTTTCACCCCCCTTCTCTCTCTCTCACCCTCCTCTCTCTCTCACCCTCCTCTCTCCCTCTCCCTCCTCTCTCCCTCTCCCTCTCCCTCTTCCTCTCCCTTTCCCTCTCCCTCTCCCTCTCCCTCTCCTTCTCTCTGTCTCCCTCTCCCTCTCCCTCTCCCTCTCCCTCTCCCTCTCCCTCTCCCTCTCCCTCTCCCTCTCCCTCTCCCTTTCCCTTTCCCTTTCCCTTTCCCTCTCCCTCTCCCTCTCCCTCTCCCTCTCCCTCTCCCTCTCCCTCTCCCTCTCCCTCTCCCTCTCCCTCTCCCTCTCCCTCTCCCTCTCCCTCTCCCTCTCCCTCTCTCTCCCTCTCCCTCTCCCTCTCCCTCTCCCTCTCTCTCTCTCTATCGCCCTATCCCCCTCTCTCTCACCCCCCTCCCTTTCTCTCACCCCCTCCCTCTCTCGTCCCCTACCTCTCTCTCTCTCGCCCCACTCCCGCTACCATCCCCCTCCCTCTCTCTCAACCCCCTCCCTCACTCTCTCGCGTGCCTCTCTCTCTCTCGCCCCTATCTCTCTCGCCCCACTCCCTAT